>NC_069112.1:37397236-37997236 GCF_025612915.1 Magallana angulata
ATCAAGATTTATAAATGTGCAAAAGCACACATGTGTAACCAATCATATTCAAAGTATTGAAACAAGAATTGATATCTAATTTTTTTTGTTGAGAGCAGTACTATGATTATTTATCGATCATACCAAACAATGCCATTTCATTGACTATTTCAAATGTATATAACCTTTAATGAAATGTCTTTAATTATTTACATCGGTTTGTGTGTTTGGGTGTAAAAGGTTATGTAACGATTTCCTCCTTTACCGGTAGATGTCTGTCTCAATGGATGTTCATTCTCAATGACTCTGTATCAACATTCATTGAATCAAATTGTTACTTTCGTTGTAAAAGCCGGTAATGTTTTGACACTGTGTACAGACCACCACCTACATTTTTTTTATATTATAGTATTAACTAATATAACGTTGCATGTACTAAGTATGTAAAACTATTTGAAAATATGTTAGAGTAGTAAGTCAATTGTTTACATGTACAATTATATATTTTCAATGATTTTTTGTCCCTTTCGCTCTTGTTGTTAGCATGAGAATTTAAAACTGCACAAAATCAAATGTTTCAAATTATCTCTCGTTTAACACAAGTGTGCTTAGGTGAATTCAAGACTTGACAAAGCTGTTTGCAAGTGTATGTGGCCGAACATTGATCGAGCCAGAAATAATCCGGTATTACTACCAAAAATATAATTTTGGTATAATTTTGCATGTTACTTGTATTTTAATAAAAAAAATCATGATTAAGTACACACTTGTACGTGTTTTTATGATTAAAAAAATACATTTGTACGTTTAATTCTTATGATTGTGAATACTATTATACAGAATTATATTTAAATAACATGCGGTACTAACCAGACTCAACCTAACACCAGAGTAAACTTCAACTAAACTTTGGGTTTTCTTTCGGGATTTACTTTGGGTCTGCTTTTTGGAAATTTGCAATCACTCAGGGTTTTCTTGCTGTTTACTTGGGTTTGCTATTATGGTCCACTGTACGCAATGAGTGTGGGTTTACATTAGCGTCAGGTTGGATTTGATCGGTCCTGAATATGTGTTAGTTAAAAAAGGCATACAAATATGAAACTTGTATAACAAAGGCCAAAAGGCTATAAGTAATTCGCAAATATTTATTCATTCGAACCTTCCTTTTTCCAACGGATGACTTTACAGTGATTGTAGTATTTGATGATCTGATACATTTTGCTGAAATGTGAAAACCTTGAGGGGTTTTTTTATTCACATTTATTAATATTCTCCATATTCACCTCCGTTTGTAAGTTTTCAAGTCCCAAGACAAAAACACCCTGCCTCGTCGAAATTTCAGAAACGGTAAAGACTTAAACAGTGAGGACATGTATACTTAAACATGCTTATGAAACTGTTTTATTTGGCTCGTCTTAAACTTCGGTCCATACAGGGAGTCTTCCAAAATTGATTGTTCTTATTTGACACGGACTAATCATTTCAGTTGAAACAACTGCATACTGTAGTTTCATCAATATTTGTTGAATATTAATTTTCGGGGATTTCGAAAAATAAACTTTTTTAATGAGCTTTTCCATTTGTAAGTTTCCGTCCCTATCCTTAAAACATTGTCTCAAAAAATATCTCTAAGACTGCAGGTACAGCAAAATTGTGTGGAATGTTTAGTTTAATTCGGTGTACCTTCCAGTCGTCACAAGAAGTATTCAAACTATTGATTTGTTTTCTATACTCGTTGTTTCACAAGGAAGTATATTTTGTAAATTTTCTTCACAGTAAACATTCCCACATTTTTTGCTACATTGTACATGTACATGAAAAAAAAAATTCTTACAGATGAATGTACTAACTATAAACCAAAGGACTAAGTGCAGTTTTATGCAATTGTTGCCGCCCAAAATCAAAGTTTTAGAAAGAGCTTTAAAATAAGGTGAAAGATAGTTAAAATCATATTGGAAATAAAGGTGTAAAAGGTTATCACCACAGTGACGTTATAATGTAGAAATGACGTCATGAATTTTGCATTAATTTGATAAATTGATGTTTTGTAGCAAAACATGGGTGTTTTCCGATGGTTTTTCGACTGGGAAACATCGAGCGCAGGCTTGCTCAAGTACAATTTTTTAGTATAATATGTAAAACTATCTGAAGAAAAACATATGTTAAAATCGCACTTGAACAGACCTGCGCTCTATACTTTCGAATGCAAAATATAGAGCAACAATGAGAATATCTTCATTTGTTTGCAAATTTGCGGGAATTAGGTCATTTAGGTGACGTCATAGATAAACAGCGAGTGATCAATGATGACTAAAATTAAGATTAATGTTATAGGCATCCTCTTTACAATGATTTGTGAAGATTTAATTTTTATACGATACTATTTAAAACTTGGTTGAAATCGGGCGCAGATATTTTACCATACCGCACATACTAATTTTATTAGCGTACCAGAATCATTTGCAAGGTTTGCGAGAGCCCTTATGTCGGGATTATATCTTTGAAAGAAAGATAATTGAAAGGAACACTTGTTGATAAGACTTGGTCACGAAAATTAGTCGCAACGAACCAGTTAATTTCAGGTAAGTCGCGAAATAAAGTCTGGCGAATAATAGTTGTTTTTTTCTTATTATTTTAATGTACATAAGATTGGAAGACCTTTCAGTTGGCCTAGCAACAAAAGTTTAGTTGAAAATACAATTCAGCAATTTCAGTTAATATTTATGTTTATCCGAAGCCCACAGGTAAAAAAATCCCAAAAACTACTTATTTCTTTTATGCAAAAGAAGAACATAACTAATACATACATCGATTAGAGATTTCACTTTATTTCAAAGGGACCAGATATGACATTATTATACAAAGAACAAGGTACGCTTAGGGTCATATTTGGCCTATTTTCAGAGGTTAACACATTTTGGTCCAAATACTCTCTTGGACATGGGCTTTCTATATATAGTAATATTATCTTTTTATCACTAATAGTTTTTGAGATACCCGGAAAGAAAGATGACATGCAAAATTATGACGTTATTTAACGTTAATGCCATTAGTGGCAATAAAATTCGCTTTCTTCTCAAATATTCAACGAAATAAATTAAATTAAAAACTTTTTAATAAATTGATACCTGGGTGCACATTACACAATTGTGGAGTTTTTACTACAATATAAAACTGTACATGTTTTCATTTGGCTACCCAAGAAGTTAACTATTCACAGTCCAAAGTGGGGGGGGGGGGGGTAAAAAAGGACCATAATCAAGGGTTGTCGAATGATTCCTTTGACTTTTAAAAACCTGAAATAAATGTTGTTTTTTAATATTTATATGATTCAATGATTACATAACATTTGCTTGCAAATATTGCAATTTCCTTAGTTGTTAATGTCTGCTGAAGTCCTCATCAAAACCATGGCGCATTTTACAAGATGCAGGTAACTTAGGGCAGATCAATGTACTTTATATGATGAGTTGGCTTACATTTGCATTGATAATAGTATCCTATGAACAGTTCTGTATTTGTATCAAATACCTTATATATATTTATTGTTAAATTAAAAAGAGAAACACTTATATGTATAACACATCATATTGACCTTTATGCACTTAAATACACAATTTCCTATTACTTAACATTTGTCAATAATATTCAATGAAAGCTGGTGTGAAGTATTGGTTTAAATTATTACATGTAATGATTATAACCACAATAAAACAAAACTAAAATAAATTGATAGTGGTCTGGTCTTCATGGAGGTTTAATTAAAATATTTTTTTTCAAAGTATAACACATTGTTCATTTTCACAGTTTGATCTCAAATACAGTGGTACAATGCCCCAAAATAGGTTATATTGACATGCATTGCTTTGAAAATATTTAACTTTAAAATATTTTTAATTTTATAGTAAAGATTTGCTATGTATTTATGAGAGTAGTATACTTTACACGTTGAAAGATAGACAAGCATATAAAAAGTGGGGTAACAGAAAATGAGGTTATCCCTATACATGTATTTCATTTCTTCAATACCAGACAATGAGACACTATTATAAACAAAATGTATACAACGTTTGGACAATATTTGTTGTATAAATACAGTATCAATTATTGAAAAGCACATCCATTATACCTCATACAGCTAGAAATCAAAGAGCATGTCATTACTAAGTAAGCCTCTAGACAATGTGATTCTGACATTCTTTTTTTACACATATATGATTTTATATAACGGTTGTCGATATTCATACAATAAATCATTTGATATTGCAACTCTGTCATAAATTGATTTGCTTATAATCTTAAATTGGAATCAAAATAATTGTAGCAATAAATCAATCAACAATATACTTGCATTTAGGTATGAACTCGGAACAGCAATCTACACATTCAGGTACTTTGTAATCATCACTAATTTTTACAGATATAATATTATACACTGAATTTCAGAAAAATTCTCCTATCAAACATGTTTTGTACATTATCATCTGGAGTTGCCTTTTTACTGTACATAATTTAAACTTAAAAACTAGTTAAATTTTGAAAATAAACTTTAATTAACAGAACAATACATTGTAAACCAATTAAAAAAGAACAGAAAGGCTGATCATTTCAATTCACAATGCCTGTACTAGAAATTGCCTATAGAGAGATTACATGTAATGTTAAACAATAGTTCTAAAAAGTTTTAAATTTTTTGCATTTATTGACTAATGAGACACTGTGAATTCACTCTTCTTCTGTTATGAAACATCTTTCTTCATTTTCTTCCTCACTCTCTGATTCATCAAAAGCAGCATCCTCAACAGAACTACACCAATCGCACACACCACAGACACTTCTTTCCCCATGACAGGCAAGACCCAAGAACCAGATCACATTGTTAATATGAGCACACATGCCCACGACTCTTGTACCAACTTTACATTTGCAAAACTAAGATTTGATACTGATATCATCATGTCTTATCAAAAGTATGTATTTCTTTTGCGAAAATGTGTCTACTTTGAATTTTGGCACACAGGATCCCATCAAAGTCATCACTGATGAAAATTTCATACCTTCCTTCCATAAAATGTTCATATGCATATGACTTTCCCTATCTTATTTGGTACACACCCAAGGTAAACTGGCGTATTTCCTCCTCTGTCAAATGAGGAAAGACTACATCATGGGCGTCCATCTTCTTCCATCTTATGCTCCGCTTCTCTAAATCTTAAAAAAAATATTTCAAATGGAAGTTCAATTTATTCTCAACCAATTTTTATATTTGAAAATCCTGTCACAACCTTGTGAGAAAACATAATCAAAATGCAAGATGATACTCACCACTTATCTCAACATAATCCTTTAACGTATTCACTCCGTTTGAAAGAAATCGCATTTTTGCAGCCATGGCAACATCTTCCTCCTCAATTCCAGTGCTCAAGTCTGGTCTAAATTTGTTGCAAATTGCACTTACTATGCGGACATAATCGCCAATATGTGATATCTGTGTATTGGGGATTGTCCTGCTCAAATAATTTCATGTCTTGAGCCTGCTATTCACTGACTCGATAACCCATCTTAGCTGTAACACACAACACATACTATGAATATGTATACATATATAACACATGCATGCAAGTTAAATATACATTAACATTCGGTTATAACGAAGTCGTACGGGCAACAAATTCACTCTGTTATATCCGTTAATCGTAATATACGTATAACATTTTTTTTTAAATAAGTGCTGGGGACTCAAATAAAAACTTCGTTATATCCAAGAAATCCCTATATGTGTGTTTGATATAAATACATTTACATGTACCGAGTATTATTCCCTCTATTTCTTACGGAAACTTATAGTTAATTCATAGCTCTATAGAAACAGCCAGATTGAAATCTACACCCCCCGTTTATTGATTGGTCGAAATCTACAGCGGCTGAAACTGACAAGAAAGTGACAGGACCAAACTTGACACACCAAGTTTATCGATTGGTCGAGACCTACAACTACCTAGGAAAAATCACGGACTGCACGAAAAAATCATTACGACGTCAGACTCAAGGTCTCACAGGAGACGATTTGGCTGTTTGTTTTAGTTAACGTACTTAGGTACATTAACAGTAATTTAGTGAATTTTACCTACTTTTCATAATCAATTTATCAACTGGCTAAAAGAAAGATGTTAATATAAACAATAAAATGCTTTCTTTGATGATTCATTCGGGTAATGAAGGTAGCGATCATTGCAGAAAAAAATTACATAACCCGCGTACCTTCATATCCCGAATGAATCACCAAAACAACATTTTATTGTTTAAATGAGTTTTACTGTAGTGCAATGTACCTAAAAGGAAATGTTTGTTATATCTTTATCTTCGAATTCACAATACATCTGTACTATATGATACAGTACTAAAACACAGAGATAACATTTTCATTTTAAAATTAAAAAAAAAGTGACATGAAACAAAATAAACAGATTGAATCAGTATAATATTGTGGCATGTTATATTATATAAGTACCTTGGTCACAAATCTGTATTGGCTTCTTCTGTTCAGTGTTGCTTTGAATGACGAGTCGGAAAGGATGGCATTTCAACACGTATCCCCAAGTCATCTAGCAAAGCCTCTGCGTCTCTGAAACCTCTGTCGACAACAAAAATATCTTCTTCTTCTACCCATTTCCTTATGTCCTCTACATTTCTCTGGATCATGTGACATAATATCTTTCCATTGGAATCTGCCAGATAGGGACCTAATACAGAAATTATATATCCATAAGTTGATACAATCATCATAGGCATTTTCTACACAGCATGTTGTCATCAGAAACATCCATACGGAGTCTTCTTTTGATGAAGTCTGCATGCTCCTTCTTTATCCTGTATCTGTCCTGTTGTGATGTTCTTTTGGAGCATAGCAAGCAGGGGTAGAACTTAGTCATTCTAAAAATATTTTAAAAAGTCATAAATCACACAGTCACATTACTGCACAAGTATAATAATGCTGTACATTTAATAATATTTGCAATGATGAAAGAACTTTCTGTAGAATTTTTTTAAAGAAATTCAATTTAATATCTTTAAGGTTCCTCAACACTCAGTGACCTGTACTTTTTTAGAAGTGCATTACAGCATGCAAATTCAACATATTGTTTTACCTAAAATATTGATCGGTTCAAGTGTATTACTTGACAGTTCCAAAGGTTGGTCATCCGACTGCCTATCCTTTGGGCCCCAAGGTATTGAGTTCTAGTACAGCAGGAACTAATATTTTCATTGACTTTCGCAAAGTTTTTAAATTTCATATTTTCCCCCCAAAAATGATTTTTTCTTTCATTATTAAGTTGTACGCATATAAGAATAGACTTTGAAATATATCTTTGCATTATGATTATACATTAGTTAATGTTGCTTTCATAACATTTAGGCTGTTTAAAATTAATTTTACGTTTAACGTAACCCGCGCGCGTAGGTTTCGGCGAAATTGTCGTTTTGAAAAAACAAACAAATCCGGATTTGAAAAGGTCGTTCCGGTTTGGGTTTTCATTTAGCGACTGAATTCTACATCCTGTATGAGAGAAAAACATGCTCAAAGACAGCATTGAGGTATTCAGTTTTCACAAAACGAAGAACATGAGAGTCTACGTCACTATCAAAGTAAAAAAACCAACAATAATGGATCAGACAAACACATGATCGAAGTTGGCAGAACAAATTTTATTCCAGATTGTTTAATGTTGGTTGTCAAGTCACAGAGCCTGGAACTTGCTTAACCAACTTCCGCCCAAAAAGGCAAAAACGAGGTTTGTTGTATATATTTATATAAGTGATCCATCAACAACTGAAATGACTACCCATCTTATTTAACAAAAACTCAGAATGTGTACGGTTAAGTTATTTTTTCATTTTCTTTAAAAAGGGGAAAGCTTAAGCAATGTCTTACCACCGCTGTACTGAAAAGATATACCGGTAAAAAATTATACCTTTCTCCATAGACTTCAATATTAGCTTCAAGATGTGATAAATTTGATTCTTTTTAACTTTTGTTTAATTTCAAAGGTGAATGACCCTATCAAATTATACAAAGATTTCAGTGTTCGAACTACCAATATTTGGTTTTAAATATAATAATTCGCAGCTATGTTAAGGCTGTCCACAATGACAAAGCACCCTATATTACATTGGATATTTACACTAAAATTAAATATAAATAACGAGAGAAAGGAGAAACAACATGCAGTGTCGTGTTAAGCACATGTTGGGCTTCTGAGGAAATCCCCTGTAAAACGTCACGTGACCATATTAATCACGTGATTCGATATTGATAGGTTTCAATACGCCAATTGTAAATACCCTATTACAGTTGAAAGATGACATTAAACACGTCAAAGAAAAACAGTTTCAGAAAGAACGCAGGCGCATCTACCTGAAAATTGCTGGGGTCAGCTCACCAACTGAGCTGCATTTATGTATTATAGAAAACAATTGGTATCCTCGTATGAGTGGGGGGGGGGGGGGGGGGTTTCCGAATTAAATAGCAATTATTTTGTATGTCCGCCAACTAGGCACCTGACCCCAACATTTTATGAAATCCTTACCATTTAAGCCAACATATTAACGTTTTCCCAATAAGATCCTGCATCATCTTTCAACTGTAATACTTATTTAAAACCAGTGTTTATAATTCTCTCCATTTTTATTTCAGATCCCAAACGCTCAAAGGACTCGGAAGCAGGGGCGACAACTCCCTTTGTTTACTTACTGAGGCGCGCAATTCAAATAGTCTAAATGTATTGATATACTGAATTAAACTCTAGAAATTCACACTCGTCTGCTGTTTTCTTTCTTTGTTCCTCCTTGGATATTTTAAGAGTTTAAATTCTTTCAACTTCTTGGAAATTCTTTTTAATTCACAAATCTTTCAACAGAGATAAAAATACTGAATGTTTATATGTCCACTATACTGTATACACCACGTCCATGTTCACATCCACATTTTAAAAAAATACAAGAAGCATTATATCTATATTTTTATTTTGATCAAAATACATTTGAAATTTATAATAACAACTGGTTTCAATCAATTACACATGTAAAATATCTGCTCATATGCAAATCACGCAACAACCCCCCCCCCCCCCCCCTTCAAAAAAAATTACAAAACTGGGACAAAGTAAATTCAATTATTAAATATTATCAAAATATAATAAATTTCGAATTTTCTATAGGTATATAATCAGAATATTTATTTTTTAAAAAATTCACGATACTATAATATATTTTTAAATTAAATAAATAAATATGTTATTGGCTATTTTCTTACAAAAATTTCCCAAAAAATATTAAAAATTAATACAATTAAATTTTTTATTTTAAAAAACACTTTTTGTTGCAGAACTTTAATGCAATGGAGGTATATATATGCAATGGACGTTTTCAAGGGCATCAGTGAAACATGACAAAATGAACAATCATGGTGAGAAATAGCCATGTGCAAGTTTTTTAATATCATGTAAATTTGACAGTATCTATGTTTTGAACCAAACAGACCTTTTAATGCAATCATGAACTATTGTTATTTTGCAAAAGTGATTATTGCACGATCCACCAAGGACAAAAATTTGTTGACTTGGTGGGAAAATCATGAAAAAAATGATGCTGATGCCGGTGAAATCTCAATTAATCGAAATTGCAGGAATTCAAATGATGTGCGATACAATATGTACCATCAAATTATGCACAGGTTTCCAAAATGTATGTTCCCCTCTCGGTGTTTAAAAAACGTCTACCAAAAATTCAAAACTATGTAACTGCTGCAAAATACTACATAAAGAACAACATGAATGGAGAACGCAAACAATTTGTTGAATTTTTTTCTTTACAAAACTGAACAAAACTATCAAAAACTGCAAAACAAGGCCACAGTATAACTGACTGTCGAGCATGTACATATGACTTGCACAGCATGTCATCATTACATTTGTCTTATTCAAGAGAACTAAAAGATGCAATAAACAATTGCCAAGATATGACCGAGAGTTTTTTAATCTCCACTGGTACAAAAACAATGACAGGTGCAATCAACATTGTCAAAGCAATGGTGAACACTATGAAACCCATATTTGAGAAAAAAACAGGGCAAAACTTTACAGATGCCATATCCAAAAGTTTAAATTTGACACCAAAACTGACAAGCGAAGAAAAAAGAAAACAAAAAAAAAAAGAAAAGTTACAAAATTCCCATGAGAAATTAAAAACAAGTTTGTCCCAAGATGATTTTGATGTCAATTACTTTTTATCGTCTGGGAAATCATACAGCCAACATGAGAGAGACAGACTGGCTGCTGGGTTTACTTCAAAAGAAGAGAGTGCAGCTGCACAAAAGAAAAATCAAAATGTGAAAAACAAGAAACATCATGGCCCTTTTCAATCATACCACATTAATAAAGAGGCTCTAGAAAATGAATTAGAAAACATGCCATCAAGCCGTCCAATAAATTCGACACGACTTACCAAAAAAATAAATGTTGTAACAAAAAAAACCCCACAATTCCATTAAATGGTGGTCAGGTCTTGAAACAGTTTGCAATTTCAAAAGGCATAAATCTTTTTTAAAATTCTGCAAACGGAACTGAACAGTTGCGGCGAGTGAGGAAATTAAAAAAAAAATTGGATACAGATTGTCTATCCCTTCTATGAGATCTGCGAAAGCCTTTAAAAGAATTATAAAAAGAATCATTCAGAGCCAAAAATTTGACCTTGGTGAGGAAGTTGCTCCTAAATTCTACAAGACAAATTTCATCAATTCAGATTGCAATCTTCAGGAAAACACTGACAAAATACATGGCAGAAAAATACCTCTCAAGACCATAATCAGCAATGAAGTCAACAGACTGGAAAAGGGTGGAGTTGTTAGACACTCAGATTATGAAAAAATGACAAAAGAACAGTTCAAACACTTTTGCACTAAAATTTTGGAACCAGAACATGCTGAGCATCACAATGGAAAAGACACGATTCAACAGAAAGAAAAGGAATGGAAACTCAAAATGTGGCATGACCACTCTGATATTCTAAATCACTCATACGTCAGCTTCATGACATGCTTCCTATACGACCCCATCAACTTTTTGACAGATGAGGAATATGCTGAAAGATTTCCTGAGAAGAAAAAGATTGATGTGCAGTCGTTTGTGGAAAGACCCCAACTCTACATATTTGGATTATCTGGTAAGATAAAGAACAAACATGAATTAATAACTTTTTAACATAAAAATGATAGTAACTACATCTACACTGAAGAGGGCTGGATGGTCATGGCTATTTTTAGAAAGCATACATGAACTGAAGAGCTCTGAATATAATCAAAACTGAAACAAAAACTTTCAGGATTTTTCTTTTCAAAATAATAGTTTGTAGCCTAAAGGGTGATAAAAATATTTAGGGCTTTTTGTGACCAGCCAGCCTCTTTAAGATTAAAAAACCTATTTATCATGCATAAAAATATTTTTTTTTATTTAAATTGTTCCAAAATTTCCTTTCACCAGGAAAAAAAAATTAAATATATGACACAAAAAATAATGCTTGCCTGAGCTACAAAATACATCAACAAAAATTGCAAATGTTGAATAAAAAAAAATTCACACAGGAGAAATATACCTGTACACGCATCATTAACAAAGCTTGTCTGAGCAAAACTTTCAGTAGATTGAGAGAGAGAGAGAGAGAGAGAGAGATTTCACATATGAAATGCTATGAGGCCATAACTATAGCAATATCTTTTTAATGATTACAGGAAGCAGCGACAAAGAACAGCTGACATACACGGAAACAAGACTGGAGGACCTTGCAAATGTAACAAAGGAGGTGGAAAACATCAAACCCATTCTTAGAGTGTTTACTGGGGATAATCCAGCTCGCCAGTTCGAGAGCGGTCAGCAAAGAGGAGGAAAATTCAGCTGCGTATGTGGTGTACCAGGAAGCGAGCACAGTAATTTTATGAAATGCTACTTCACTGAGCCTCTGACCCTCGAAGAAAGAAGAAAGCATGCTGTTTCAGGGCAAGCATGGCAAAGCATGGCAAGTGGAGTAGCCAACCCATTCCAGGGCCTGAGGAAAGAACACATAATTGAAGAGTTAGAAAGCAGAGGTATATGGTTGCATGATGATAAAAAAAACAATAGTGCAAGACAAACTGACAGAAATTTTCCATGGGATTGTTCGACCACCTGCACTTTGCTGTCTCCATCCTCTAAAGTCAACATCAGAGCTCAACATCAAGTACTATGAGATACTCGCCTGCGAACCTCTCCATGACCTGACAAATGTTATACAAAACCTTATTCAAGAATTGCCCCATCACGTCGGAGAAAACAACAAGCAGGACTTCCTATCTTTTAGTGATACCACAATTGGAAATAAAAATCAAATAAAGGGGTCCGATGCACGACTCTATGTCGTAAAGTTGGCAAAATTTTCGATACAGAAATATGAAGAAGGCAAAATTACAGAATCGATTCCAAATCTGGTGAATTCTCTAGTTGATATAGTTACCATCTGTTACTCTGATTATGACACTCGCTCTCCCAAACAACTTCATTGGCTTTACAACCAATGTTTTGTATTTGAACTTCTTTGCAAGTCAGTGATAGGGAATCCACAGAAGTTAACCACAAGAAAATTTTACGGAAATCATTTCCATAGTAAAACAATTCATGTCCCGGAAACAGCTCGACTATTCTGTATAAAATCTATAGTGCCAGAGCAGGAAGAACGCTCCTTTGGAACTTTAAGAAGAATATCAGAAAACACTACAAACAGGCAACCAAAATTTGTTGTGGACAATGCTATGCTCAGAATGAAGTTCCAAACATCTCTAAATAATCCAACAGAAACAATAGCAAAACAAAACTCAACAGTAAGCAAACAGGCCAAATTACTTCCTGCAAAAAAACGGACAGTACTACAATCAACACTGCTCAAAAAATTTCCCTTGCTTATTCAAAGTCACTTGGAACGTATTGCAGACTTTGTTCTTCCTGGAAAAAATGTCTGGTGGTCGGTTGATGCCGAGGATGGTATGATATTCCATGACGGTCCAGAAGACCATGAAAGAAGACCAGATGGACCACAGCTGCACCACTTTCGGTCCCGATCATTGAAAGAGGAGAGAAATTGGATCAAGCAGAAATGGCAGGAATGTCTCAATCACTTTGCCTCAGGAGAACTGCAGCTTCCATTCCGCAGACTGAAAACATATGAAGACGGCAAAATCATCTACATATCTAAAGGAACCAAAGGTAAACAGAACAAAAATAATGTTATTCAATAAATGTGAAAATCCCTCAATTTAATATTATTCTTCATATTCATTGTGTTCTAGGATTTAACTTTATTATGTTTAAGTGAAACTGAATTTTTATATACATGAATATAAAGTAACTTAATGTACCTTTTAACAGGAAATGCAGAAAATTGCCAGTCAGAGAGAGATGAAGCGAGTTTTGAGAACACAGGGAATGGAGGAGACCAACAAACTATTGATTGTAAGGACCTAGAAAAGTCAGAACAGTATATAAAAAGAAACTCTTTTTAGTCAAGATGTCTAAAAATATTTTTTTTCAAATAAAGAAATGTTGTGCCCTCTGATATTAAATATTTAAGATATATTTTAGCCAATGGTACAGAAAATTAAATTGCAATGTTTTGGCCAATGATCTAAATGATTCTTGTTACTTTTTTCAGCTCATGAGCAGTACACAGGATTGATGGCAGAGCAGAATGAGGAAAGTGGAGTCCGTCTTGGGCCCGATCAAGAACCAGATGGTGGAAGCTTAGAACCTCTGGATGATGGCAAGTGTCTGGAAGATAAAAAATATGCATATAAAATTGTTCATGTTAAAAATTCATTGGGATTTTTTTTCTTAATCTTATAGGCATAGAAGATGATTATTTTGCCCACCAGAAATTGACACAGACTAAAGATGATGGTATACAAGATTTCTACATTGACTTGAAAAATATATTGCATAGAAAAATCTTGAACCTATTACTTAATTTAATTACCTTTCAAAGCTAAGAAGCGGTACACAGATTTAAGGTCAACGAATGAGGAGAGTGGAGTCCGTCTTGAGCCAAGCCATGATATGGATAAGGAAAATGAACCTCTGGAAGAAAGTATTTTTTACACAGTCATATTCATTTAAAATCATAGGTTAAGAGATAGAATCATTTCAATAGGTCAAATCCATGAAATCATAATGAATGTAAATATGTATTTATATTAGTACTTTGAGCATTGAGAAGCATACCTTTTTAAAACAAAGTTAGTTGAAATTGTTTTCAATGGGTTAGATGGTTGATCATTATTGCAGAATAACAATGATCAGCCATTCAAACCATTACAATAATTTCATCTACACAATTGTATTTTCTTAAGTTGGTGTACTTGGCAAATACTGCACATGTATTCGAGACCATTTCTACATTATTTAATTTTAGTACCTTGCAAACTTTACTTTCCTTACCTAGGTCATATATGTTGCTATTAGATATACAAATTTAACTTATACTCTGTCCCAAGATATTTTGGATTCACGTTTGGCTTAATTGTTTGATATTTATAAATACCTCAGGATTCAAACGATGTTCATTCAAAAGTATGAAAAATTTCCAAGATTTCTCAGTCAAAACGCCCCTGTTAGCTTATCAGGTTTCAATACAATGCTAAAAAATGTGATGTCTACGGAGATTTTGCATTGCAGCAAGCCCGGATGATAACGTTGAAATATTGCGCGATGTATTCCGAGTGTATTCCGAATGGAGGAAAGATGTAAACATTCCCCATTATAAATCTCCGTAAGGAATCTGTTTTCGTTCCTGTGAATTTTTCCGAGTGAAAGATGATAATGTGTCAATGAAATTATCTTGGAAAATATCCCTTTCAACTATTTGAATTGCACTTCTTTCACAGGTAAGTGTATTTTTGTTAAAAATCGTCCAAATGTGCAGCATAAATATCTTGGGACAGACTATAGTGAAATCTAAATATATCTGATAAATCTTTTGATGATCACTGAAAGCTAATACATGCATTGATCCAAAATTTAGCATTAATCGAGCAAAGGCAGCTTTAAACCATAGCATGTCATTGTAAATAAAAAAAAAAACGGTGGTAAAACTGATCCTTTAGAAAACGATTATCACGTCTCTTTGCTAGTTCAGATTTTAAAAGAAAATATTGTAATTAAGCAGAGAACATATATTTCACTTTTCAAAGTATATTCCTTCAAAATATTTCATCATGAATATAAAGCAATCTGACCTACATTGAACTTCAAGACAGTACTAGTTCATATTTGTATCAGTTTACAGTTCCAAATACTGTACAGCATAGTTGCTTCAAAAAGACAAGTAAGCCGTAACATTTCCAAGGCAAGTAACAACCAATTATCCCTCTGATTTTATCCATATCATGCGTGCACTTGACAGTGATGGAGGAATTTTGGATTGTGTTGCATATTTCGATCCCGACTTTATAAACAGCAAAAAAGAATGTCACAAGATGGTTGTTTCTCAAATTCTAATAATATTCAATCTTTTAAAATGTATCCAAAAATTTTGAGCATGTAAACATAATAATGCCTAAAATCTCAAGGTACGGAACTGTACATTAACAGTTTTTATAGAGGTACATACAATTTTTTGTACTTGTAGTGAAATGCAACCTAAAAACTAATTAAATTTTCCTTACAAAACAATTCCTTAAACTTTAAACCAATTTTGGCTCTGGGATATTGCTTAGTATCATGTTGCAAAGATAAGGAAAAAAATACAAACAAAAATTAAAATAAATGGTAAATACATGCAAGTTGTGTCTGACCTTAAAACAAAGATAGGCAATGTATTACATGTCAGGGTTTGACACTCGTCAGAATCTGTACTCGCCATTGGGCAACCAAGAAACAGATCTCTGGTTGCCAAAACAAATTTCAACTTGCCCTAAATATTTTTTGCACAAAAATAAAAGAAAAATGTGTTTTGTAATACTAAGTCTATTTGTTTCATTCTCTCTCTCTCTCTCTCTCTCTCTCTCTCTCTCTTTCTCTCTCCTGACAATACTATTTATATATGGTGAGAAAGTTTCCTGTCTTCACTAATATCTGCAATGCTATGTGATCTTTGTAAAAATTTCTACTTGCTTTATAATCATTTCTGTATTGGTCATTTTTACAAAGTGGCTTTGTCAAGGATGAGAAGTGTGCACATGATAAGAGATTTTTTAAATTTTCATATTCTTGTGTTTATACCATGACTGGAGTCTAGTTCGAAACCGAGCATTCAAATTAGATTGGTTTTCTCCGAGACATATATACATGCAAGCTTAAAACTGAAAATTAATAGCCACACATCATAATATGACTTTTGTTCACAATTTAGAACAGAAGACAGGTTTAGTACTCAAGAAGTACTTAAATATTTTGAATTTATCTCATCGTGCATGATCGTAAAGCGGATACACGTGTGACCAGGCTGAACGTTAAAAATTGTGTTGTTTACATCAATAAAATAAAAGTCAAGCAATACAAACAGCTGAGGAATGTTACAGTCATTCTGAACATA
This sequence comes from Magallana angulata, assembly GCF_025612915.1. Lineage (NCBI taxonomy): Eukaryota > Metazoa > Mollusca > Bivalvia > Ostreida > Ostreidae > Magallana > Magallana angulata. Next base: position 37,413,827 of record NC_069112.1, read on the forward strand.
CCGTAAAATCTGTCTGCATTTTTTTTCTTCTACGACTTGTTTTTCTCCATATTTCTCCTCCTTCCACCGCGACACTCGCAGCTGCAGGCTGAACTATCACCACGAGATGTCAAGAGCTGCGAAGACACCGATTGACCTCTGCGCATGCGCATATTAAAGTAGCAAATTACGAAAGTACGAAAATTATGCGTTAATAGATTCATTTATATAGTTTAAAGGGTTTACTACGGATGAAATGTTAAATAACGTAATTAAGATATTAACCTTTTGATAATTTAAGTTTTTAATGAGAAGTGCTGGAGCAGAAGAACACCATTATGACCTCACAAATGATGGCAAACTGTTTGCGGAATTTTTGAAGGCTCAAAAGTCTATGGGAAGCCCTAACACAGCTGCGCAGGGCACCTTGATTTTATTGTCTAAAGTACATTTTAGCAGTGTGTGTGCTTTAATCTGCAATCAAAAGTGAACACACCTGTTGAGTGCTTTGAACTTGAGCTCCAGTGGCGTGGTCCCTATTGTCTGCTATAGAGACTCCAAGTGTCGTAGTCCAGTTCATCATAATGTTTGATATAGTCGTCAAGTTCTGTGAATGATGACAACGTTAACAAGAGTGTGATATAACGATATCTTTTAAGTCAACAGAAGTCATTGAAATATACATGTTACTAAAACTAGCTCTGCAATTTAGTCGCACAGACAGTCAACAGAGAATCCTCTTAAAATTGAAGTAACATGGAGTTGCATCTTGCAAAATGTTTTTTTTTGGGTTTATTTATTTATTCATCTTTTTATTTTTTTGTAATTAAGATACGACATGAAATAAGTTAATTTGGGGCAAAAAATAGGGGATAATTATTTTTTTTACTTCTATTACATTTTAGCTAGATATGGCAAAACATATCAATAGACATATCAAAATAGTGTTCAAAGTTTGAACATTATTATATCGTTATATACAAACTATCTGGAAGTTTAGTATGCGCTGAACATTAGGAGGCTAAAAAATTTTGAAAAGTTATGAAAATTGTTTCAATTTCGAAAAACTCCCGCCACAAAATATAATCCCTTACCTAACTTGTAAATTTTAATTTTTCTTTAAACAATTTTATTTCAGATGATTTATTTGGCATTGTTAAATATAAGTATATAAATATAATCAGTTTATGATGCAACATTTTTAGATAAGAGGTGACAGAAAATAGCACAAAAAGAGAGGCGCGGACCTTTTAAACGCATACTGAACTTTTCTCTATTTTAAACAAAATGCAAAAAATGCTAGATTTTATTTGTTACTTATATTGTTTTTTGTTCATACTCTAAGATTTACTTAACCTGTACGGCATGACACCAGAAGACAGGTGATTAGGATACCATGTAAATTCCACATCTTATTAAAACCTCCAATGAAGTCTTCTTAACAAGTGACTGCTTGGTCTCTGTTCACTAATAACTATTTGTTTATCCTATACATAAGTATAGTTCATCATTGTGGAACGACCCAGTGTGGCCAGTTGCTGAATTCCCATTGTTAACCCTACTATTGTCGTTTTCATTTATTTCCTTTTCTTGCACGTTATTGGCTTGACCACCCAACGCCAATCGTTAATAGCAAGACCCATAGTACGAAGTATTTCAGTTTAATTCAAAGGAATCATTCTTTAAGCATTACAAAGGAGTTAATTTTGGTCGGGGTGTGGTCAAATCCTCAATAAATTCCAGACGGGCCTTATTATAGATTTTATGATATTTAGTATTAAAATCACGCTGCACAGTAACTTTAATTATTGCCGACCTTTCTTGTTCATGTTCATTTCCTTACAAAACAACTGATACCAAGATCTTAAAAATCGTTAAGCATGGTTATTTCAGTGGATACAAAAAAAACCATATAGTATAAATTCAATGCTTATCTTTGGAACCTTCTGTCGTATAACAAACACAACTGTGCATAAAAATCATCAGTCTACGACAACGCACGGTAATTAATTTGTCCGCACAGTCTAGTATGAGCGACGATACCCCCAAAAAGTATCCACCATTGTTGCAAAGCGCATTCCAAAAAAAATCGCACTTTGATTTTGTTTTTCAAAGTGCGTTGCCATTCACCATAAATGTTTGGTTTTTTGGTTTCTGTAAAGTTTAACAAATATAAATACATCTATACACATTTACTTGCGAATACTTTTAAAAAAAGACTAAGTGTGTTTTTTTTTTCAAGCCATATGACTTTCAAAAGTTAGAATTTGGACTTTTCATAAAAAAACAATACCTATTAATATTGACATTTTTTTTAAACATTAAAAAGTACCCATGAAGTACCGTCCTTTTAACGGCTTTAGCCATGCGGCGAAACTTATAAGGCCTCTTTGGACTACGCCATCAGTTCTCTACTTATATTTCAACTTACGTTTAGCCGAGAAGTTTATCCACCACAACAAATTAGTATAATCGATTATCTGAAGGCTATGTCAAGAAACATAAAACAAGTTTCAAGTTTCGACCAAGATTAACAAATCAAAGATACTGATTAACAATGTGTTTTATAATCGACACATTTACATCATAGAAACTCGTCAAATGTTGCAACAGTTCAATGATGCCTTGTCAAGTGTTGTGTTTGACTTTTTTATGACATTCGAAATCACTGTTTTATCAAAGTGGACAGGATCAAGTTAAATATTGAGATTTTTTATTATTTTACACGTGAATCATCTACGTTATCAATCTTAGTACTTAAACGATCAGTGCAAAATTTAAATATGTTACTTATATTGTTAAAATTGTTATTTTTAAAAACTTTTTTAGTATAATAAACAATTGGGTGTCTCATAAGAATAACGTTGAACTTTTGCAATGAATAATTTCATATGCAGCTGTTTTAGCATGCCATGTGATACAAAGCTTCTGCGATGGTTGTGTTCCGGTAAAAATGTAGGGAAGGTTGTTAGTAGCAAATTGATCTATAAACTTCATCATTGTTGTAACCAAGATAAGTCTGTATTAGTCTGTTTTCAATGGGTTTCTTTATGTCTTCAATGTTTTGTGGATTTTTTTTCTGGGTTTTTTTTTTTTTTTTGTTTGGTTTGTTTGTTTGTTTGTTTTTTTGGGGGGTTTTCGGTTATTGTTGTTGTTTTTTTGTTGTTTTGTTTTTTTTTTTACACATAGTAGTTTATTGGTGTTTTTAACCTAGCTGCATATTTTTTTTCAAACAATGTTCAAAACCTATTTTTAAACGGTAAAACCTTTTTGAAATGGTATTATATCATCCACAGAAAGATTGACAAGTGTTCATTTCACGATAATGTGATAACGTTTTTTTTTCCGATGAAACTTCGAAAGGATGGATCCTATATCATACAAGTACTTTGTTTTAAATACCTACATAGGAAATGCAGAATAAACTTTTTTTTAAGTCGCTGATTAAGCTACTAAGTAAGTATGTTGTTTAGACTTAGTCATAGGAAAAATACAACTTGCAATTTAAAAAGTGAAAAGTGAAAGGTAAAATAACAAATATGTAAAAATAAAAAAAAAATGTATTAGGCGTGAAAGTTATATGAAAATTTATCTTAAAATTTGACTATATGCAACTTAAAGAAAGAAAAAAAAACACATAAGTACAGTCGCACATGCTGTTACGGCCACTTTTAATCAGCGGCCACTCGCCATGAGCGGCAAGTTTCAATCCCGCACGTTTAGTTTTTCACTATATTTTAACTGATTTAAGCGGCCACCTGTCTTACGCGACCAGCGGCCACTGTTTTTAGGTCCCGTGGTTTCAACATGCCTGTTTTCAACGGTCATTTTGTCTGTTTTTGTAACATGACTTTTATCTCTGACATGTGACCCCGTATTGAAAGAAGCAAAACTTCGAAAACTGATGATTTAAAAATGTTTATCAAATGTATTTATATTTTACATATTGAGACAATTTTGTTTTTATCATATTGCCTCAATATTTAAATATAAATACAATTGATAAACATTTTTAGATCTTTCTTGCAAAAGCGTGTGGCCGCTGTATATACAGTCCGTTGCAGTATAAAAACATGTGATATAATCCTTTGTATCATATTTCTTAAGTAGAAAACATAAATAAACTCAATCAAAATAAGTATTTTGTTGAACAGGTGTTTTGAGGATGAAACGAGTTAAACAAAATGCTTATAAATGAGTTTTTATAAAAAGGTGACTTCAGTTTATGCGGATATTGTCATTTATATAAAATGAAAAGTGTTAGCGCTAAACAAAGTTAAAAAGTTAAAACAAAATATTAAGTCAATATCTTAATATATGCTCAATATATAAAGAAAAACATAATTTGAGATATTTTTTTTTCATTTCTTATCTCTTTGAGAGAGTCAATCAGTAATGAACTAGAATTAAAACACCTTATCTCTACGATCAACCTACAACCCAGTCTACTCGGTAATTCTTGGTTGTAGCCGGAAGTGACGAGTGTTCCCCAACCTTCCACAAAACAACACGCTCTTTGCCATCTGTTGATGTCATAATAAATCGCCAATAGACGGGATAGTGTGTCGGAATCGTCCTAGTTCCGTTTTCATCGCCGATATATCTAATAGTCTGTACTGAAACTTCTGAATTTTGAATGAATATGTTGTCTGCCTCTATGACGCTGACAGAATCTTCTTCTTCATAAACTACCAAACGGAGCGAATACCCGCGTTGTAAGGCAGTTATCAGGTTAGCTTTGGAACCTTGTGTGGCAATGCCGGTGCTAGAAGTAGTAAGCACTCTTGACCACGGTCTCGACTCAACAAACCACGTGGTTTCTTCATCGCCACCTCTAGTGTATTTTAGATGAGAGATTCCAATACTGTTGTGTACTGTTGTAATGTGACCTGTCGTTGAAACAGATGACCAGACCCACGAAACATTAGTTGGCAAGTCATATGCACGACGCGTTTTAGTATATTGTCCCAAAAGTTGAGCAGAAACATGGCCATCTTTTATAAAAAGGTTATCTGTTTCTACAACATACTCTTCAAGGTCGATTTTAACTCGGACTCTTTTGCCTGCCAAAACAGCTTCAACAAGAAGGTCTAAAGACCCGTTTAAACTATTTCCAAAGAAGTCGTTAGTGTACGTTTGTGTCCAGCAATCGTCCACAATCCACTCCATACTGGCGTTCTCCAGACTTCTTAGCCGGTTTGTATGCTCCCCAACAAACCATTGAGAAGTCGGAATAGAGCCTGTGGTTGACCATATCGTTAACCACCAGACAACTCTTGTTGGGAACTCGTACCCCTCACCCACTTTGATTTGTCCGAGGCGCCATGGGTATTGTCCGTGTATAGACGAGCTATCACTCGACACATCAACTCTAGTTAAACTGGTTATAAATCCATCTTCTGGATTAAAAACTTTAACACTAGCGCCATTGTATACTGCCTTTTCCAACAGAGATCTTTCACCACATATTCTCCCGCCCGTATACGTATTGCAGAAGACACGTTTCTGACCAGGCTGTGATCTACATATATATTGAAAGTGACATCATAATTCAATACTTGACATAGAGAGAAACTGAAATCCGAACTTTGATTTTTAAGCATATGCATAACATTGGGTAATATTTGGATACTTACCTTACATACCATTCTATATCGGCTCTCCCTGTTTCCCGACCTCTATTTACATGCTCACAAACAGACCATTTAGATACGTGTAGGTGGCCAGTTGTACATACAATTAAAAATTCCCAGTGTATATCGCTATCAAAATCGGTGTTTGAAAGCGATCGACTGAGTTGAAAAAGAGCTTGAACACAAGCATTGTCATTTTCAGTCAAAGTGGCTGACTGTATTGATGTGAAATATGTTTTTTCATTAAATGAGATTCTGATGTCATCACCAGCTACTAAACGATCGACAAGATCTCGTTTACGTCCGGTGATTGCCGTTCCGTTAGTACTAGTTTTAAGAACAGTTGACCATCCACCACTACATCCTATAGCAAAAAAAAAGAACATATGGATCTTGCATATTAATTCATTATCGTGATGACTTGTGACCCTTAAAATTTTACGTTATTATCGTCGGAATAAACTGCTTCAACGTTTACACACTAGTACTGCATATAGGGTAATTTTAGCCCCGTATCATTACATGTAAACTTTTGTTCATGATTATTATTTGTTAGGAGTTCTGTTAGTCACGATCCTTTTTATGATAACTGTATACAAGGTTGCTCTCGCCCTGTGTCATGTTCGCTCTTCAAATCAAGCAAACAGTTTCCCACATTCTTGAATTCTTGTCCTTAGAGAAATTCCTTTGAAGAAGATAGTGTAGCTTACAATTTTGATCCTTGAATAATTGCTACTTCATTTCAAGTTTTATCGTCTTTGTTTTTTGGTTTTTTTTTTTTTATTTAAAAAAAAAGGTTACATGCATGCAACAAATTCCTCAAATTTAAATTGACCATACGCTGTTCTAGGATGTTGAAGTTGATTTCCAAAAAAAATATTTTAAGGTAGTAACAGTGGCTACGGGAAATGCGGAAGGGGGTAGGGGGTAATACTGTTCTGGCCGAGCACAATTGTCATACATGTAAAATCAATGTATGCTAAACATTTTTTTATACACAAAGTAAGAGGTGGTCGAAACCTTCAGGCTTATCTGAAATTGATGAATCATGACATTGTCTCGTAACAAGATTTCAGACTTTTTTTTTTTTTTTTTTTTTTTTTTTTTTTTACAATTTAATGCCAAGATTAAAACGGATACCATGCTGTGTGTACATTTCCGCACACAAAAGGTATTCATTTGTCAAAAAGTATAATTGTAACATACTATCTTTGACGAAAGTCTGTTGAAATCCTCCATATTTTTCTTTTCTTTTTTCTGCACAAAAAAACAACAAACATAACTTTATTATGTTCTTAAACAAACATAATTGGGGGCAATTTTGGTGTACGTGCATAGTTACAATCAGTTTCATTCACAAAACTTGTTGTATTGATGGGATACATCAGTTTTAAGAAGAATTATTGTCCTTTTATGCACAATATTGCCTTAAAAAAGAAACAAACTAATATTATTTATATTTTTTTTTCTTTGCGAACATAGACTAGAATTTTAAGAAATATAAGTTGCACGTTATTGATTTTTCATATGCGAAAGAAGATAAACTTTTAAAATATACTTTTAAACTTTAGCATAATTTGTGTAATTAGAAAAAAGAGCGTTACCTTTGATGTACAGACCAAGCACCGTACAGAAAACGATGTATACAACAACACACGTAACAGCGAATAGGATCTTTAGACGTATCCCAATTTTAATCTGAGTTCTACTTAAATCTGTAAAAAAGAAATACAAAATGTAATTTCAAACACCCACATTAATTAGTTATGAACAGATACTTACACTATATAATGACGAATCAAAATATGTTTCAAATACATGTTATTTCAATCAGATAAACTCGAGTTTTTGTTTGAATATTTTACAATAAAACATCAAAGATTTTGTTTAACAGAAAAAAAAACCGTATTACATGAAAATCAGCGTTAAACACAGACAGGCGCAATTCATTAAAACGTTCGCTGACAGTCTGTTATCATATTATGTCAACCATATAACTATTAACTGACTATTGCGAAAATAACATTAAAGAAATATATCCTTTACATGTAACTAACGACTTTTAAATATTAGAAAGGTTTTTTCCGCGATATATTCTTACTTTATTTTATCGACATTAACATAACTTTCGTTCTTAACGCTGATTTCAAAAAATTAAAAGGTAATGTCCAATTTATTTTTCTTTTGTTTTTCCTATCCTAGCACCTTATATCTTATAGATATGGGCGTAATAAGGCCAAAAAAAAGGCGTCACATTTTAAAGCTGGACTTGAGCCTCAATACAACAATGTCCGCGTTGTCTATTTTTATAAGTCGCAATACCTTTATTACATAAATATTTAACCAACTTGAGAATTTCGCTGCAAAGACCTATAGGCATCATGCGTGGACGTACACATAAAGCAAAAACTCGATTGTGATACCCACATGATACATGTATGTACATGCCTGAATATCTTATTAATGAATTGAAATTTACAATAAGATGGTTTAAAAAGAAGATATCAATTTCTTGATTTATCAAATTACTCGGAAATAAGCAAGCCTTGTCTATGACATTTACGAATGGTTTTTTTTTTCTGCATGCAAGATATTCACAACAGTATAAATTTAACAATTTTACCAGAAAAAAAACATGACATCTATGACTAAATTCTAAAATGAAACGGTCTTACTTAAAATTATCAATAAAAAGAAATTAACTAAACTCCCAAATTGTGTTTCAAAATGTTATTAAGAAATTAGGCGTGAAGGAAATTTTAAATTTGAGCTTGAGTTTTAACACTAGGCATGGCCACGTGAGGTGATTGTAAAATGCTCTAAAATCCAAAGTCTAAAATTTGTCATTGACAAACACTTGTTTGTTTAAAAACGGGTATACAGATTAAAAGTCATGTAGCCACTTTTCATTTCACTCTTTCAGATATATATCTTAACATCTCATGTTAATAACAAACACGTTGGTTACAATCTGTTGAATACATCCTATGGTATCGATAATAAGCTGTTATCATAAAAATACGTTGTTTTTTTTATTCTAAATAAGTCGCCATTATTTAACTATATCTTTAAATAAAACGCAACTTACGTTCAGGGTTAAGTTTATCGGAATTCTAGGTCTGAAGGGAAGAGAATCTAAATTGTACAAGCAAGTCAAATGATATATTTCAATAAAAAAAAAACATTCAAAGGCATGAATGTTTTACGTGAGCTTATCGCTGCACTTTAAGACCTCTTGCGTGAGCCGACACTATAAGCCAAACTCGATTATTAAATTATTATACATTGATTTGTGTCAGGTGCATATGCTAGTTCTACACCTGACCAAAAAGGCCTTTAGTGTGAAAGCAGACCGATAAAATAAGTAAGAAATCTCGATTTCTTTATTAAATTAATAGCAATATAAATTCATGGTTTACGGTTCACAAGATTCGCATGCTGATTTAACTAATATGGTCCATGCATATTCATTTATTAGCCATGCCGAAACTTAAATTGAATTTACTGTAGCTTTTATGTTGATTAATATTTTACAACTTCACGTAAGGGACTGTAAATGGTGGAATAAAGTTGAGTTATAATTTCATGGTACACTCGATTAAAAGAAATTTAAAAAAAGATCAGATTGTTTAGATTTTCCTAACATTTTTCATTAAGAGTTTCTTTGCTTAAAATAAAGTATTATACGTTTCCTACATATGACATGAGATAAAAACTATTTGTTATTAATATACGTATAACTAGAAGCTCAAAAATTATAATTGAGTATTCAAATAAAAATAATGTATTTCCTTACCTCTGTTTTGAGTGTCAATTTCTTGCGAATTTGACATGTTAATTTTTTGGCTGATTCAGTTACATGTAAAGATATTTTTTGTCACTCGATATTTAACAGAAAATAGCAATGTGTACTTGTGACCTGCAGCTAATCCCTAATCAAGGAGATAAACAAAGTTTTACATCAAAGTATAGCGAACAAAAATATAAAATCAGTAAAGCACCGGAAAAAATATTGCAAAAACGAATAAAATTTGCATGTTTCATTACAATTTGCATAATTGCTGCGAAATGCGTCAACATACCTTTGTAAAAGAATAAACAGTGCATTCCTCATCAATAACAAACTTATTTATCCAACAATTATTTATATATAAAAAAGGAGACTGATTTTAAATGCCGAACTCAAACATAGCAATCTAACTGAAAGAATTCACAAGAAAATGTGTATCTCAATTTAATCACTGCTTTATTGAATTTGACTCCTTTGATGTGTTCTTCTATCCCTGGATCAGCGACCCTTCTGTAAAACACTTATCGCCTGAGATGAATCCAAATACTAATGTACTAGATGCAGTAAACAAATATGTTAGAAATAAATGCAATATTTTCATTCTGGATGACCCCGTGTCTACGTATGGAACAAATATCTTACTGTAAGAAAGGCTAAATATCCTATTTTTTTTTCTTTTCTAATTCTTCTTAGATGCTAGGGGCCCGTTTTACAAAAGTTCGTAACTCATTTACGGAATTGGTCGTAAGACTAAACCTGCGGTTAAGGGCGTTTTATAAAAAATTGAGACTTGCAGATTACGACGAAAATCGGTTGTAAGTCTACAGCCACACAGCAGCTACCCTGAGCCCCATGTTTTGTTTTAATCATTAAAAAAATCGTTGTTACTCTGGATTATAACATTATTTAACATGGGGCCTTTTCAATGTATTAAATGATAGAGAGAAAGAAAAAGCTAAACGAGTTTTTCGTGATAAAAAAAAATTCTTAGATAATCTTAACAATAGATACATTATTCTTCCTTAAAACTACGGCCAACCGGAAGTTACCATCAGTCCTAAGTTTTGTCCTAATCATTCAATGTCTCGTTGGTACAATTGATTATAAATTAAAACATAGGGTCTTCTTCTATTTTTAATGTATTCAAAAATAGAGTGAAACAAAACTGTGATACGAGTGTTTCGAGATAGGAACAATTTTAAGATTACCTTAAAAAGGAAAGATAATGAACGATACCGACTTCTAAGTCTTCTTTCACCTGTTTGCCCGAAATCTATCAACCTTTAATTTTTGCGAAAAATATTACAATCATATTATAGAGTATTAGGCTGTTCTTGAAAAGGTGCAAAACGATGATACGTAATAACTGTCCCATATTTGTTCAATTGCAAGATAGGTTAATAAATATGTGTTTATAGATAAACTAAAACAAGGTGGTTATTATAAATGTTTAATTAAAATAAAATAGAAAAAATATACCATGGTCTAAAGGCACTTTCAATTTGGGGCATTAAAATGGAAAAAAAAAAAAACCCACAACAATTTCACTCACTGCTCGTGTTCCAGCTAACACACGTTCCTGCTTTTTAAAAAAAACTGTTTCGGTTATTTTGTTCTCAACAATAAAACATGGATAACCTTTCAATCATACAATTGTTTTATTAAATTATTTTTAATGTTTAATTTCTAAATATTAACAAAGAAGAACAGATAGATCCAATATGAACAGGCAATGGTGGGGGGGGGGGGGGTAATTGCAGTGACTGTTACATGTACAACAACAACGACGACAACAACAACTCGTCCCTTTAAACTCTGTTCGTGTGTTTTCACAATCTCTTAACGTAAATAGACCTTTTCATAATTTCACGTTTCTTAATATGTGGATTTTCTCAGTTTTTTCATTAAGTTGCCAGAGCAAAATAAAATAATAAGACACATACATGTATATACCCCCTGCCATAGCGACTCTTTATTACGTGAAAGTGACATGATATATGATTAAAGATGGAGTTGAATGTTTTTCTTAAATATACAGTCAGTTTCTTAACTGTGTCAGTAGACATTTTTTAACATTTTATACATCATTTAAACGCTTTATGATCTTTATGGTCGCACCCTTCAGTAAGAACCTGTACACTATACACTACATTACTGTTCTGACTCCGCCCTATCTTCAAAATCCGAAAGGTAAAATTGCGTTATTATGAATTGAACACACGCACTTAATTATTTTATAGTTTTCTTTAGTTAACTGCTAAATAAGTTATCTTAAGTATTATGTTTTCCTAACTAGATATTTTACTTAGTTGAGGGGTACAATTATGACTTTAAGACAAAATATTGGAATTCTTAATTCTATTGACACGCACATAATAAATTCTCTGGAGATATGTACGGACAGAAATAAAAATGATTGAAGTTTGTACACATATTATACCAAATGTGTGATTTTCATTTTAAACATACTAGTAATATGGGTGTGGCCACTTGTGAGCAGATGCCTCGGCTTATTCCCAAAGGTTCTTTAAAATCTGATTTCCATCTGTGTTTATAACTTGTAAAGTAAAGACATGGGACAAATATACCATGAACATATTTAGCAAAATCCATCCAACCTCGCGATTTTTTTATGGAAACTAAAGTTCAGCTCAGTTTTAACCCTAATACATCTTTCTACATGGTCTCCGATGGAAATCCTTCCTTTGTTTCTATCCTTGTAAGCTTGATTCTCTCTCTTTTTCTTTGATAAAGCTGTCAAACTTAAGGATATGCCCCTGTTTCTCTTGGCGTCGCCATTGTTGTTGATAGACCTGTCTCATTATTTATTTAAGGTGAGGTTATTTAAATCGTTTAAATTTTGTTACAGCAAGTTAAAAAGATTTAGGTATTGTTTCCCTTGTATTTTTGTTATGCGATTGACTAAGATATATTCATTTATGTGGAATTCCTATATATCTTTAAATAGAGTAATGAAGAAATATATCAGATCTTGGTAATGTTATCCACTTAAAGTACCCCATGTTATCCTTAAAAGTAAATCCCTTATTTGCACACCTAGGAAGAGCTGGAAAGGGACGAACGCCTAAAAAGTATATTTATTAAGAACTTACAAATAACAAAGAACAAAATTCTTTAGGTCAATGTAAAAAGTTAAAAATCAATACACGGATGATAAAAAAAATAGTGCTAATAGACAATCTTCATTTACAGATTCAACGGATAAGATTCCCCAAAGTTTGATAATACAGTTATTAATTTAAAAAAAACAAAAAAACTTGTACATGTATTTGTCAAAAATATACCTTATAAGGTTTTACAAATCGGTAAACGTAAGCCCATGGCGGGACAATTTAATAAAACGATTTCAGTTACTATCACCTGGCTCTAGGTAAAAGTAAAAGTATTAGCGATAAAGCGACGCTGTTTTAGATGTAGTTAACAGTTATGCGACTTAAATGTAGTTCCTATTGAGCTAACAGTCAAACTAAATAGCAAAACAGTTAGGGTTTGACTTTTTTTAACGATTAATGATTGTTTCTATGAAACGGAATTTTAAAGATTAAATTTATGATTATTTTTTGTATTATAAGAGTGTTTTTGTAGACCAAATTTTTATAGACCAGAGAGAAAGCACAAGACTTATTTCGCTGAAAATCATCCTGAAGATGCCCTTTTATTCTATAATGAAAGTTCTTTAATAAGTAAACCTCTATAATTTAGTAGCGAGTCGATAAAATATGAAGTGTTTTATTGTGTTTTATATATAGGTCTTCAACAATAAAAAAAAAATGCAGCTATTTCATGACATTTATATTTACTGTAACTTTCCATTTTCACATGTTTTGAAAGATCGTGACATTTATTGTTCAATAGTACACGTATAACCTGACCAAGCCGTTTATTCCTAGGTAAACGTCACGCAATTTTGAACAAAAATTGATATTTAGGTATAAAATTAAAATTCTAAACTTAGTTCTTAACCTACAATCCAATCCACTTGGTAATTTTCTATGGTAGCCGAAAGTGACGAGTGTTCCCCAACCTTCCACCAAGCAGCCTGCTGGTTTCCGTTTGTTGACGTCAAAGTAAATTTCCAATAGGCAGGGGACTTAAACCGCCTCGGAATCCCCCCACTTCCGTTTTCATCGCCGATATACCTTACATACTGTACTGCGACTTCAGAGCTTGGAATGGATATGTTATCGGCCTCTATAATGCTTTAAGAATCTTCTTCTTCGTAAACTACTAAACGAAGCAAATATCCACGTTGTAGAGAAGAAATCAGGTTAGCTTTAGATCCATATGTAGCAATGCCAGAGCTAGAAGTGGTAAGTAGCTTTGACCAGGATCTAGATTCAACAATCCACGTGATGGATTCTTTGTCATTCGACGTCATTTTGTTAATAGTGCTTCCAATATTGTACCTCACTGTTTCGACATCACCTGTTGTTGATGCAATTTGCTAGACCCAATACACATCAGTTGGAAATCCATATGCAGCATTTTTTGAATATTGTCCTAAAAGTTGAGCAGAAACCTGACCATTCCTTACATAAAGATTATCTGCTTCCGTTATATACGAATTGATTTTAACTCGGACTCTTTTGCCTGCCAAAACAGCTTCATCAAGCAGGTCTAAAGAACCAGACATTTTTTGTCCAAATCTGTCATGACTATAAATCCGTGTCCAGCAACCATCCACAAGCCACTCCATGTTGTCACTATGGCCATAACTTACCCGGCGGCTACTGTGCTCCCCAACTAGCCATTCAGAATTTTGAATTTTGCCTGTATTTGACCATATCGTTAACAGCCAGAAAACATGTAGATTAAAACCTATTTTCAATTGTCCAAGACGCCATGGGAATTATCCGTATACAGACGAGCTATCACTTGACACTTCAGCTTTTGTAATTTTGGTTATAATTCCATCACTTAGGCATAAAATTTGAACACTAGCGCCATGGTATACTGCGTGCACCAACTCCTACTTTGCACACATATCTTCACGCCTGTATACTGTTTCTGACCGGTCTGTGATCTGGATTTAGATTTAAAACGTCAATGTTTTTAAATTCAAACTCCGATAGTGAAAAAGAAAATGCCATTAGAGTTTTCATTTTTTAAACATGCATAATATCGAAGTTTACCCTGATACGTACCTTACATACCATACGACATCAGATGTTGATGTTTCTCGGCCCTTATTGGTATGTTCACCACCAGACCATTTAGAAATATGGACGGTGCCAGTTGTACATACTTTCAAAAACTCCCAGTGTATATCGCTTTCGAAGTCGTCATATACACGACTAAGTTGGAAAATTGCTTGAACACAAACATTTTCATTTTCAGTCAAGGTGGCTGACTGTATCTATGTTAAATATTTATTATCGTTCAATGAAATTCTGATCTCATCTCCAGCTACAAGACGATCGACAAGGTCTCGTTTACTTCCAGATATTTCTGTTCCGTCAGCACCAGTTTTAGCGATGGCTGTCCATCCTCCATTGCATCCTATATTATTTTATCCCCGATTAGTAGTAATTTTTTGACATGTTTAAGGTGCATTGTTTTAATAAAAACATGTAAAAAGAAAATGCCTTTAAGACCCATTATTTTAGAGACCATCTGTATAAAAGAAAGCTAAGAACACGAACCAAGGATTGATATTTGACATACGTTCGTTTCGGCTGGGCGTGTTAATTTTAGAAAAATATTTCATTGTGAATAAGCTACGTAATATGATATCGTGTGCAACATAATAAAACATGTGGATGTCCCTGACCCTTCAGGCAGTCACGTTCCGGCAGCTTTTCGCAAAAAAAAAATATTTATACTGTTTTGCATTAGCAAAGCGTTGCTGTTTCAATGGTCTACATTCATTTGAATCACCTGATATATAACTCGGGAAAATATCTGAAAAATAATTGTCCTTTTCAAAAACATCATTCGTAACCTAAGAACAGCACACATGCCGTATATCAGGGGTTTTTTTCGCGTGTATTCAATTTCATCTTTGTTCGCAATGATTTCTGAATCGCGGAAAATTTGATGCAAAGGTTTGTTTTTATAATATAGTTCTTTCTTTCCTGATAAAGTAAACAGTTATGGAAGAGTACAATGATCTGTGTTCAGTTCGTTTAGAGTAGAAATTGCGGGATCGGAGGACAAGCAGCAAATAACAGGCATGTAAGCCTCGTATTTTAATTGACAAGGTAAATAAATCGGTCGCTTTTCTTGCGTCAACCGATGCCTTATTATACTTGAGCTACTGCTATATGTAACGGTACATTATTTATTTCTCTAAGACTGTTTGCGTCTTTAAAAATATTTATCGGTAATTTTGTTAGCATTAAGAAAATCGCGTGAATAGATTAATTGTCCGAATGTTTCATTATAAAGAGCGGCAATTAGATACTTTTACTATCTGACTTCAGAGGTTTAAACAATCTTCAATTATATTTTCAGTATGACAGTAGGTTTTTATGGACCAGAGGTAAACAAGTTTGATCTTTTTTCATCTTAATTGAAAGAAATGCAAGTATTTAAAAAAGCAAGAGAACTTATAAAAAGCGATACAATAAAGCATTAGTACTTCACTCCTTTTTCCATAACATGTTTTGTTGTCGAAAATCAAAGTCGATGATGTCTTATTTCATTCTAAAAATCGAACGGAAGACCTCTTCGTTGCTCGCAACGAGATCGTCTCTAGTTACTATCTATTATTATTCGAAACCCGTGATTTAAAAATATTATTGATCATAAATTCTGGGGAATGCAAAACATGTTAGAATTTTGCAGCGTCAGTTGACCAACAGATAAAAGGGGTTGCGTGACATTACATATACAGTATGCGTATACAGAATTTGGGTGGTTACCGTTGGGGTGGGTGACCTGCAGTGTGACTTGGGGTCACAAAGTATACAACGTTTACAAAATACATCAATGAAATTACCTCTTAATGACATCATTTACCCTCGATAAAAAATCAACTAACAAACAGACTATAACCAGGTATAGTCATGGAATGGGGATAGTAATTGAAAACACAGCTACAGTAGATTTTATACATACATCTAGTATTTTTGATTTTCAAATCGGTAAGAAAGTGATAGTTTAAATGAATTTAAATTTTAAATCATTATAGCAATGATATGAAGATAAAATTTGTGTGTTTGTGTGCATAGGTAAAAATCTTCTTTACGCGATATGTGACACATTAGTTATACCTCTACATGTAGCTATGTTTAAAACTAAGAACGTTGTGGTTTTCAAATTTCTTAGAATTTCATATATTTTGATTTTAAAATGTCACAAGTCAAATTTACAAGCACCGGTTGAGCTGAACCCAGCATACCCACTGAGCAAACTCCGAGCGGCATATTACATCAGACCCCGATTCCAGAAGCAGAAGCAGATTCCTATATTGCATCTAAAAATGATCAAACGACTCTACATGTGTATGTGAAATATAGAAGGGATAAGCTTAAGAGTGGTAAGAAAAAGATGGATGTGAAATACAGATTCAGAGCAGACGGTAACTTTACAAAAAAGAAACGGAACTCGGGCGTAACCATATTCTAATCTTCATTATTTTAATGTAAATCTGTCAGTAGACACACACACATGCTACATCATTTTATCCCCGATTTGTAATAATTATTTTTGAAATGTTCAAAGTGAATTCTTTTAATATAAATATGTAAAGAGAAAATGCCTTTAACGACCCATTATCTTAAAAACCATATGTATAAAAGAACACGAACAAAATATTTTTGACATACGTTTTGGCTGGGCGTGTTCATTATAGATAAAACATTTCATTGTGAATAGGCTACGTAATATGATATCGTGTGCAGCATAATAAAATATGTGGGTGCCCCTGACCCTTCAGGCAGCCACGTTCCGCCAGCTTTTTGCAAAAAAAAATGTTTTGTATTAGCAAGTCATTGATGTTTTAATAGTCTACATACCTTCGAATCAACTGATATATATCAGGGGAAAATATCTCAAAAATAGTTGTCCTTTTGAAAGACATCACTTGTAACCTAAGAACAGCACACAGTTTTTCCCGCGTGTATCCAATTTCCGCTTAGTTCGCGACGATTTCTGAGTCGCGGGAAATATATCAGCATGAATTTGATGCAAAGGTTTGTTTTTATAATATAGTTATTTCTTTCCTTATCAAGAAAACATACTTGGAAGAGTATAATGAACTGTGTTCAGTAAATTTAGAGTAGAAATTGCGGAATCGGAGGACAGGCGACAGATAACAGGCATGTTAGCCTCGTAGTTTGTTTAATTATCCATTGACAAGCTAATTACGACGGTCGCTTTTCTTGCGTAAACCGATGTCTAATTATACTTGAGCTTCTGGTATATCTAACGGTACATGATTTATTTCTCTAAGACTGTTTGCATCTTTAAAAAAAATTATCGGTAATTATTTAACATTAAGAAAATCGTGTAAATGGTTTAATTGTCCGAATGTTTCATTATAAAGAGCGGCAATTAGATAATTGTACCATCTTACTTCACAGGTTTAAACAATCTTGAATTATATTTTCACTATGACTTTGAAATAGTGAAAATTTGATTCGTGTACATTTTATATACCGTTCTAGGTTATGAATCGAGGAAAAAACCTGACGCGGAAAAACCCTATATTCGGTATGTATGCAAGGTCTGTGTCTGTATGCTTTTAAAAAATCAAAATAAATAAATAAATTAAAAAAATATAATAATATTGAATCAGTAACATGTACTCAAGGTCATATAAAAAAGAAATTACGACTATAAGTTTTGGTGAAAAGATAAGAGTATATACATTTTACATCATATGGAGCATTTGATTATTAATATTGATATTTTTAATATTGCAAGGCAAATTTAAACAAGCACTCGCCCAAACATCAAATAAGACTTGGTCATTAAAGGGGAGAATGATCACTGCCTAAATTCACAAAAGATAAATGTCAACTAGGAACAAACGGACTCCTCTTGAACTTAACTGCTATGTAGCTAAGTAAAAACTCTACCCAACCCAAAAGCTACACCGATGCATTTTTGAGGTCAAAAGCACCGTTTAAAAGGGAAGAAATACAACTCAAACCAGAACCAAAAGAGCCCGAGAAAGAATAGATATCAATTGAAAGCTAAATAAATAGGCATTATCCCGCATATTTCTCTTTCATCACCGGTATCCCTATAACTCCTATATAAGCCGCAAACCTCTTAAAACAGTTTTATGTATTTCGCTGTAGAGGTTTCAGCTGTGTTGACGCACATCTTGCTTCGCATTATTACTCCGTTGCCACGAAATTAACAAGTTTTATGCAATTTTCAAGCAAAGAGACTGCTTACTTAAAATGAGGTCATTATATTATATTAAAGAGGCATGGTCAAAATTAGGGTCAAAACATATTTTTTTCGATTTAAATGTCTTTAATGCTTCAGTAAGGCATATATTTTCTTGTGACCAAAAGCGCTAAAGCTCGCCCGAGCTCGAAAATTACGGTTAGAAAAGCGTCGTGATTTTTCAAGGTTTCTTTTAATATCTCTTTCCTCGATAGTATTTTGTTAAAATATTTAGAACAGATAATCTTTATAAAGTCAAGAGCTTTCCTGCGACCTCAAAGAAAAGGGGCTGATCCTTCAAATTAGGGGCTGAGGGGGCTCTTAAGTCTTTTAATGATAACTTTTTACCGTGAAATATTTTGTGATACGTTTATGAAGCAATTATGTTCATTTTAAAGTTATTCACCTACATATGACAATCATTTACTCCTATGTTACGTAATTAGGGATTTTAAGGGGCCAAAAGTCCAAAACTTTGATGCTCAATATCTCAAAATGCAGGAAAAGTTTGATAAGCAATATTAAACAAAAGATGGTCAAAATATTGAGCTTAACAATCTGCAACCATAATTTCTTTGTTATACGGTTCCTAACAGGAGTTACAGGGTTGGCCCCTAAAGCGACTCTCTCAAGATATTTCGAGAACGGTACAAAATTTGTAAACTCTTGTTGAATAAAATGTGTTTGAATTGACAAAAGCTTTCATTTGAAATCATGAAATAGGGGTAGCCCTTCAAATGAGGGGCTGAGCGGGGCCCTAAAGTCTTTTAATGATAACTTTTTACCGTGAAATATTTTGTGATACATTATAGAAGCAATTAGGTTCATTCTTACGTTATTCACCTATACATGGCAACTATTTACTCCTATGTTACGTAATTAGGGATTTTAAGGGGACAGAAGTCAAAAACTTTGATGCACAATATTTCAAAATGCAGGCAAATTTTGAAAAGCAATATTGAACAAAAGATGGTCAAAATATTGAGCTTAACAATCTGCAACCATATTCCATATTTTGTTTTTGTTATGCGGTCCTTAAAAGGAGTTACAGGGTCGGCCCCTCAAACAACCCTCTCCAGATATCTCGAGAACGGTACATAATTTGTAAACACTTGTTAAACAAAATGTGTTTGAATTGACAAGAACATTTTTATGACATCAAAAAGGGGCTGGCCCTTCCAATTAGAGGCTGAGGGGCTCTAAAGTCTTTAAGTGATAACTTTTTACCGTGAAATATTTTGTGATACGTTATAGAAGCAATTATGTTCATTCTAACGTTATTCACCTATACTAGACAATCATTTACTCCTATGTTACGTAATTAGGGATTTTAAGAGGCCAGAAGTCCAACACTTTCATCCTCAATATCTCAAATGGAGGACAATTCTTGTTTGGACCTAACCACAAATCATCACCGCTGACAAGACTTAGATCTTGAAAATAACAGATAAATTCGGTGCACTTTATGCTGAACCATTAATTTTCAAGGAAACGTATTCATAAATACCGTGAAAATAGTCAGATTTTAAATAGTACGAATAGTTAAGATATTTTTTGTAGTCGTATGTATTCCTACGCCAGAGTTCAATTAAGTCTACTTCAACCGAACGCTCGGCTCTTTCCGCAAATCTCAGACGAACAAAAAGTATCTCTTGGTAGTCAGAGATTCACGAAGACAGCCGAGCGTCTGGTTGAACGAGACTCATGTGTACAATTTTTAGAAATTTTTCGATTACTGATACATAGTTTGATGGAATTAATTCTACCTTTAAATATAACACAACATGATTCATATGGGGTTCTCTTGAAATTCTTGTCGTAAAAGTTCGAGAATTCATATTATAACATGTGCGTAATTCAAATGCATATTAGAAACTACTTACCATGCAAAAAAACATATCGTTGATTTTAAAATTAATAATAATCGATAAAATAAACTCCCGTCAGGCCAAAAGTCCAACATTTTGATCACCCATATCTCAGAAAGGAAAACTATTTTGAAATGCAGAGCAGACGAAAAGTTGTTCAAAATGATGTTTTTAACAATATACAACCTTCAAAATTTCGTCAAAAGGCCCCTCTTAAGAAATAAGGCATCGGCCCCTTAAACCTTCTTTCTTATATATCTCTAGAACAGTAACGAATTTCTAAACACGTGTTGACAAAATGTGTTCAGAATTAAATGTCCTTTCATTTGAATCCAAGAAAAAAGGACTGGCCCCTTAAATTAGGGGATCAAAGCGCTCTAAAATCTTTTATCTATAGCCCTTTAATGAAAGCCATTTTGTGAAAGGTTAGTAAAGCTATATTAGGTATGATACGTTTATATGTCCTAACAATATAATGATTTTCTCTTGCGTTACCAAATTATGGTTTTTAGGGACCAAAGGTAAACAAGTTTGATCTGTTTTCATCTTAATTGAAAGAAATGCAAGTATTTAAAAAAGTAAGAGAACTTATAAAAAGCGATACAATAACGCATTAGTACTTCACTCCTTTTTCCATAACATGTTTTGTTGTCGAAAATCAAAGTCGATGATGTCTTATTTCATTCTAAAAATCGAACGGAAGACCTCTTCGTTGCTCGCAACGAGATCGTCTCTAGTTACTATCTATTATTATTCGAAACCCGTGATTTAAAAATATTATTGATCATAAATTCTGGGGAATGCAAAACATGTTAGAATTTTGCAGCGTCAGTTGACCAACAGATAAAAGGGGTTGCGTGACATTACATATACAGTATGCGTATACAGAATTTGGGTGGTTACCGTTGGGGTGGGTGACCTGCAGTGTGACTTGGGGTCACAAAGTATACAACGTTTACAAAATACATCAATGAAATTACCTCTTAATGACATCATTTACCCTCGATAAAAAATCAATTAACAAACAGACTATAATCAGGTATAGTCATGGAATGGGGATAGTAATTGAAAACACGGCTACAGTAGATTTTATACATACATCTAGTATTTTTGCTTTTCAAATCGGTAAAAAAGTGATAGTTTAAATGAATTTAAATTTTAAATCATTATAGCCATGATATGAAGATAAGATTTGTGTGTTTGTGTGCATAAGTAAAAATCTTCTTTACGCGATATGTGACACATTAGTTATACCTCTACACGTAGCTATGTTTAAAACTAAGAACGTTGTGCTTTTCAAATTTCTTAGAATTTTATATATTTTGATTTTAAAATGTCACTATTCAAATTTACTAGCACCGGTTGAGCTGAACCCAGCATACCCACTGAGCAAACTCCGGGCGGGATATTACATCAGACCCCGATTCCAGAAGCAGATTCCTATATTGCATCTATAAATGATCAAACGTCTCAACATGTGTTTTTGAAATATAGAAGGGATAAGCTTAAGAGTGGGAAGAAAAAGATTGGTGTGAAATACAGATTCAGAGCAGACGCTAACTTTACAAAAAAGAAAGAGAACTCGGGCGTAACCATATTTTAATCTTCATTATTTTAATGTATATCTGTCGGTAGACACACAAACATGCTACATCATTTTATCCCCGATTTGTAATAATTATTTTTGAAATGTTCAAAATGCATTCTTTTAATATAAACATGTAAAGAGAAAACGCCTTTAACGACCCATTATCTTAAAAACCATCTGTATAGAAGAACACGAACAAAATATTTTTTGACACACGGTTGTTTTGGCTGGGCGTGATCATTTTAGATAAAACATTTCATTGTGAATAGGCTACGTAATATGATATCGTGTGCAGCATAAAAAAACATGTGGGTGCCCCTGTCCCTTCAGGCAGCCACGTTCCGCCAGCTTTTTGCAAAAAAAAAAATGTTTTGTATTAGCAAGTCATTGATGTTTTAATAGTCTACATACCTTCGAATCAACTGATATATATCAGGGGAAAATATCTCAAAAATAGTCCTTTTGAAAGACATCACTTGTAACCTAAGAACAGCACACAGTTTTTCCCGCGTGTATCCAATTTCCGCTTTGTTCGCGATGATTTCTGAGTCGCGGGAAATATATCAGCATAAATTTGATGCAAAGGTTTGTTTTTATAATATAGTTATTTCTTTCCTTATCAAGAAAACATACTTGGAAGAGTATAATGAACTGTGTTCAGTAAATTTAGAGTAGAAATTGCGGAATCGGAGGACAGGCGACAGATAACAGGCATGTTAGCCTCGTAGTTTGTTTAATTATCCATTGACAAGCTAATTAAAACGGTCGCTTTTCTTGCGTAAACCGATGTCTAATTATACTTGAGCTTCTGGTATATCTAACGGTACATGATTTATTTCTCTAAGACTGTTTGCGTCTTTAAAAACAAATATCGGTAATTATTTAACATTAAGAAAATCGTGTAAATGGTTTAATTGTCCGAATGTTTCATTATAAAGAGCGGCAATTAGATAATTTTACCATCTTACTTCACAGGTTTAAACAATCTTGAATTATATTTTCACTATGACTTTGAAATAGTGAAAATTTGATTCGTGTACATTTTATATACCGTTCTAGGTTATAAATCGAGGAAAAAACATGACGCAGAAAAACCCTACTGGCACTGTACCAGTTATCGGCTAAAATTTAACGTTTTCTTTTCGTAATTCCTCATTTCTTGATATTTTTGGATAAAACTTGACATACTTTCAAAAGTGAACTCCTTATTTATCAATATGTTAGTTTTATCATTATTTAGAACCCAAAACATCTTTTGTTTGTGCTTTTTAGCGCGCCCCGATTTTGCCGAGTTTTTACGATTTACTGTACCAGTTATCGGCTTCGTGATAATAACATATAGTAAAGTCCGTGTTCATGTCGATTTTATACTCTGCTAAATATAAGTTTGAATTATGCCCCTTGTGGGGTCAGACTAAAGTAGTCGGGGTCATGATACATTATAAACAAAACTCATAAAAATATTCGTTTATTACCAGACGGTAATACACAAAATCGTAGACTATTCAAAGCATAATTATGCAATCAGGCGTTCAATTGCGCTTCGAATCTCTCGGAAATTTGTGAATTCCTTTTGTTTATACATGTTAAATGTATTGATTTTATATGTGAAATCAAAGAAGGGATATAATAACGTATCACAAAGAGGTCATATGCAATTTTTAACTTATTTCGTCACTTTCCCCATAGCTGAAAGTGCAAAGATGTAAACTCAGCGGTAAACAATGATCGTTTAAGCTCATGTATAAAACAAATTCAAGAAAGTTTTCAAGCAAATTTATTTTTCTTTATTCGAATAAGGCGACTGAATTAAAATATATTGGATTGTTACGTGCTTTAAACCCGAACTCTCAGTTTAGCCGATAACTGGTCTTAGCCGATAACTGGTACAGTACCAGTATATTTGGTATGTATGCAAGGTCTGTGTCTGTATGCTTTTAAAAAATCAAAATAAATAAATAAATTTAAAAAAAAATAATATTGAATCAGTAACATGTACTCAAGGTCATATAAAAAAGAAATTACGACTATAAGTTTTGGTTAAAAGATGAGAGTATATAAATTTTACATCATATGGAGCATTTGATTATTAATATTGATATCTTTAATATCGCAAGGCAAATATAAACAAACACTCGCCCAAACATCAAATAAGACTTGGTCATTAAAGGGGAGAATGATCACTGCCTAAATTCACAAAAGATAAATGTCAACTAGGAACAAACGGACTCCTCTTGAACTTAACTGCTATGTAGCTAAGTAAAAACTCTACCCAACCCAAAAACTACACCGATGCATTTTTTAGGTCAAAAGCACCGTTTAAAAGGGAAGAAATACAACACAAACCAAAACCAAAAGAGCCTGAAAAAGAATAGATATCAATTAAAAGCTAAATAAATAGGCATTATCCGGCATATTTCTCTTTCATCACCGGTATCCCTATAACTCCTTTATAAGCCGCAAACCTCTTAAAACAGTTTTATGTATTTCGCTGTAGAGGTTTCAGCTGTGTTGACGCACATATTGCTTCGCATTATTACTCCGTTGCCACAAAATTAAAAAAAATTATGCAATTTTCAAGCAAAGAGACTGCTTACTTAAAATGAGGTCAATGCATTATTTTCAAACAGAATATGCACACAAAATAAAAAAACCCCATACAATTCAAAGACCACGAAGGTATAACAATGCGTCGGTTACAAGATTCAGTTGTGCAGTCAGGTGTAACGAATTCATAGGGTCTATATATATGTACCTGGGTTACGAGATGTGTTCAGCTTTAAGCCGGCATCCTATGTATATTGTTGTTATTTTCCAGCAAGGTACGTTTAGATTTGCTTAGAATTTTATTTAAAATGTTTGATTTTTATTTTTTATCAACATTTTTTCCTTCGTTCTTCCATCGTTTGTTGTTATCTTCAAGCAAATTACCTTTAGATACGTTCAGAATTTTATTCAAAATGTTTGATTTCATTTTTTTCAAATCAACAACTGTTGTTTTTCTTATCTAAACAAATAGTCAGATTTTAAATAGTACGAATAGTTTAGATATTTTTTGTAGTCGTACAGTGCTGCTATCCTGAAAGTTGACAAGGATAGGATAGGATGCAGGATGCACGATACATGATAGAAATATAAAAGTTAAGTTCTATCCTATCCTATCCTATCCTATCCTGCATCCTGTAGCCAATCAGATTCGAGTATAAATTCCAGAGTTATTTTGCGAAACGAAAATTGGCTAAACAATGTATTTTCAATGTCAATTTAATACGTTTTACAAGTTAAACCATTTAAGAATAATAATTATTTCAAGAACGCGGTGCATAATTAATGCGCGCTAAAATGTCGGCGCTACATCTTTGTCAATTCGTACGCAAGTACAGAGTTACTGCGAGAATTCGTTGCAACATTTGACAACGTCGGAAATAGATTTCTGTATTTACTTCATTTAAAGTATGTAAATTAAAAAAAGCTTGAATTTATAAACGACTAATTTGGCATTTTAAAAGATAAACATGTATACAAGAATCAGACATTGATTCACGTTTAATATAATTTCTTCGATGCCCAATAACAGGGACGCATATTTCTGTCCGATATTAACCTGAACATATCGAATTAATAAATGTTAGCAAGCTATAAATGCTTAAGAATTTATACTTTAAAAATAACTCAGAGTGGTTTAACTATAAACGATATAAACTTCCTAAAGGAATTATTATCGCCGAACGAATCGCTCGAATAATGAGAATTACGCTCAGTTATATGTGATAAGAAAATAATTTGATAAAAATATGTGACTAAACAGTTCCTCAATAAGTGCATCGAAGTTATTTATCTTTTTTTATGCATAAATATAATTAAATCAAAAATCGAATCGCTTACCTGTTTGTTTACGTTATGGTCTCCATCCCCCGTACGATTTAATTTTACCGTAGCACAGGTAAGTAAGTTATCCCGCTCGATGAATATTCGGTTTTAAGATTTAATTTTTCATTTTGAGTACTACATTAATTGATAAAATCATTTTATTTTTAAATTTCGTTTCATTTAACTTTCATTCCTATATTTTGAAAGTATGGGATAGGATAGGATAGGATAGAGCTTATTTGCAGGAAAGGATGCAGGATACAGGATATAGGATAGGATAGGATAGGATAGTTTTGTCAACTTTCACGATAGCAGCACTGTATGTATTCCTACGCCAGATTTCAATTTAGTCTCCTTCAACCAAACGCTCGGCTCTTTCGGCAAATCTCAGACGAACAAAAAGTATCTCTTGGTAGTCAGAGATTCACGAA
Source organism: Magallana angulata (assembly GCF_025612915.1). Classification (NCBI taxonomy): domain Eukaryota; kingdom Metazoa; phylum Mollusca; class Bivalvia; order Ostreida; family Ostreidae; genus Magallana; species Magallana angulata. The sequence continues at coordinate 37,440,349 of NC_069112.1, forward strand.
GACAGCCGAGCGTCTGGTTGAACGAGACTCATGTGTACAATTTTTAGAAATATTTCGATTACTGATACATAGTTTGATGGAATTAATTCTACCTTTAAATATAACACAACATGATTCATATAGGGTTCTCTTGACATTCTTGTCGGAAAAGTTCGAGAATTCATATTATAACATGTGCGTAATTCAAATGCATATTAAAAACTACTTACCATGCAAAATAACATATCGTTGATTTTAAAATTAATAATAATCAATCGATAAAATAAACTCCCGCGATTAAAAAAAAACCTCCAAAATTTTCAGACGGAACCATACACACGACCGGGTGTACAGGCTTCAATAGGAACGATTGAAATCGACACCGTCACCGTGTGTACAAACACGCAAGACTCAATTACGGTAAGTGTACACAAGGCATATTTAAATTAATTTCACTTCATACAGTAAAGATAGATTTTGTTATTGTTCTTATGCTTCATAAGAGTCTACCTTTTTTTTTTTTTTTTTTTTTTTTTTTTTTTTTTTTTTTTTTTTTTTTTTACAAAGAATGAGGTAAAAGTGATGGTTATCTGATGAATACGAAAAACATCTTGATTTTTTTAATATTGTTAAAATGGCGACATGGAAAAAAACTTACAGGTCTTTCAAAAGTGATTTTGATTTTAAAAAATACGTTACAATGGACATACCCAAACCTCATAGATCTATATTAACACAATTGAGGTGTGGTGTTCTTCCTATCAGAATAGAAACAGGGCGATTTAGGGGGGGGGGGGGGGAGAAAGTAAACGATATGCAATGTTTTATATGTTCTGTAGAAGCAATAGAAGACGAATTTCATTTTTTATTACATTGTACATCTTATTCAAAACTTAGAATCGAATTCTTTACTAGTATTGGCTTTAATAATCGATCACTAAAGATGTCAGACTCAGACTGCACTGGTTTTCTCTTATTTAACTTTCCTAGACAAACGGCAAAATTTGTATATTCAGCTTTTATGTGCAGACAATTTATCCTGTATAAAAATAACAATGCGTAAACTTATTATTTGTATATTCATTTTTATAAAGTGACATATAGGTCCGATGGGCCGGGTGTTTATTCACTAAGGTATTATATCATATACATGTATCTTTATTTGTTTATAAAACACATGTCACTATAATAAATCATTTACTTACTTACTTACTTACATTATTTTAGAATGATACAATACACAATATTTTTTTTTTCTGTTACTATTATCGACACGCATAACATCTATTACTAATATTTGTTTGTCGTTTGGAGTTTACAACCAATATTCATTCAATTGGAGACAATTTATGTCTTGACCTAGAAAAAAAAATTAGGTCAACTTATGCACAAAACATTGCTCTGCTGCAATCAGACGCTAGGTACTTGTAAACTAAGTGATTGTCAATTATTTATGACAAATGTTGAAACTGTAATGAAGACATAAAGAAGAAAGGAAGAAGGTTAAACTTTTTACCTCATTTATTCTTGAACTGTTTCATACGAAGTATAAGAATATATAAAGTTAGCATTTTCTTATTTTGAAACAAATTTTACTGTGTCCTAAGTACATGTAATCATCAACGCTAACAAGTGTTTTGAAAAAAAATCATACTAACTGAAATATGACTGTCTATTTGGTAAAGAGAATCGAAAATAGAGCTTACTGTTGCCCAAAAGTATTACGGGGAAGAGCTGTTATAGAATTCAGTTCCGGTTACATTACGGGGAAACATAGATTAATGAATACTTTATAATGTGTCTTTAAATTTGTCTTTTAATTAATAGTCTTTTAATCAAAATTGATCTTTTCAATGAGTATGCACACACGACAACTGTCTTGCTATTTTGATAGACATTAGAAAGAAACGATTTTTTTTCCCAAAATGATATCTGTAAAAATGAAAATTGTAAACAATTATTTCTTATTTCTTTTTCTTTTCATTTTAAGGAAATAGCAAAACGCAAAAACAGTATCGATATACATGTATAAGTACATAATCCGTCATCATTTTTGCAATGGGTTTATATACATGACATTTTTTATTTCATTCAACCCACCAGCCCCCCCCCCCCCCCCCCCCCCAATGCAAGTACCTCATCTATTATTAGAACATATTTGTGTGTGAAAGCGGGGTTTATTCACAATTTACTATAATTAAAACAAACATATAATCCATCTCTGTCTTCAACTGTTGGATCATGCTATTCGTGGCGGTCAATGTTTGTTGTTCAAAATAATTTTAATAGATATTAAACAAACACTTGTATACGTTCGTGGGGGATATTAATTCATGTGCAAGGGTTACCAACGAAAATTGGTCCGCAACGAACAATGATGATTCCTCAGAACTAGATCTTTTTTTCTATTATACTCTGTCTCAAGATACCCTTGATTCACATTTTGCTTAATTACTCGATATTTATGAATATCTCATGGTTCAAACGATATTTATTTATAAGTATGAACAATTGCCAAGAATCTTCCATAAACACATATTGTAATACTCGGCTAAAAATGTGAGGTCTACGTGGATTTTGTATTGCAGTAGACCCGGATGATAACGTTGAAAAACTGTGCGAGTGTTCCAAGTGACTTCGGAATGGAGAAAAAATGTAAACATTTCCCATCATAATCCCTTTAAGAAATCTGTTTTGTTTCAGTAATTGTTTACGAGTAAAAAATGATACAGTGTCAATGAAGATATTATGGAAATTTTCCATAATATCGATCTTAATTGCACTTCTTTCACACACACACACACACACACACACACACACACACACACACACACACACACACACACACACAGAGGCACACAAACAGATATATATATATATATATATATATATATATATATATATATATATATATATATATATATATATTAGGGGCCAAGGCACTTGTAAACTCTATTACAAATAACTAAAAAACGATAAAGATTTTGTAATGCATTGTAGAAGCAAAGTTTTTGATCGAAACAATATCAGTTTGTAAAACTTATTGCCACACCCATTGATGACGTAATTAGAAATTTTAGGGGACTAAAATCTTTAATCTTTAATGTGCTGTATGTGAAAAAACAAAACTCTTTGTCCAGCATTTGAAAGGATAATAACAATCGTTTACATTATCTGAATGGGAGGGGTTGAGTGGAAATTCTGAAATTTCATTGATATTTTAATGGTATCGTTTAAAAATTGAACGGAAGACCTCCTCGTTACTCGTAACGAGATCGTATCTAGTTAGTTATCTGTTCCATTACAAATAAAATTCTATTTATTCTAAATACCTGATAAATCATCTAAAAATCGGTGTCATCGGGAACACATGCTACTTGTGTTTACATCAAATAAAGCGTCTTTTGAGCGCTTTATTTGCAGATTCACGACCATACAATTCGTTGTACATATATGAGAGATTCGTGGTTATATTTTTTTTTTGTAACGAAATATTAAATCAACCGTATTTTCTTGCTGAAACCCCTGTTTTTGGTTTATATTCCCCATATATCATTCCTTCATATCTCATTATCACTTCATTAACATATTAAAGCCATATGGTTAGCGCTAACTGTGTGAACAATTTTTACCGTTTTAATGGAGTCACTTTCTACTAGATAAACTGTATTATACTATAATTTGCTAAAACATGGCAATTAAAACATAAGCCGGTATCCTTAAACAAAATAAGGACCTTTTCTCATGGGTGCCATCTATTATATTCGTCAAAATATCACAGGTACTTGAGGACAGGATCGAACCCCCCCCCCCCCCCCCCCAGTACATAGACCCCCGGGACTTTATTTTTTTATTATTAAATTATCATCTTATGACATATTTCTAATCTAATTCATACATTCATTGCCCGAAATTACCGAAAACAAATATTTTTAAAAAATCAGACCCTCCACATATATAATACAAGAAGGTTGCTAACTTCGTCTGCCAGCCGAGAGGCACTGCCGATGATTATTTGTTGAAATGTACTATCAAACTACATCTACCAGTAAAAACGGTGACGTCATGTCGTTACCTGATAATTCCCTTCACTGAATATCTGCAAGTCATGCCTGTGTAAATACATTTTAAGGCAAAGAGGACAATTTTTACCGACTAGTTGCAAGTTTTAAACCGATCCATTTAAAATCAACGGAAGTGAGGTTTTCTTTCGCAAGGAAGATAACTCCGAGAGATTAACGAAATTGCATGGCAAACTCGAAAAACGTACAATCCATAAGAAGTATGAATTCTAGTCAAGCCGCGAAGAACTGAAACTTTTTTATCTTCTTGGGGACTGGACAATCTAAAAGAAGGCACTCATACTGAGTGAATTACAATAGAAGATATAAAAGAGAAAATAAAAAAAAATGTTACGAGTTATCTTCCTTGCGATAAACCTTTACTTCCGTTGGTTCTAGATGGACAAATTTAGCAACCTTTTTGTAATATATGTTCAGAAGGTCTCATTTTTTAAAAATGTTTGTTTTATGTTATTTTGGGCAATGGATGAATAAATTAGATTAGAAATATGTCATAAAAGGATAATTTAATAAAAAAAGAAAAATAGAGTCCTGGGGGTCTATATATTGGGGCGGGTTATGGGGGGTCGATCCTGTCCTAGGCACGTGTGAAAATATATATATTGGACCAGTTCCGATTAGACCCAACCTGACACCAAAATAAACCCAAACTATGCCCCGGGTTTACTTGGGGTTTATTGCTGGTCTGAAAATATGTGTTTACTTGTGGTTTACTTTAGGAATAAGAAATCATTCGTCAAGCCTAATAGGTGATAATTTTGGTTGGGGCGTGATTAAATCCAATTTTAAAGCTCGAAGGGCTTTAAAATAGATTTGATCACGCCCCACTGAACTTATCACATCATTATATTGAAAGAGTGATTCTTTCTTACTTAAAATTATATAATTTTAAACCATTGACGATTAAATATTTTGAATTTAATAAGCAAAGCCCGCTGGCGCCTCAATTTGGCGTCATTTTAAGCTATGGGTTATATAGTACAAAATCTGTACGTAGTGTTATCACAGGCAAATACACTGTATAATGTAAATATTTTTGGTTTACTCAGGGTTTAACCAGAATTTGTTTTTGGGGTCAGCTGTACCCACTGATGTGACGCAGACCAGTGTTTTATCTTACCATCTTACTGCCTGTAATTCCTGCGCCTTGTATATTCTTAATACACATGTAGTCTGTTTCATGGGTCTACTTCTGATCGGGGTTTACTCACTGGGTTTATTTTGGGTTTACTTGGGGTTTTCTCTGGACATGCTCTATAACAACAGAGTAAACCCCGAAAGTAAACCCAAAGTTCAGATCGGTACTGTATCTCTTAATCGGATTTTTCAATTAAAGAATGTATTGCTTATTTTTTTAAATTTTTTTTTTGTAGGTTCATATATATATTGACAGAAGATGTCTTTATCAAAATATGTATCGACCCGAGAGAAAACGAATTTCGCCCGCTTAGCCATGATTGTATTTGGTCCTTGCACTGATGTGCTGCGTGATGTACTAATGAAAGAGATACAGCCCACAGACTTGCGCAATAAACTAAAATTATTTATTTCCAATCACCCTAAAAACATGATACCACCTATCAACCAACAACAAGTGCAGCTAGTTTATACTTGCGATTATTCAACATTTGACATCACATTGTTATGCACGCTATTACGTAATGTATCTAGAATCCAATCGCATTCGACTAGACGGGGAAATAAACCAAGACGAGGATATAGCAGTGTATCAGCAAACATTGAACGCCTTCGTGAAATAAGAAACAAATACTGCGCCCATTCAGCGAATGGTTCTCTTTCAGACTTTGATTTTAATGAAATATACAACGAAATTCATCAAATAGTGCAGAAACTTGAGGATTACTTAGGAACCTCAACAATTCATCAAAACAAAGTGTCCAATCTTAGATATTGTGTATTGGACCCAGCTATTGAACAGGCAGTTGACAAACTGCAGGAGACTGTTTGTCATCTCGAAACTCAGACTCATGTTTTACAAGGTTTGTAAAATGCGTGTAATGAACATCTCAGAACATCGCATACCTATTTTTTTAAGCTCTTTTATTAATTTTTTTTTTCAAAGTGCGTTAAATTTTGGTCCAAATGAACGCACCTTTAATTTTTTTTTCAGAATGCATTATAAGTGTAGACCAATATTTTTTTTACATCATGAATCAACGCATTTTGAGAAAATATTTTTTTTTTAACATTTAGATGCATAGTTGTGTTTCTATATAAAATATTGATTGATATTTCTATTTCATTGAACCGACGCAGCAATATTCTTTCATCAAGGGAAATAATAGCGTCAGATGATATTGACAAGGACGTTTCTCATGCGCTAAGCTATACTATATGAGCTTTATTAGAGATCAGACACAAATGTATAGTTTTATGGAACAATTCTTTGAAGGGGATTATCGCACCTGCGTTGCCATTGAAAAGAAAAACAAAAAAGATTCAATAGGGCACAGATACAGTTCATATTTCTTCCCTTTTCCAACTGTTTGGGTTATAAAGCGATGATTGTTCAAATGAATTTAAAACCACGTAAAAATTTAAACAAAGAATTCTAGATTCGTTTTTTTTTTCTTAAGCAAGCTAGGAATGTATTAATAAACGTTAAAACGTTGATCTAACCAAGTTCATGAAGTCTAAATATAAGGTCGCTAGCTCTTGATTTAATTCAGTCGTTATCTAAATATTAGTTTTTATGTTGAGTAAAGAAGATCTTTTAGAATCAAATTATGAAAACAAAATTATAAAATGGATCTTTACAATAATGTATTCATCTTTGAAATCTCATTTGTTTTTTCAAAAAAGGTATTTTTATACACAACGAAAATAATTAACGAAGAAGGATATGCTTTATTGACATTCATATGTCCATGTTAAAATTTAAAGGCATTTGATTTAGATTTACCGCTTTAAAAAAATCGCATGCCTATACTTAAATACTTAGTCATGTGTCACATTATCTTCAAAGTAGGTAAATGGCAAATATCCATTCCTAAGGAATAAGGAATAATATTACTACCAATTTTATCTGAAAGTAAAAAAATGACATTTTTTTCAAAGTGCGTTTATGTCGTCGATAATTACGCATTTTTATTTTTTTTATTTTTTTCAAAGTGCGTTAAGATTGTCCTAGATTTAATTCACTTTGAATTTTTTTTTCAAAGTGCGTTGTAACATAACGTTACCCTTATTCAAACATAATTGTGACGTCAGAGTTCACGTCTGTTTTGTTTTGCCTTGCTCTTTAAAACCTGTCCTGATTATTAGAACTACGCATTTTTTAACATTATAATCACCTCGTTCTCGCAGTTATACATTTCATCTGGTTCTCAAAAGTTTAACTTTGATTTTTGCAATAATATGAGAACCCTATTTCCAATGCTTGGAAAAGCATTGTGGTTCGATATTTACTGTCGCCGAAAAGTTCTGACAGATCAATGTGCAAGAAAACCATTGTGACGTCACTCGAATGTATTGTTAAAGGGCGATAACTTATGTAATGGAATGTATATATCCGTGTACGTAATGGAATGTATATATCCGTGTACGTTTTGTTAGCAGTATATATTAAACATAGTTAGGAATTGTTTTTATTTTCAAATGTACAAAACTAGACCGTTTTAAAAGCATTACAATTTCGATAATCTGTTGTGTTGTTTTGATGTTGGGTTATTTTCAATATTGCATGAAATATGTTGGTTAATATTTTAGTAAATCTTGTGTTTCTGTTTCGGCAGTCAAGATTGTTTACAGACGGCAAATAACAAACGAGAAAATGAGATATTACAAATCTTGATAACTAATTCCCAAAGTATTGTAAATAATCATCAGTTAAACTCTTTATTAATAAACAGAAGAAAAGGGAATCTTTACGCCTGTATTATATTTTATATTATTTGTTGAATGTAAACGTATACATTGATTAAGTGGTATAAGGTAGTTTTGAATTGATATAATGAGCTTTGGTTATTATCATTTTTTTATTATTTATTTTAGGGAGAATAGTTGTGTTGGAAAAAACAACAGTGCCTTTACATTTGATAGGTAAGCTTTTCTATCGTTACAATTAATTTCTTTAAGAATTGTGAACAGAAAATCCAGGTGAGAAATACCATACACATGTATGGTGACACTGACAAAACTTTTAGACCAGCTGAATCATTCAGGTGACCTATTCAATGGGTATCAGCCTAGTCGTGTACGTCGTCATGTGTTGAAAATTGTAAATTCTGTATAGTTCATTCTAAATATCTGAAAGAAAAAGTGAAAACATGGTTCTGTAAATTATGAAGCTGTACTCCAAATATGTAAATTCCAGGGTAAGAACTTAATTACAATGGTTTTCTAGGTGTACTCGCTTTGCTGAGGTACCGGGGAATAAAGGATCTTCGGGGACTTCGAAATAAAACCAAAAAATAAAGTCAAAATATAATGTTTATTAACTTAAATTGCAAATGTCAAAATTCACAATAAAAACAGTTCTTAAAATTGACAAAGAAAAGAACATAAAATAAATATATATTTACCTTCGAAATAAAACCAAATATTAAAATAGGGCCGAAATATAATGTTTATCTATTTTCATTGCAAATGTCAAAAGGTGACAAATTGCGTTTGGCTTTTGATTTTATTTCGTCGATAATTACAAAGTCACGCCCATAAAGTTAATCCCTACACATAAAATATAATTGGTTATTTAAATACTTATTGGCGTGGATAAAAGTGAAACGTACAGGTAACAATCATTATAATTAGCGTTAATAACCACTGTTCAAATTATGTAATTAAAACGCTCACAGGTGCCAGGTAAGATGTCAAAACAGGTTGAATTATGTAATTAAAATACTAAGTGGTCCCGTGAACCTTATTTAAAGCTGCTTGGTCCGATTTTTTGTTATTACAGTATTATTTTTTTCCCATACAAACCAATTATCTTAGAAAGTTATGGACAATTTACACGAAAAGCTATTTACACGAACAAAATCGGTCTCCTTTCAAAGTTAAAAATATTCAAAGTAAATAAAAATAATTTCTTTTTAGGCAAACGAAAAAACAGACCAAAGTGCATCACGGGAATTTTTAGAAAAGGAAACCGTTTGGTTTCGTCCCCCTAATGATTGGGGTTATTCAACCCGCATGCTATGCATCGATTGTAAAGAAACTTAACATCAGAAATATTAGCATACAAAACGTATACATGTTTATTTGTAACTTGTCTGATTATTTCGACCTTTATTTAATGCGATGTCAAAGTCGTAATACAACCATACCTGTCTCGTCGTCAGGGGTAAAATTTAACATGAGGCGAAATAACGCGGTACCCCTTTATGTCGTTTGTTTGTTAGCAAATTTTGTACGTATTTTTCTTCATTGAAATTTGGCTTAATTGACTAGAAAAAACTACTGCAATGTCTATTATTTTACATATACTAGGCATAACCATCGTTTAAGAGCGTGCATAAAATTTGATATAAAATCAAGCAGCTTTATCAATTGACGTTAATTTGAGATTTTCAGAAATAAGTATTTAAAGATTTCGAAAAGTAATAATAGCTAATTATTAAGTAAAATCATTATTGCGACATTTGAATATTTTACTTTTTTTTCGAATCTTTTTCATTTTAAAAACGTATGTACGAAATAATTTATCTACAAATTTAGAACATACTCTATTAAAATAGCATTTGATATGAATGATATATACACAAAAATATAGGGTAAGTGATATAAAAGAATATAAACAAAATATAAATATATCCACGGAGCATACAATCCTGTGACAGTTGTGCAGTTTTAATGTACAGACAGTTGATAAATATGTTTGTCTGTTGAGTAAATACTTACTGCATATATAGGGGAAAAACCCAGATAACTGTTTATATAATGTCAAAATGTAGTTTATGGGATTAGATCATATATATTGTGCTCACTTCGTTATTACTTCACAATTCATTTAAGTTATCTTTTCCTGTACGTTTTAGGATTTGCGTTGGAAAAAAGGTATTGACATTAATAACATTAAATAATTTTAAAAGTAATTCTGACACATTTTTTAATCATTCATTAATCACCGTTTCAAGATGAACTACTGGAACTCCTTATACAGCCAATTCGTCGGACAAGGAAGAACTCAAAGACTAATTATCTAAGCAAATGGCATTCTAAACATTGGAGTTAAGGGGAATTTGTTCCATGATTTTATAATGAAACAACAATAGAAGAAACAATATTTAAGATTTTATAATAATTAGATGATATCCAACACAAGCGCGGGGATTAACACTTAACACATTAATATGATACAATGCTTAATATGTTGAACCATATTTTTAGCCTTGATAAATCCCTGAGACTGCTGTTCAAATTTGGATGATTTTAAAATTTACACACGTACATGATCGGTCATCAGAATAAGCATCGTAAAGCAAAGCTATGAGTAATGTATCAACTCCTTCGGCGCATTCCAAACGGCAGATATACCATTTACTGATTTAAGTACATCACTGGCTATCTAGTTACCAAAACATTTACAAAAGTCGCTTATACATACTATTATGTGTCGACATACCAACTATTTTCGTCCACGGTCGCCTCTCTTTGGATGGTTATGTCCAGTTGCATATTCCAGCGATCTCGCATGAAAACTAGATTTATTAGGGGTTTTTCTGCACAGTGAATAATATCACAAGCTATCGCATGTATTTTCCTTTCGTTTTCAATTCAGCAGGTTTTGATTTTAACTCACTATTTGTGTTTAATCCATTAACTTTAGCTTAATAGCTCTGCGTCAGCTGTAGGCGCATCCATTTTGAATATTGTTGCTGCTGTTTTCTTGTATTCATACGCACCGCTTCATTTACATTATTTACAAAAGTTTTTCGGTCATTTTTATCTTTGATGCGTCGATCAATAGAAAAATTGTTATCTTCATTTCTTAAATCAATATATTAAACTCCTAAGGCTACATGTGCAGAAAACACTAGTACTACAATTACATGTAGGTTGGGTATGTTCTGACCAGGGCCACGGAATAATAAAAAAATGGTAATTTTTTAAAACTTATTAGAAAAACATATTTCCGGGTAAATTATATAGTAAGTAAATTTTAATTCAAAATCAACGCAAACTCTCTCTCTTTCTCTCTATCTCATTATCATTTTGTTTTTATTTCTCAATATCTATATAACCTCCTACATCGATAGAAAACACATTTACATGTTCTGACCATGGCAGCGGATTTTTGTTCACTAGCAATTTATATTTACATCATCCAGTGTCTTTGTCTGTGATAACACTACGTATCGATTTTGCACTATATAACCCATTATACAAATGACGCCAAATTGAGGCGCCGACGGGGTTTGCTTATTTATAGTTAAAGATTTAATTGTACGATGGCTTAAAATTATATAAATATAAGAAATAAAAAGAATCATTCTTTGAATATTATGAGGTGATAATTTTGGTCGGGGCGTGATCAAATCTATCATAAAGCCCTTCGGGCTTTATTGGATTTGATCACGCCCCGACCAAAATTATCACCTCATAATACTCAAAGAATGATTCCTTATTCCTTATATAAAATTATCGTTCATATTCTCAACTTTGCAGTAAAAAGGGGTTATGAAAATCAGATATTACTGAAATTGATTATGAGAATAAATCATCAGTTTAAATTCAATTTAAGAGCCCACCCTTTTTAAACCTTTATTTTGCTATTAATGGGAAATTAAAAAAGGTATAACCAAGAACTGGGTTAAAAACAAAAACGTGCTCTATCATAACATGGCTGCTTATAAATTCTACATTTTGACTGATTTACTGGTTTAAGTGTACACCTATATGTTTAGATTTGTAAAAAATGCTTAACACCATGGACCACGTTTGATCTTAGTTTGTATTATATTGTTAGTTTTTTTTTTACTAAGAATCATACGATTCATATATTTAAGATAGAGTACATATATATGTAGACAATTTTACTCTATAAATCACTCTATATTGTATGTTTTATATCTGTTTTTGAAACATTAGGGGGTAGCGATGTTCCCTAACTCTAAAAGACTACATGCACTGAAGGCTTTCACAAAGAAAGTGTCCGCTCTCACCTGAGATTTACTACCCGGTGAATCTCGAGTCTTCAGTTGTTAGGATAATTATTTAAGTATCAATAAATTATTAACTAAAACACATGATTTCTAAAGTTACAATAACAGTGTGTCTTGAAATATAGCTCTGTTGAGTGGGAAAATTGACTTATAGTTCAAAATATAACACATTTGATTTCAATTGTCGAACTAAGAAAATAATATTGAACAAGGGCACCGCTTAGCGACATGAGTAATTGTGTGAGGCATGCACTTTTTAGGAATATAAAGTTATGTAAATAAGGAGACAACATTCTACCAACCCTCCATTACTACAAAAACTACTCTTCTTTACCAATACTAGATTTAAATCCAAAACAAAATATCAAGTTGTTGATTTTAACTGCTTACTTTCACTTTGGTTCCCTAGAAAAGAAGCGGAATAAGTAATTGTCAAGTCGTACATAAAATATGTTTAACTGTTTTTAACGAAAAAAGTGCTCAACTAATTGACTTGAAAATTAATAGGATCTGTCCTTTCACCATGACAAATAAGTGTACGAAGTTTTATGAATATCCGTGCAAGTGTTTTCTTTTAAACGTGCTTCCCAGCTGAACACACTGTATACACAAGCACACGCACAGCAGCGATGTTACAAGTTGCGCGATGAGATAAAAAACACCCAGTTAAATCTTACACAGGGGATTTTGGGGGCATACACAGGGGGGTACAGTGGCTTACAGGGCATGACAGGGGGTGACAGTGGCACACATGGGATGTGTACTAGGGCTGACAGGGGATTACATGGTGTACACGGGCTAACATTGGGTGCACAGGAGATGACAGGGAAAACACAGGGGGTGACAGGGGAAGACATTTTCATACGGACAGGTTTTTTTTTAGAGCCAGTAGTAGATTGTATATCAATTTTTTAAGCGAGTAACAGTTTATTAGCATTTTTTATCCAAAAATTTAAAAAAAAATATTTACAATTTTTGTTTTGATTTTCATATGGTTTTTTTTTTACCAAAACTATTACTAAGTTTATATGGGCATCTTTGAAATGTATTTATAGATAACTGATAATTGTATTATGCATAATTAATACCAAATACTTAGCCTGTTCAAAGCTTAAACGGTGTTTCTTGTTTCTATTAAAAAATAAAAAAATGATATAAAATAACTTTAACCGAACTGAACTGAATAACTATAGGTGTCATTTTTGTATAATCATTTCTCAAAAATGATTCTTCATCAATTCCTTAAATAGTGCAAAGGTGTGTCAAGCCACATTAACCCTTCTACAATTAATTCAAAAATTTATGGCTCAAGAGATAAACTAAATACACTGGTACGATATGAATAAAGCTTTCTACCTAACTTGTGAAAGTCATGGCTTGGTGAGGGGTTCAGCCGCTAGTCCTGGACTAATACGACCTTATAGTGAAAATGTATTAAATCTTAGAATATCTTGTTCTCTTTATCCACAACAGGGATTGATAAAGTACATGTATAGTCATGCGCGAATTTAGAGTGGGGGGGGGGGGGTCCGGACTCCCCTGTAAAATTTAAATTTCTTTCAATTAAATAAAAATAATAAAAATATGCCTCGGACACCCCCTGGCAAACTGAAATAACCGTCGGAATCCCCCGCCTCCTGGAACAATTTTCTGGATCCGCGCATGATGGTTAAAATATTCATAAAACCTTCTACCTAAATGGTGAAATCCATGACCACTGGCTCAGGGGTTCAGTGTGCATGTGGCCAATATGACCACAAAGTGAAATTACTGCATTTTTCAACAATTTTCTTTGCAATTTCACAGTCGTGCGAGATAAACTGTATTGTTATTTGTTCATATTAGAGTATTTGTTTACTGTTTTTAAATTGCACATGTATGATTAACTACTGACGAAGGTATAACAGTTTTTTTTTTATCAAACGGTCACAATGTTTGGTAGCTGAGGCGAGAATAAAACTATTTTATCTTCTTCCGATTCTTGCTCTTCGAATGCCCAAATATAGACCAATTGACAGGACGATTTAAGGGATGTGTTAATCAGGAGGCCGCCAGGGCATGTAGGCCTCTTATGTTATTCTTTACAACTTTTTTCAGACATGATCATATTCTATCTTGATTCATACAAACTCGTTACTCATGCGTTGCTACCAAAGCAACTGTTTGTCGTAACTATCAGAATAATCAAGAGTAAACTCATTCTGCCCTACATTGCTTTCTTTTTTATTAATTTTTCGGTAACCTTGCATTTCACCTTAAACATAAAAAAGTATATTATTTTTAGAGAATTGGAACAGGCAAATTTCTAAATGGAAAGATGACGACAAAATGTTTTTAAAAACGCATAACTTTACAGCAATGCTAAAAAAAGTTAGAGACCAGCCGTACGTGACATTCGTTGGAGCTCCGGGTTCAGGTAAAACGGCAACAGCTCGTCACATCGCCCTAATACTGCAACAGGAGGGGTACCAATGCTTACCAATAACCGAATCAAGCAAAATTGAGGAATATTGTGATCCAGAAAATCCACAAGTGTTTGTAATAGATGATGTGGTAGGCTTCTTGGGGTTTGATTGGAGTTCTTTTTCTACTTTGAGAAAATATAAAGAAACACTTATCAATCCGTCAATGCCAAAAACAAAAGTTCTTATGACGTGTCGAGAAGTCGTGTATAGAAATAAACAAGCATCAAACTCTTTTTTAACTAAAGAGGAAAATGTAGTTTTACTACAAAGTACGGAAAATGCCTTAAATGAAAACGATAAACGTGAATTACTGTCACGGTATCAGTTAGGAAAAGATATCATATGCAAAGTTGAGCTGGGATCAACATCACCTATGCTTCCATTGTTATGCAAGCTCTTTTCAAAAAAGGACAAGTCTAAAGGATACCGTCCATCATTTTTTACATCACCCGTCCCTTGTATTTTAGAAGCTTTAGATGAAATGAAAGCAACAAACGATGTCCATTATGCGTCATTGGTTTTGTTGATGGCCTGGCAAAGCCCACTCTCGATAGATTCGTTAGAAGATTCAAAAAGTTCTGAAAAAGAAGATTTTGAGGAGAAAAAAAGAGAATTTCTAAAGGCATGTAAAGTTAGCAGTTTGACAGAGAACTTTATATTCGTTGATGCTTTGTCAGAAATGGAAGGAACATACACCGTAAAGAATGACAAACAAATCAATTTTATTCACGATTCCATGTTTGAAATTATAGCATATCATTTCGGTCGAGATTTTCCAGAGGTGATATTGAAGAACTTGAATAATGATTATATTGCAAATTATATCCAGATAGACTCGAGCAACAGTAGAAAAAGGAAAAGAGATAGCGAAGAAGAAACAGATCAAACCGTTAAAGAAAACGATTCAGTTACGGAACAAAAATATGTTAATGATTTGTGTATAAAGTTGAAGGAGTCGCAATGCCCAATGCTTGCTGAACATTGGCATAGAGCCGCATTTGTGGGGGATTTGTTTGCAGCTTTTGGAAATGTATCGATGAAACACCCATATGTATTTCAGCCTTTCATAAGGATGATTGAAGACCATCCGTATGCCATGCTTGATTTAATATTTCTTGCGAGCTTGGAAAATGATAATTTTGTGTATATCACAGTATTTGGTTCCCTTTTAAAGAATTTGAAACCGAATCATGCACATGCTTTGTTAACTGGGTCCATGAGGATCAATAAAGGTGTTCTTTTCGGCGTTAAGGGGATCAGCTTTGTTATTTACTATGGACATCACCAAATTCTTCAGTGCATAATAGATCGAGTTATCAGAGAGAAAAAAAACCTCGATGATCTATTTGAAAATGAATATACAGAAGGATTTGAAATGGATGATAATGATGAAGATTGTGAAGATCCAGACAGTAACACAAATGTAACAGACAGAGATTGTGATACCGATAGCAATTTAGAAACTACCTTTTACTTGAAACAAGTTTCAATGGAACAAATCCGGCTGGTTTGTCTTGGATGTCATAGCGGTGATCTAACCACTGTGCAGATATTGCTAAGACATGTTGATATAAATGCACTAAACATTACAGACAATACATATAAAGAAAACAATCCATTGGCTATAGCAATAAAGCTTGGTCATTTGAAAATCGCAATGGAATTACTAAAAATTAAGGCTGATGTTGATTCGAACATTTTCGAATATTCACCACTTATTGGTGCTTGCAAATATGGACACATTAGTATAGTTGAGGAGTTGATAAAGAATGAAACTGATGTTAATTTAAAATGTAAGAGTCTGAACGGAGGTTGCATAACACCACTTATAATGGCATGTCAAAGAGGACAACTTCGTGTAGTTGAAGAGCTAATAAAATCAGGAGCCGATGTCAATCTAGCTGGAAAAGAAACACCTCTTACAGCCGCATGTCTGAACGGACATTTAGATATTGTTGAAATCCTTCTTGCAGCGAAAGCTGATATTAATTTAGGAAATGAAGAGAAGAAAACACCCCTTGAAATAGCGCGTGAAAGAGGACATTTAGACGTAATAAACAGGTTAACAATAGTTCACTAACTTACTCACGGGTAATTGTGTACATAATCGCAAATATTACCCGTTTATGTAAAGTTTTGTGATGTGCTATATTCAGACGCTAAAAGCAAATAATATCGAACTTAATGGACGATAAAATTTACAAGTCACGGTTACAAATAATGGGAATGAGACGTGATTCTATGAATGTAAGCTGTAGTTTAAGGAACTTTTTTTTTAACAAAGGTGTGTCTTGTTACGTAACTTTTCAAATGTACACGTTAAAAAACGTGGTAGGTTTAAGAACAAGCGTTATATTTTTAGTCAATAATGTATGTTCTGTTATATATATTAGCATTTTTTCGAACATGGAAATCTATTTTTGGTCAGATTTTGTTTCAAAAAAAAGAAACTTACCTGCACAACAATTTTTACATTATTTACATTCAATGTCTATTTAACCGGATTTTTCAACTGAAAAATTCGGTTATTAAAATGGCAGGCGGGCGGATAACTACACCTACAGTTTTCAAGAAAGAATGTTGTTCTTTTGCAGATATTTGTACACGTATCAATGTATAATTGTGCATATTCTAGGATTTAGATTTTTGATAATTTATAAAAAAAAAAAAAAAAAATACCAGCTTTTAAACTTTAAAAATATTTCATATACAGTACCTCTATTGTACGAATAACTCCTACAGTTTTCAAGATAGGAAGCTGTTCTTTTGCAGATCAATTGTACACATATAAGAGTTGTGCATATTGCTAGGATTTTTATTTCTGATAATTTATGTAAAATATACCAGCTGTTTAACTTAGTCGTTTTCTCGCAGAATATTACATATATGGTATCCATATTGTACGGATAACTCCTCCTACATTGTTTAAGATAGGAGAGTGTTGTTTTGCAAATCAAATGAACAAATATTACAAATGTGCATATTGCTATGATTTGTGATAATTCATGAAAAAAATACCAACTGTTGAACTTACTAATTTTTTGGCAAAATATTGCATACATGTTTATTTTAAGACAAAAGTTCATTTTCTATTATACAAATTAGCATTTCTTCAAACTTAGAAAATATATTTTTTGTGTCAAGTTTTATTAGAAAGAACCCCACATGCACAACAGTTTTTACATGTATTTACATTCAATATACCGTATATCAGATTTTTTCCGCGTCATGATTTTTCCGCGAGTCAGAGCCTAAAACGGTATATAACATTTACGCGAATCAAATATTCACTATTTCAAAGTCACATTGTAAATATAATTCAGAATTGTTTAAACCTGTGAGGTAAGAGGTGAAACGTATCTATATTGTCGCCTTTTGTAATAAAAAATTCGGACAATGAAACCATTTACACGATTTCCTTAATGTGAAATAATTACCGATAATTATTTTAAGAGACGCAAACGGTCATAAATAAATAGATCCTGTACCTTAAGATATACCTGTAGCTCAGATATAATTAGAGATCGGTTTACACAAGGAGAACGACCGTTTTAAATAGCTTGTCAATAGATTATTAAATAAACAACAAAGCTTACAAATCTATTACCTAGCGCTTGTCCTTCGATCCCGCAATTTGTACCTCTTACTAAACTAAACTAACTAAACATAGTTCACCTGACTTTTACTTACCTGTTTACTTTAACAGGAAAAAGAGAACTCTATTACATAAACAAAACTCTGTATCAAATTTACGCTGATTTATTTTCCGCGATTCGGAAATCGTCGCGTACAAAGCGGAAATTGGATACACGCGGAAAAAAAACTGATTTACGGTATTTTCAAATAATATTTTCACTGAAAATCTCGACGTTAAATGTTCAGTAAAACAAGTCATATTAAATCAGACGTATGAGTACATTATAAATTCATACAGCGATTATTATTGTTAGATTAAATCAGACCGTCAAATTAACCAACTGTTTAGATATGTATATTTAACAAACCATTATTTTATCTATTCTTTCCAGGCTGTGTTTGGACACTACATATTAAGCGGCACAAGCGCATTAGATAGCATATTGTATAGCTGTCCAAGCAACGAGGGTTATTCGGAAATTATTAAAACATTTACTTTTTACTTGAAATGTTACCAAATCAGAATGAACGTAAAGAAAGAAATATTTTGTGATATTACTTTGCTCAATTATTTGTTTAGGTTTCTTCAATGTTGATGCCAAGTTCTACGCAAACTTGTCAGTGAGAAAGAGAAATATTTGTGTTGTCGCAATAGTTTCTGAACAACCCTCGTAATATTCAAATCCATGACAAAGACAGTCTATGATCGCGTTTAAGCGACAATACAATAATACTCGATACTCATAAATGAATAAATATCCATTGATTGACTGTTTTTCGATATTAATGCTCAATATTTTTTTAATACACAGTCCGGTGTGTTAAAGAACAGACAGTATCCAAAAGATAAACAATTACTACCTAAATATATAATGACCATACCAGTTAATATATGTATACAATATGTTTTGAAATAGTTTCCAACATTGCAATTGCAGGTGGAAAAATTTCAAACGCATATTTTAAATTTAAAATAAATGACGTTATTCACATGCATTAACGTTACTTTAAAACTGTTTACTAACACTTAATAAACTACGATATAAGTTATATATCAACATATTTTTATATTCGAGAAAATAACTATGCTTATGAAATGCTATAGATAAGAAAAGAGGACACACATATAAAACTCAAAAAGAGATTGAACATTTTAATTTCACGTGTGTTTTGTTATTGTTTTATAATAATTGTTTATTGTGTGAACGATAGTCTTAGTTTTATTTTATCTTATTTTATCACAGTAGTTGAATTTTTGAAAACACTAAATGTATTTTTCTTATCATAATCTCTTGTTATTGTATGAAAATATTTTACTTAGTTATCTAAATCTGAACAGCTAAATGTCACTGCTCGTTAGAAGATTGTTTTATCTTTTAGAACCGTGAACTGTGTAAAATCAAATGACTTTTTCTCCTTCTTTTCAATTGTACATTCCAACGAATCATTATTACATCGCATATGACACAACTTATTGTAAAAATATACTTTATCATTAAATGCGAACATGAAGTGTTTATATTTACATATAAGCGATTGATTTTAAAAAGAGTGACAAATAAGATTTGTATAACTGTAAATGGATTTAAATCATACATTTATATTTACATATACTAAGTATTATTTTCTCTAAATCTTACGGAAACATATAGTTAATTCATAGCTCTATAGAAGCAGCCAAACTGAAATCTACTCGCCCCGTTTATCGATTGGTCGAAATCTACAACGGCTGAAACTGACAAGATACTGACAGGAATAAAATGGAAACGCCCTGTTTATCGATTAGTCGAAGCCACCAGCAACCTACGAAAAATCACGGACTGCACAAAATAATCATGATGATGTCAGACTCAAAGTGTCACAGGAGACAATTTGACTGTCTCTTTTAGCTAACGTACTTGTGTACATGAACAGTAATTAAGTGAACTTTACTAGCTTTTCATAATCAATTTATTACTTAGTTAAGAGAAAGATGTTAATATAAATAATAAAATGCTTTCTTTGATGATTCATGCAGGTTAAGGCCCTGTCACAAGCTGCGTCCCCACGGCGTGTTCACGGCGTTGTAAAATTCATGGAATCGCCGTAGGGTAGCAAGGAAAATTTAGAAAAAAATGTACAGTTTTATTGGAAAATTTTACAAGTGGAGATGTCACGGCGTCCTGACGGCGACCGAGGCGTTCTTACGGAGCTCCCACGGCGTGTAACTGCGTTTCCACGGAGTTCTACTTGGCGATTAACTGCGCTCTCGCTGAGTCTCCGCCGAGCGCTTATGACGTGCTAGGAGTTTTTTACCGCGCGTTCCCGGCGTGCTCTGTGCGCGCTCAAAAGATCGACGTTCTTTACTTCTTGATACGTTAATATTTTGTACAATTGTAGGAAAACAAACAAGAATTTACAAGTAGTAAATAAATTATTAAGAAATTGTTTTGATTTTATGAAAAGGTACATTGTAATTGAAACATAGTTACTTCTAAACAATTTTTGAAATACTGAATTAAACTCTTAGTAGTCAGGTCTACAAAAAAGATCCGTTGTTCATTAATTTAGTTGTTAGAAAACATAGAAAAAATGTGAAAACATCAGAACCAATTGGTGTGAATTCCATCTACGTCCATTGATTGGTCTTGGAATATTAGCAAATGCTACTTTTTACATAGTCATCTACATCCAGTTTGATAATCATTATATCGCTTGCTATTGTACATCAGCCATTTTTCGAGGTCTTGATGAGAACGCACTAGAAACGCCGTTGGAGCGCGGTATAAACGCAGAAGAAACGTCACGAGAGCGCGATAAACGCAGCAACAGCTCTTTGGGGTCGCTGTGTGAATGCAGCTAAATAAAAAAACAACTTGTTTAAACGTTGTGGATGCGCAGTGAGAGCGCGATGGAGACGAAGCGAGATCCCAAAGGACTCCGTGCAAGCGGAATTGACTTGTCACTGCGTCTACACTGCGTTCCTTGAGCGCACCGACGGAGCTCTCGTGGCGCTGTTGGAGATCTTACAGCGCTGTCATGGTGACCTCACTACGCTTTTAAGGCGTGTTTATCAGAACGCCGAGTCACGGCGCGTACTTTGTGCATAATCAAAGTGTGCACCGTCGCATGCCGTTCTTAAATGTTTAAGGCGATCCCATCGCTACTGACGAAGATGCCGTTGATTTGTTGCGGCGCTGTAGGAGACTCTTTTGCGTTTACCTTGGCGTTTTACATTATTTAAGGACGCAGCAGGATCGCCGTGAGAACGCAGCTCCGGTGTGACAGGGGTTTTAAGAAGGTAGCGATCATTGCAGAAAAAAAAATTCTGCAATGTCGCCACCCTCATATACCGAATGAATCCCCAAAGAAAGCATTTAATTGTTTAAATAGGTTTCCTAGATCTGATAATATATGATATAATCTTTGTTAACAAACTATGATGCAGAAATACACTATTTGTTCTTCTTTGTGATATATTCTTTTTGAAATATGTATTACACTTGCTTTTTAATCCTTATTAATTTACGGGAAAATATTTTTTGTGATTGTGTATCTATTAAATGAACTAATGTTCTTTAATCAATAAACGCAAAAAACATGTTTAGTTGCAGTTCGCTGTATATCTTAATTCGATGCATGCATTTTACAGGAGAAGAATGTGCATAGCAAAACCAAAGAAAGCAAGACTTAGTTCTTACATAATGACTTTCATTGCTAAAGGTGAATGGTCACGATTTTGGTCACCGTTTATTTTCTTTTCTATTATAGAAGCATTGTAAAACATTAAAAAACGAAACAGAAAACTATTGACCAAAATTGTGACCATGCCCTTTAAGCTGACATTAATTTACGAAATCAAGGCTCTCAATATTACTTCCAGTCACTCTTCAATCGCAACTGTTATAGGGTTAAACTGTATTAAAAAATAGAAATAGATGCATTCGGTTGTAGTAAAGTCAATCTATCAAAAACTCAAGAAAACTACTATGCATCTTATTACCATTGAAAAGAAAGGTATTATAATGTACAATATATATGTAAATGATATACATTTCTAAAATTGGCGGAAAATTATTTTTTGGAGTTAAAATCTATTTTAGAGTTAAAATCTATATTGAAGGATTTTTGGAGTAAAAGAGAGTTTTCATTTAAAAGATCACGGAATAAATTCTGGAAAAATTTTACAAAATGAATTCAAATGGTTGACAATTTATTATGATTTTTCCGTAAAGGATTGGATATATACAACTGATTAAAACACTTAAACAAGAAATATTGAAAAACAATTGATATAAAATAAAGTGTTTTTATTGAAAAATCGCGGACGACTGGAAACATGAAAGGGGCATGGTCACGATTTGGACTAAATTTTAATCTTCCGTTTTAATGGATAATAGTAATTTGCATAACAAAGTTATGATAAATGTCAACCCAAATTTGAATGTCAGTCGTTGTGGTTAGAGTGAGATTCAGTGTAAGCAATGTTTTGTTCACATTAAGGTTCCGGGATGAACATTAAAGTGACCAACAGTAGAAATTGCATTGTTGTGTACATAGTTATCAAGCAAATAGAAAAAAAAAATCTTATTTAAATGAATTTTTTACAACTATGCAACGGATG
Source organism: Magallana angulata (assembly GCF_025612915.1). Lineage (NCBI taxonomy): Eukaryota > Metazoa > Mollusca > Bivalvia > Ostreida > Ostreidae > Magallana > Magallana angulata. The sequence continues at coordinate 37,463,240 of NC_069112.1, forward strand.
TACATATATAAATTACACAAAAGTTAATTCAGCTGTTCCAGATTTAAAGTCAGCACATGTACAGATTTACACAAAAACAATATTCTCGGGGTGGTAATGCAGTGTCTTTGCATATGAAGACCTTGCAGTAATCTGGTCATATGTTAGCCTATTGGATGGCCTGTGTAGCCGTCAAGACTGTCGTTTAGATAAATAGGTTCGATTTCCACTGTCATTGAACTTTAATCTATGACGTCACACCTTCTATTCCGGTTGTTTTTATCAGCATAGTATATTAACAAATTGTGATATTCGCTCTAAATAACAAGTTCTTGAAAATTTGAAAAAAATATCGATTTGAGACCGTTCTTTTACCTTTGACTTTCCACTAAATTACAATCTAACCTCAAACACAGCATGTATGCTGAAATTTTAAAGCGGAGGTTAGTGTCGGAGACGGTAGAATCTCCGCCAACATAAAAGCCAAGTACCGTAAGGAATGTCTGCAATAGTTATTTTGACATGGAAATTTCGACTTGAGATAGGGCGATCATAATTTGATTTTTAGTTTTACGGATTTTTTTCCAAGAAAAGTCAAGTCGGAGGACGAAAAAAAAAAAAAAAAAAAAAAGGCATGTCAGCTGCTGGCCCGAGTACTTTGAGGCAACTCTTGCTGCCATATATCACTACCACCTCCGATTGTGAGGACTCCAACTGTGCGCATTGCATGCAGACACTAGGTCTGAGGGTCTCTTGTTTTGCATTGTATGAATTGGTTTGTAAGTGTAATTTCAATGCAGGGACCAACCTAGAGCAAAATTTTTGGGAGACTTCAATTCTCTCTAACAGAAAAATAGAGAGAAGTTTGAGAAATCAGGGAGACTTCCATTACTTGACAATGGCATACCACTAATGATGATATACACAGATTCAACCTTTAATAATTTAAATTAGATTAGAAGCAAGTCAATAAAAAAAAAACTTTTAATAATTATGAATTTTTTTTTATTAATTTAATTTATTTGAGGCATTCATACATTAAATAGATGAAATGTGTTGCAATTGTGTTAGCTAAATGACAAATAATAATGACAGTTTATGTATTTCTGTGTATTTTGGGGGTATTAGAACAACCTTTTGACCCAATTACAACTGTTATGTAGAGGGTCTTTTTTTTTTTAAGATAACTGTAAACAGCCCTAGGGTTTTATGATTATTTAAGCATTAATTTAGCAGAGTTATTAATTAATTACAAGTTACCACCTAATTGTAGCATCAACACTAAAAGAAATAAACATCGGTTGCACAGTATGTGGTTGCATCATCCGTATATTACGCCTACCCCTAAAGATAAGACAGTCTCAGTAATTATCCTAATCACAACAGGGGTTAACTGAGGCTGTGAAAATGTCTTTAGAATAAGTAAAGTATCATTTTATTGCCTTTTGGGTTAATTTAGACGATTGTGAACTCATAATACAGGACGACTTCCAACTTCTCTTTTGGAGGAAATTCCGGTGAAGTTAACTATTTCGCCCAATTCGCCCCCTTTCACCACAACGAAACCAATCCAACGATGTTCTGCAACACCTTGACCTTCCTCCATCATTCTGAAAGCGTTTTTACATCCAGATTTAAATATCTCAGTGATTTATTATTATAAAACACGGGTTTGACTCGAGCAGCTTGAACTGAGCATGAAAATTTTCGATTTTTTTTTTTTTTTAAAAATGCAAATTTTTAGAGTCGGCGGATCCGTAAAACTAAAAATCAAATTATGATCGCCTAGAGTATTTGAACATCTCGATTAAAATTATTACATACTTATTTATTTAGCAAAAACTTGAATTGGAAAAAAATTTACTCGAGGCTATTTTCAACTTTGAAAGATAGGAGATTAACAGCTTTCACATATTTCATGAAAATGCAAATATTCATGAATACATGTATTAATCCTTTATATTGACGTGTGAATCTAAACATATATTAATTTTATTATTTGAGTAACAGAAAGGCACAAGTTAGCGTTAGCGTGAACCAAACCGGAATAGATAGTGTGACGTCAAAATAATAATTATTTTTTGGTTTTTAATACAAAAGAGTTCTACATCATGTCAGCCGTACATTAAAGCTTAATTATGTAGTTTATTTTTAAAACAGCATAAACACATGTGATAATTTAAACTACTTTATTAAACAAAGATTAAATATGTTAGACTTTTCTTCCCCTTTAAAAAGCTTTTTCTCATTGTCTGGTGCCAATTCATTCATCCAAGCAGAGAGGTCGTAACATACATAAATAGTAAAGGATATTTACTCCGCCAAAATATCAACACCGTCACAATTGGAGAGTTGTGAATATTACATTATAAATATTGTCACTATTAATGGTGAATCATTAAAGTCATCGATAGGAGAGATAGCTTAACTATTATTGATGTAGTTAATGAAATAGACGACAACGCTATTCAGTGTAATGCAGAGGGCCATGAAGCAATTGTTGACTCTATAAATTACCACGTCTTAAAAAACATTGGGTATGTATCATCTTTAAATATATATATTTTAAAAACACAGTCTGGTCAAAATGAAATTTGAGCTAAACACAAATATATTCATTAAGACGATTGAACTGTGCTGAGTAACATGACAGAGACAATTACAGTTATGACAGATACGAAGATTGAAAGTTATTTCAACTTTTGTCTTGAAATTAAATAAATTGTTGTAAATTAGTACATTTAAAAAAAAACAACATTTTTTGGGAATTTAACAGTTGTAAATCATTGGAAAAAATTACCTAAAACAAACATTTTGAAGAAAAAAAATATCCCCTTTATATATATATATATATATATATATATATATATATATATATATATATATATATATATATATATATAATACAACAATTGACTGTTCATGCGAACTCCATACATTAAACAGAGAAGGAATCCAAAACCATCCTCTATTTCTGTTGTCCTGATAATGGTTTGAAGCTTTGACTATTTTCCCCAATCGAGGTTTGTTATTCAAGATTCATATTTAAATATGTTTTTTTTAAATGAGCATGGGCATGCTAAGAAAAATAAATTCGATAAATAAATATATTGATACCAATATTGCATTGAACTTGTAAGCTGGATGTTGTTTATTCATTAACTTAACATGTTTTTATAATATGACTTTTTAAATGAATAACAAAAAAAACAAGTGGAGATTTACATCACAACAAGTGTCGTCACTTGGTACAAATGTAGTTTCAACAATGACAGAGGCCATTTGCTTCCCAGACCCATTTTGGGAAATCTAGAGAAATTAATGTATCCACTCTTTCATGCAGCAAGGTAAAGGAGGGTCTAGGGTGAACCTCTGCAATTGAGGTTGCATACTATGCAGGTTTGTAATTAAATTTTTTTGTGATAGATTATTCCTTCTGTGCCAATTGTAATCAAAATTGGAAAATTAATTACGAAAATGAGCAAAAGACAATGTATATTCCCCTGTTGATTAGTAAATATTCTGTTTACAGGTAAAACAATGGTCTTCGATTAAATGTGTGTGTTTTGCAGTGACACTGAAGTCTTTGAAACAGAGGATATATGTCAGTTACGGACGAAAAGACTGTTGTACTTCTACATTGATTCTTTTAGAGATTTTTTTCAATTAAAGAATCTGGGGTAATAAGCCGTTGCAAATGCCCACGACCTTCTCATACCTCTAATAAGAAGTAATAAACGTACGAGTTAACTGGGCATTTAAACGGTGGACAGTATTGTCCAAATGAAAATGTCCAAAAAGGCGTAACTGTGCTTACATTTTATAGTATTTACATATACTTTAAACTGGCAAATTTGAAATGACAATCATGTACTCATTTAAAGAGTTTAAATACAAAAATGTTGATTACTTTCTAAAAATATTTTATTTACCAATTTACCTCAGTCATCATATACAACCCCTAACACAGGCGGATCGACAAAGAGTATGGGGGAGTCGATTCCACCATTTGTAGTAGTCGATTTTTTCCGCTTCAGAAACAGGAGGAATTTAGGTAACACCTTTTGTAGGTATTTAAAACAAGTTTTTCCAAAAAAAAAATGAGTGGCGTCGGAATCAAATTAAAAAGGGGGGGGGGGGCAGACTTGTACAAAATATTGACAAGCAAAAAAAGGTATTTGGTATGTATAAATTTGCAAACAAAGTTAGCGCCCCCCCCCCCCCCCCCCCCCCCGGTTCCGACGTCTGTGCTATATACCACACGGAAGACAGCGGTAGTCAAACCACTAACGTATAACAAGGGAACTTGTTATTCGTCACTTGTCATACTTTGTGTTGGTCATTGGTCCGAGTGGTGTATGTGTCTTCTGGTACAACTACTATGCTTTTTTTCACAACAAAACACGCATTTGTAATGTGATTTTCCTGCCGATACAATTGGAAGTGAAAAACATGCCTAGATAATCGTTGAATTTTCATTAGGCGCACACTGTACGTTTGACTTAGCTTGTATTCTGCATTTTGAGCACAATTACATGCTTTTGTCCAGCATTTGTCCCTGTTGTGTTAACAAGATTCTCAAGGATTCAGAGATGGAACATTTTATCTTGCCATTTAATAGTTTCTTGCATGCACAACAACCATCTGTTTACAATATGAAATCGTGCAATCTTATAGAGAATAACATACATTTCATATTTTATAAAAGTAGTAGAAAACGCATATCAAATAATTTTGAGTTATTATTAGCAAATTTTTAAATATTAAGAAAAGAAAAATACATTTTAACAATGTATATTATTAAGTATAAAAAGAAAATTACATTTTAACAATGTTAACAAAAAGATAAGAAAAAAAAACCCAAAACACGTACGATTCGAACACCCGCTTTCACAGTGACATTTGTTCAAAGAACTCCTCGCTTACCACTACACCACCGATTCTCTTGTTTAGAGGGTATAATATAGCTGTTTGTATTGTTATCAGTATTACGCAAACAACTGGACTTAGCCATTCAAAGACCAATCTTAAAAATCAAAAGAAGAAAACTTACTTTTTATCATAGAGTGGGTTTTCGTACCATTTTTTGGAAAATCGAAAAAGATAGACATTAATATGTGTTATCAATATTCGTTCTTTAAAAAAATGTACGATGACCCATTCTATGAAAAAATATAATTTGAACATCCGATTTCTATATCATTTTGTTGCCAAATTAGCATATAACTATTTTGTTGTCTTAATAACAATTAAATGTGAAGTTACTTTTTGTGGGTTATGGCAGCACTGAATGTATATGATTACATATGTTTAATAAATGTAACAAAAGTGAAATTTGTTTTAAAAAAAAATGTTAGTTTTTTTAATGGACCTATGTGGTTTTTTGCCTCGGCTTATTCCCCCAGATTCGTTAGGTAACTAATAAAAAAAATCACCATAAATTTAAAATAACATTTTTGAACACAACCTTTTACACTATTTGTATTTCTCTGACCGACATAATGATTTTAAAACTTTTATTTTTATTTCGTCCCCCGACTCAATTAAAAAAATCTTTAAACTAGAAAAAAAATGTTTATGCTCCTTAAAACGACGTTCACATTTTCATTCCAAAACGATCTGATTTTCCAACTTGTTCTTATCGGGTAAGGTACGCAGCACGTACTTCTGCATACTACCCGCAAGGGAACGATCAGGTTCAACTGTTAAATCGAATATTGATCCGTATACAACTTTTTATTAAAACAGCTCATTCTTAAACTTTCTCCATTTATATTTGTGTAGTTTGTTTGGAAATCACAAACGAAGGATTAAGTCGTTGAATATTATTCAAGCAGCTTTTTTTACTTAATTTACTTAATTTATTTACAAATCGAAGGATGAAGTCGTAGAATATACTTTCAGCAAATTTATTTAGGAAACAGTAACGCATTGATGAAAATTTCTTTAATTTGTTCTTTGATATGTTCATAAAAACCATTTTCAAGTCACGAAATGTGAAGTGTCATTGAAAACAAATGTTAATAATGTAATTGAAGCGGCGCGTATGAATACACACCAATAGCAGCAACAATATTAAAACTGGATGTGTCTTCATCTGATGCCGAGCTAAACTAGATGAATTAAACAAGAATAGAAAGTTGAAATTAAACCGGCTGTATTGAAAACGAAAGGGAAATACATGCAATGACTTGTGATATTCACTGAGCAGCAAAATTTGTTAAATCTTGTTTCAATGTGAGTTAGATATGTGGACAAAAATAGTAGATATATCGACAAAAAATAGTACGTACGTGCGCCTTTTGCAAATGTTATGGTATCTAGGTCGCCAGCGAGTTACGTAAAGCTGACATGAATTTATAAATATGCATTATCTCCTTTTTACCTCCGACTACCGCCATATTACTAGGTCGATATCTATTGTTCTGTCCATTGCTACATGCCACTTTGTAACAACGAGAGCACTGTTCATGCTTCACCGCAATCAAGTATTTCATTCACCAAAACAGGTTACCTTGGACGAAAAGACGTGTAGAAACGCATTTTGAACAAAGATAATATGACAACCACTGTCAAGGAATATCCAATGAACGACGATACAAGACAGACTGAAATCCAGGCACAGATACTTTAAAATTCCTCGATAATTGTAGACCGTTTTGCTATCTTCGTTATAGCATCGCACATGCGCAAACAACACATTGTGGCAGATCGAGCAATGTCAACGATCGCATGAATTTTCGAGAGTGAGCGTTTTTGTCCAAACCGATGAAAATGATGTTACGTTGTTACTTTCTTGGATTAACTGTCATTGAGCTATTGTGTTCCATGTAGTGTCGTCGAGGTTTTCAAAAAGATGCAAACGCTATGCACTCTGTATTAACGACACACGTGTTCGATGTACATAAGTAAAGTGTGCGAAGTAAGGCACACTTTCTGTGCAAAATAATACGGATACCTTGTATTTTTCTTTTATAAAGAATAAATATATCTTGTATTTTATTTCCATTTACATTCTTCATTACAAACATTTGACAACAATGTGTAGTTTATGCATTTAGAAGTCCGTGCAACCTGAACATCTCGATCGGAAATCAACCGACTGTAACTTTCTTCGCACGATATATAGACCCCATTGGCAGTAGAGGAGCGATTGAAAATAATATTGCAACCAATTGCTTTTAAGAATTCATGTCATGCTTTACCTGTCGTTTGGAATTCCCTAGGAGCGATTGAAACTAATATGGCAACCAATTGCTTTTATGAATCCATGTCATGCTATACTTGTCGTTTGGAATTCCCTAGGAGCGATTGAAACTAATATTGCAACCACTTGCTTTTATGAATTCATGTCATGCTATACCTGTCGTTTGGAATTCCCTATAGGAGTGGATGCACTACCCATAGCTATGCTTTACGACGCGCTTTATTCCGATGATCAATCATGTGTATGTGTATATAAAGTAACTGATAGCAAATTTGAACCGCAGTCTTAAGGTGAGTGTATTAATAGGCATTTATGTTCATAGAGCCTAATTTTATTCCTAAAACAGCCAGCCTCGCCGTAAATGTTGATCGACGCTTTAAGCAGACGAAATCTTTGGAAATGTTTTAATTTATATTTTGTGAATTAGTTAATGTGTATTGTTTATTTTACAAGTTAAATTGTTATTTTTTTTTATATTGATAAAGTTTAGTTTCGTATGGTTACAATAATATAAACACAACATTTTGGCAACATTTTTTTATATGTCAGTCTATTTTTCATTTCTTTTTAATTTATCCATTTTCAATTCAATTCAACAATTAAAAAAAAGAATGGCAATACATGTTACACACAGACATATGAAGTACCTAATGACATTTCTTTGCTTGCATGGACTTTATTTGATGTCAACATTTTAAGAAATGGTGTCCTAAAATATATTAATCATATTTCAAAATTTTTGAATTGCGTACCATACAAATATGTAGCATAATAAAAGTGATAAAAAACAACATAATTTTTTTATAATTATACTGACTAACAGATGAATATGTTAATTAAAAAGTTGAAATATCGAATGGCTAATGGAATTTTAAAGCTGACATGAATTCATAAAGGCATTTGGTCGCCATATTAGTTTTGATCGCTCCTCTTCTGCCAGTGGGATATAAAAACCGGTTGAGAAAGTTATGGCCGGTTGCTTTCTGATCGAGACATTCAGGTTGCACGGACTTCTAAATGCATGGACTACACATTGTAGTAAAATGTTGTAATAAACAAAACAACAATCAATGAAACACACAATATGTTTATTCTTTGAAAGGATGTCGAGATATCCCTATTATTTTGCACAGACAGTGTTGCATTACTTCGCATGCACATCGAACACGTGTGTCGTTCATACAGAGAGCATAGCGTCTGCATCTTCTTGAAAACCCTGGCGGTACTTCATCCAATACAGTAGCTAAATGATAGTAAATCGAAGAAAATAACATCGTAACATCGTTTCCATCCGTTCCTACAAAACGCCCGACAGTGTGTTGTTTACGTATGTGCAATGTTATCATATACATAAAAAAAACGGTCTACAATTTTCAAGGAATTTTTGAAGTAGCTGCGTCTGGATTTCAGTCTCTCTCGTTTTGCCGTTTATTGGATATATCTTGCCTGTGCAGTGGTTGTCATATTATTATTCTTCAAAACGCGTTTTTACACGGCTTTTCGTCCAAGGTAACGTATTTAGGTGTACGAAATTCCTCAATGCGGTGAAGCATAAATAGTGCTTTCGGCCTTATATAGCAGGCACGTAGCATCGTTTTTGAAAGGGGGGGGGGCAGACTCATTCATAAATTCTTGACAAGCTAAAACAAAAACAAAAACAAGGAAATAAGACTTTCCCAAAATCTCCAAAATCCTAACCCGGGGGGGGGGGGGGGGGGGGGGGGGGGGGGCTGGCGTAGTATATACCTTCACTTTCAATCCTAATTTCCTTATTTTCATATGCAAAATTCCCGTAGACTTTTTATTTTGGATCTGTTTCGAAACCTGAAGCGGTAGAGGGGTCGTTTTAAGATTTTTTTTCATTTGATGACGGAAATCACAATAACCAGAGAGAAGTGACGTCAGATGGTTAAGGGAAAAAAAGTTCACCAACTTAAATCTTTTTCGTTCAACAAAAAGTCGGTGTTATTTTAAAGTTTAATAATGGGACCTGCCGATTTTAAAGCCGAAGGTATGTAGCTCCAGGTCTGCAAAGATTTTTTATGAAGGACATAGACGCTACTTTTGTTTCTTGTTAAAAAGTTGCGATTTACAACGCACTCATATTTGCGCTAATTTTTGACTGATTAAGCTTATTTCGACACGTACATTGCAACGTTTTAACCCGAATTTTAGCTCCAAGGTCATCTATTATCCATTTTTAGACTGCAAGCTACAGACCTACAGCTAGACATTTTACAGACTTAACAATATTGCACAATATATATTTTGTTATTCATAATTTATTTTACATTCATTTAAACTTAAGCTTGTGAAAGAGGAATAATGATGGAGTTTGACTGCGGTTTTTTAAAACCGCAATGTATTATTATGTGTAGTTGTAAGTAAAATCACATGTGTTTAAGGGTTTTTTGTTCTATGTCAGTTACGTTTTAATTGTCATTTTAACATTGTAAAGTTTATAAACGAATATCTTTTTTTCTTATTTCGATAATGGTCAGCTATTGTTGTTACATGTATAACATTATATATCAGTGTTTGATAAACCCATTGTCCTTTAGTTAACAGAGAACACAGAAAGACGAACATTTTTAAAACGAGGATATAAGTAATTTGCACTTAAACTTGTAAAATCGATTTTTGGTCTTATATGAAAAAAAAAATAATAAAAAAATACAACATCCTTAACTGGTTTCTAACCTGCAATCTTTGGATTTGCTTATCCATTACGCTATCCGTTCGCTACTTTAACTAGTATGCGCTCGAAATTCTATAAACTATGGGCACTATTTGTGAAACTATACCGGACTGCAACTGACTTGTGTATACTGAGGTCTATAATAGAATTTATAGCACAGTCATGTGACATCAATCGACCAATCATATGCTTGGGAAAAATACGATATTTTATATATATATATATATATATATATATATATATATATATATATATAAATTTTAGCTTTTAATGTTAAATGTCTGACTTTTATTAATAATGCTACCTACATTGGATATAACTGTGAAGCTTGTTAATGTATCTTAATTTATATTTAATTCAACGTTTTTTAAATAACCTTGATCAGTACGCATTACTTTTATTTCTCTTTAATTACTGTGGTGTCAATAAAAAACATTTATGGTTTATTTTGTTTTCTTCTTAAGGTAACTCCATACTCGTTAAAATTCTCTGATGAAGTTGAAAACAGAAATAATTTCAATTTAATATACTTAAATTTCATCAATTATAACCAAAAAAAAAAAATACACGTCATCACACCTTTTGAGATGTCAGATAAACATGAACTAAAGCATAATTTAGCATCAGAAAACCATACTTTTTTTTGCTAAAAGTGAAATATTTGTACACATCTTTGGCATAGTAAAAGGACAAACCCTATTGATTTTTAAGTCAATTGATTCAATACTTTTTAAATTATCGTAAAAAAGCGAAGTTAAAACATGAATTTTATGTACGACTTGACAAAAGACATTATCGGTAATCTTATGTTCGATTTATGTAAGTTTGGTTTTTTTTTATTACCTTTACTAGGTTAAAAACCTAAAAATATCAAATTGTTGATTTGAACTTCATACGGTAGCGATTTACTTACCTGCCAGTTCTCCCTATTGTTGTATTGTAAAGTTGAATGTGAACATGTTTGTATAAACCCTGTTGCTTTCAGGTAGTGCAATAAGTCCTGACTGATTTGTGCATTTGGAGAAACAGATAATTTGCATAAACAACAAAATATTCATCTAAAAATAAAAAGTAAATTACCGATCATATCAAACCTTACAGAAAGCGAACCCAAACCAAACCCTGGTCTGCTTTCTCTATCCGCTCAGGTTCTGCCTCTGGTCTGCTTTGGAGGACCCGGAGCTGACCTCAGGCTGACCCAGGGCGTACAGAGAAAGCAGACCCCGGTTTGAGAAGCAGACCCTCAAATTGCAATTGAAAAATGACCAAATGTCTGAATTATTTGAAGCAGATCACGACGAAAGCAAAACCGAGATCAGCTTTTCGGTTGTGCGTTGGTGATACACGTAAGTCTTGTCTGTTTGGTGCTGTAAAATTCCGTGTTAATCAATCAAAAATGAATTAAAATTAGTGCATGGGGTTGCATTGAGTGGAGTTTTCTGAATTTTACGTAGACAAATATTATTTGTGTAAAATATTCATTCCATAATGCATCATTCCCAGAAAAATAAATACAAATTGGTGCGGAGGATTGCAATGAAATATAATCACTGGATTTTTAAATTAATATTGTTGCGTAAATTATTTATTTCATGACGTATTATTCCAAGTATGAAATAAACATACAGTAAACCAATCTAAATAAATTATAAATTCTTCTGGGGACTGCATTAAGTGAATTCTCTGAAGGATACTTGAACATATATCATTATGTGTAAAATATTCATATTTATTGCACCATTTCCAGTATAAATTAAATATATAGTAAATCAATCTTACCAGAAACTTCAGGGGAGTGCAATTAAAGAATTCGCTAGATTTAAAGTAAAATACTGTGTTCTCAGTATACAAATCTGTAAATCAATCGAAAAAACCACATATCGTGCAAATGACTGTCAATAAAGAAATATCGGAGTTTTAAACTAATTGAAATGCTCCCTTTTTTGTAAAATATTAGTACCACTTATAATTAAAATAATTCTGTAGGTTGATATTTTTGATTTCTTTTTTTTTAATTTGATGGTTCCTAATATAATGAATAAAGGTAGAAACATTATTAATAGCTTCGCGGTTTATAATGCGTAAACTGCCTTAACCCATTTTACAGATTCATACTAGTATAAAAGAATTTTATAAATGTACCTGTAGTTGTTAGTAATTGAAATATTTCAATTATGGAAGGTAAATCGTTGTTAGAACCATTTCATGGTTTTGAATTGTACATTTTGTTTAGTTTTTTAGCTCTAAACTTTATCATTATCTGTTAATGCAAATATTTACGAAAACGGTTATTAAAATGTTTACATATAATAATAGTCAAGGTTAACATAATTGAAACTTTAATTAACATCATTTAAACTTTACTTACTTGATTCTGCTTGTAATGCGCTTTCCAACTAGCTAACAAAGTTATTTTATTACGATTTAACTAATCAGAGTTAAATCCATTTATTAAAGGGAAATCCTGCTTAGATTTCATCATATTAACATTTTATTTTATTATCAACTCGTAAATCTAGGCACGTATTTCACGACTATTATTCCCACAATAATCTGCCCCTCCTGGTATTAACCTAACCATCGGCCTTAAATATCGGGCTCTTAGCCAAACCCGTGACGTCATTTTGTACTTGCATTAGTCATCCTTCAAAAAATTCAAGAGGTAAGACGTGTTTTTGTTTCAGATTCTGTCAACCATTTTGTAATGTTTTGGTTATGCCGTCGTTTTGTGTAAATTATTTTGTTACGACGAATTCTTATTACAAATTCTTAATTCTCTCAAACCTTTCAATCGCCGATGACAATTTAAAGCTTGATTTTTTATGCTTCAAAATAAAACGCTGCACATGTAGCAATTGCTCGATCGTGGACGTGTTTTCAAAACATCCGACGATTCTTTGTTTTATCTTACAAATTTGTATGTGTTGATTTATTCTTTTTATTTTTAATGAGTAAACTATGCCAAAAGAGGAAGTCCTGTACCACGTGCAAAGCCGCGCGACCGGAAGCGGGTCGCAACAGACAGCTCTGGCTCTGATGGTCTCCAGCATAGTGCAATCTGGTTGATTTCTCCACCTCACCTAACCTAAATAGGAAAACCATGTCGACCCAAAAGCAACCACCAGCGCTGAACAGGGAGCAGTTGGACGAGGTGACACGGGCAATGATGGCCGCCATGTCTTGTAGGGCAGTTACCTCTCATCCCCAGAATGAGATGACGCAGGATGCATCCACAGAGTATCCAGGTACTGACATTCTACCTACACTAGCCATAAGTAACAATCAAAAGTCACTTGTGCAAATTTACCATAATGACCTTGGGCACAATGTTTCCAATAACCTTAAGCTAAAATAGCTAACGGCGAGTACGTAATGAATCTGATCCTAATGACGATACAAAATACTTCAGTATGCAAGGTGGCAACATTACCTAATCATCCAAATACAAACCAAAGGTTATTACAGATATTCAGGTATGGACTGATGCATTTCTGGTCTATGCCTCTATATATGTCCTATACACCCTGAGTGCAGTACAGCTTTATTAAAATATATGCATACTATCAGGCTAGGGGCTAGTCGTGCAAAAGCTCTCGACTGGAGAGATTATGACATATAATTCCGTTTGAAAAAAAAATGTAATCGAAATATGTCATTTGTTGTTGTTGACCAAGAGTTGTGGCTTTTATATATGTACAGCCCTCTGGCTGTTCAAGGGTCTGTGACACAAAACATCCCCCATAGATGTTATGAATTCAATTATAATGGTCAAAGCACCAAAAGTGTATGTCAATACAAGCATAAGTGCATTTTGTGTTCTTTAAATCTTCCCTATATCAAATGCAGACGCGGTTCAGGTTCTGATTCAACTTACAGGCCAAACAGCGTTTCAACACCCTGTCGACCTCAGTTACTTAGAATGCAGTCAACCACGTCCACCTATGCTAAACCTGCCCTACCTCAGCGTCCTCAGAGCCCCCCAAGCAACCCACCATTTTAGACTTTAGCAGCATTGCTCACTCTCCGGTTAATGTCCTAAACTTAAGTAAATATCTCGCTCACTATCCAGATCAACTAGCTGCTTTTGAATTATTACAGGGATTTACATATGGGGTTAAGCTTGGTTACCAGGGTCCACGGGTTGCATCAGACGCTAAAAACCTTAAATATTTGTACTGTTTGCAGCGGGAAGCTATGCAGGATGTCAACAATGAACTAATTTTGGGGAGGGTTGCGGGCCCCTTTGTGTTTTCACCAATTCCTAATCTAAGGTTGTCACCGGCATGGTACCTAAAAAAAAGGCTCATTTCGACTCAATCACCATCTATCATACCCATATGGATCTAGTGTTAATGACTTTATTGACAAAACTTTGTGTTTAATCAAATATTCCTCTTTTGATGAAGCCCTTTGTGTGTTAGTTAATCTTGGTCCCGGGGCACAAATAGCTCGCCTTGATATTAAAAGTACCTTTAAATTGCTACCGATTCACAAGTCTGAATTAGAGTTGTTAGATTTTAAGATACAGGACATGATTTTGATTGACAAGTGTTTACCATTTTGCTGCTCTGTTAGCTGTGTTAAGTTCGAGAAATTTTCAACATTTTTAGAATGGGTATTTAGGGACAGATCAAGTTGTGACAACATAGTGTATTATTTGGTTGGTTTTTTACTAGCGGGAAAAGCTGGATCACAGGACTGTGCCTTTCTGATGGGTGTTTTTAGAGAATTTGTGCAGAGTTAGGAGTCCCATTAGCTGAAGACAAAACTCTTGGTCCCGCAGACTGTCTAGTGTATCTTGGCTTAGAAATTAACACAGCTAGTATGACTGTTAAGATCCCCTAGGTAAACTTTAGCAGTTAAAGTTCAATGTGTTGCATATTTTACAAAAACACAAAGTTACTTTACCAGAACTTCAAGAATTAACTAGGTTTCTGAACTTCTGTATTCGTGCTATCCCAGCTGGTAGGGCATCTGTTAGAAGGTTGTATGATGCATCATGTGGGCTGTCGCGTCCTTATCACAGGCGTAGGTTTACTGAAGAAATGAGAAGGGATATTGACACTTGGTTCATGTTTTTGGAAAATTCCAATGGAGTTACATCATATAGATTGGTCAATTGGTCAAATGGTTTTGATCTCCAGTTAGTGCAGGTAATGCTGATTTAGGATGCGGGGCGGTTTTTGGTCATCATTGGGCATACTTGGGTTGGCCGGACCATTGGAAGGCATCATATATCTTCTCGGACATAACATTTTGGGAGCTAGTTCCTATAACTATGGCTTTTGCAATTTGGGGCAGCAATCTGTCTGGTAAACGGCTAATAATTCTTACCGATAATGAAGCCTTAGTTTCAATTCTCAATTGTAATACCTCAAAGTCAAAAAGAGTTATGTATTTGCTTAGGCAATTAGTTTTGCAAAGTCTGATGCTTAATATTCAGTTCAAAGCTAAGCATATAGCAGGGATATACATTGTTAAAGCAGATTCTCTTTCCCGACAGCAATGGAATCGATTCAAGGCCAGTTTTCCAGGAGCAAACAGCCAGCCATTAGCAATTCCTGCATCATTTCTGCACATGATTTACAGCTTAGATCCCAGGAGCTTCTGAGTTATGCTTTGTCAAACAATACATGCAAACTATATGATACTGCAGTAAATGCATTCCATTTGTTTTGTCGAGTCTATCTAAGTCGGACAGTTTTGCCTCCATCTCAGTCAGATTTAGTCAATTTTGTGTCGTATCTATCACTGCGGAAATTTTCAGCCAACACAATTAAAACATATATTGCAGGTATTTCTTACCACTGTAAATTACATTGCTTCCCAGACAGGACCAAAGATTTTTTACTTAAAAAAGTTTTGCTGGGACTGAGCCGCAGCAATTCCCACCATGACACTAGAAAACCAATTACCTTGCAGATTTTAACCACCATGGTCCAGACCTTCCCAAGCAACTGCCATTCATATTATGAATCTACACTTTTTACAACTATATTTGTTACAGCATTCTTTGGGTTTTTTCAGAATGGGCGAGTTAGTACAAAACACAAAACAGGATGTGGGATATGCTTTCCAAGTGCTAAATGTATCATATTCATCACTGGACAACACAATTAAAATTGTACTTCATCACTCAAGGACTGATCAGGCGGGTAGGTAGCTGCTATTCAACTTAAGTCTACACATAAGATTGTTTGTCCTGTGTCCTGTATTAGGTTATATTTACAGTTGAGGCCGAAGTGTAGGGGGTCATTGTTTTGTCATATTTCAGGAAGTCCGGTGACAAGATACCAGGTAGTATCAGTTTTCAACGTTACTAGAGAAATTCGTATTGGTGCAGCATCTAATGCTTGGGCGCCAGGAGCAAGTCAGCAGTCTATTGCAATTGAGGGTAGATGGAAATCTTCTTGCTTGCTTAATTATTTAAGACAGTAGCACCTCTCAAAAATGTTAAGGTATTGAAGATGACAACCTTCTCTCATGTTTTTATTTACATGTATGTACTTTTTTTAAGATCATACAAGAATCTGGATTGTTGGGTCATCCATCATTAAACATGCTTTTTGTCATGCAAGAAAGTCTTGCCGGGGCACTGATTTACAGACAGATAGACACCATTGCAGGACAAGCTGGTTCGTTGTGACTTTGTATTTGTTGGCCTCCAATCGTCATGGCTGCTGAAAGAAATCCCACGCACTTCCAACAGTGGGCGGCATTCTGGCTTACCATTAGTGCTTATGTCAACAATATTAATTGACAGTTATTATACCCCCGCTCCGAAGGAGAGGGGGTATACTGTTTTACCCTTGTGTGTCTGTCTGTCTGTCCGTCCGTCTGTCCGTCCGTCTGTCTGTCTGTCTGTCCGTCCGTAACAAAAATTTATGTCGCATTTATCTCGGCAACTGTTTATCGCAGATGCTTGAAATTTTAACACAGTGTTTGTTAAGGCATGCCATATCGTGGGATATATTTTTGTACCAATCGGACGTCAACTTCCTGTTAAATGACAACTTTGCTTATTTTTTAACCAAAATTTTCAAACAAATTTTCGTCAAAGATTTCTCAGCAACTGTTTATCGCAGATGCTTGAAATTTTTACACAGTATTTGTATAGGCATGCTATATCGTGGGATGTATTTTTGTACCAATCAAACGTCAACTTCCTGTTAAATGACGACTTCGTTTATTTTTTGCGAAAATTTTCAAACAAATTTCCGTCAAAGATTTCTCAGCAGCTATTTATCGCAGATGCTTGAAATTTAAATACACTATTTGTTTAGGCATGCCATATTGTGGGATATATTTTTGTATCAATCGGACGTCAACTTCCTGTTAAATGACGACTTTGCTTATTTTTTAACCAAAATTTTCAAACAAATTTTCGTCAAAGATTTCTCAGCAACTGTTTATCGCAGATGCTTGAAATGTTTACAGAGTGTTTGTTCAGGCATGCCATATCGTGGGATATATTTTTGTACCAATCGGACGTCAACTTCCTGTTAAATGACGACTTTGCTTATTTTTTAACCAAAATTTTCAAACAAATTTTCGTCAAAGATTTCTCAGCATCTGTTTATCGCAGATGCTTGAAATTTTTACACAGTATTTGTATAGGCATGCTATATCGTGGGATGTATTTTTGTACCAATCAAACGTCAACTTCCTGTTAAATGACGACTTCGTTTATTTTTAGCCAAAATTTTCAAACAAATTTTCGTCAAAGATTTCTCAGCAGCTAGTTTTCGCAGATGCTTGAAATTTTAACACACTATTTGTTTTGGCATGCCATATCGTGGGATATATTTTTGTATCTATCAGACGTCAACATCCTGTTAAATAATGACTTTGTTTATTTTTTGCCAAAATTTTCAAACAAATTTTCGTCAAAGATTTCTCAGCAGCTATTTATCGGAGATGCTTGAAATTTTAATACACTATTTGTTAAGGCATGCCATATTGTGGGATATATTTTTGTACCAATCGGACGTCATCTTCCTGTTAAATGAGTACTTTGTTTATTTTAGCCAAAATTTTCAAACAAATTTTCGTCAAAGATTTCTCAGCATCTGTTTATCGCAGATGCTTGAAATTTTAACAAACTATTTGTTTAGGCATGCCATATTGTTGGATATATTTCTGTACCAATCGGATGCAAGCTTTCTGTTAAATGTCGACTTTGCTTATTTTGCATATTCACATCAGAGCGGGGGTATCACTAGTGAGCATTGGCTCACATATCTTGTTTGCATTTGTATAGTTATTATGGACTAGGTGAGCAAGCAGTTGAGCATCTGTTCCCAGGGCTCAAGCTTTTGCTTTGCTTGTTTGTTAGGGATACCCTATAAGGCAAGAATTGATGCCTGGCTCCCACATTTATAAGCAGCCATGGCCAATCATCGCCAAATAAAACTTAAAATAAAATACTGTGTAGTTGTTTTTCATTGGGCGATTCCCCAAACTTGTTTTGTTTTCTGTATTTCATTTTTGATAAATCGTATAAATATAACCAGAAAATGATGCCTTCTTCGTAATCAAAGTTTTCTACTAAATCATTTAATGAATTTGTGATCCCCTTTAAGGAATTGTAATAGGGGGTGAAAATTTAAAAAAAGGTCAATAATTACCTTTAGTCTGTTTATTGTGTTGTATTTTCAAATTCATACAAATAATTTAAGTTCAATTTTGAGAACAGTATTGTATATCTCATGTAAAAATTACATGTAACCTATACTAGTATCTTTTGTGTTTCACTAGGTTTTACATATTACTAGTACATGCATGCAATAATTTGTGATTTGAAGTTTTAAGGGGGTTTTTTGGCCTTTAATTTCAATAATATAAAATCTACTCCAGAGAAAAAGAAGTCAACCTAACTAATATAAAAATGACATAAGGTAATAACTAGAGTCGATGCTTGATCAAATAAATACATATACAAAGATGTATTTATTGCCTGACGTCATGACGTCAGGCATATCACAGGTTTAAAAGTTACATTCTCCGAAACAGTGCAGACAATGGGATCAAGCAATATCATTTTTTACGAAAAAGATTAACCGATGCATGTTTAAGGTGTCAGCATTTACCTTCACAATTGATGGAAACGTTATATTGCATGTAATATAACAACATCAAGAAAGAGTGTTCAAGTAAAAGGGATGCACACCATGCAATGCACGTGTGCAATCCTGATTTAAAAATAGATCAGCACTCCACCATATTAGAACGGTGAAAAAGGGGGAGAGGGTCATCGCAACAAGTTGTGACATATTGCCTATTACGATTCAATGTAAAAAATAATTGGTGTTGGATTATCATTATTACAAGTGTTTTATCAGTCTGGATTAAAACAAATATATATTTATACAGCAAGAATAATTACTGGAGGAACTTAATCACCAAAGCGGGTTGTGACCCGATTTTCGTTTAGTTGGGCGATTTCATTAATCTTGAAAAGGGATTATAACTCGCTGGTCTTACTAAATGTACATTACTACATTTAACAACTACTAATCAAGTGTGTTTAATAATTCGATAGATCTCTTCCAAAACACCCGATCCAAAGTATAATATACATGGATGTAGCTGTTACAAAACAAATGTCGAAAATTCATCTGACGCCCCCCCCCCCCCCCCCCTGGATCTCTGCCAATGGATGAGTTCATCAAGCAGGACTTCGCACCATAATGTCTCATTCATAGTTTTTGCGCGCCGATTAGTGGACGAGTCCGTTGGGGTCATGCGAATACCACAGAGCACACCGTGCTCTGTAAATATCACAGGCACGTAGCATCGGGGGTTGGGATGGGGGTATGGGACTGCTTTCCCCCTCCCCACTTTTTTTGCAGCAGGCACTTTTCTTTACTTTTATATAATACATTTAAATATCATAGATTTTCCCCCCTTTCACTTTTGTAGGAGCATGTAATAAATGAAATTGCAAATAAGAAATTAAATTGAAGTTAAAGTTAGGTTTTTTCATGAATTTGAGAATTCACCCTTTTTTAATTGCTTGTCAAGATGATTTTGATGAAGCTTCCCCACACACATTCAAAAACAAAACGTGTTTGTATACCCTTTCATTTTTATATGGTTAATATAACAAATACAATTTTTAAAAAAAATCACTATTTAATCTCCAGCTTTCAAGCTGCATTTATATGTTATGTGTACATTCCTTTAAAAAAAATAATAAAACAATTGGATTTTTATGCGATACTAGTATATATGTACATGTTCTAGATCGAAAAAAAAACCTGACATTTCGTCTTAAATTTGCACGTTTCGTTTATAAATCTATGATCAGCAGCGAAAATTAAAATTCATCACTGATAAGATAGCCTAATTGATACATGCATGCTTCAATTAGTCAGGCAAGCTTTTTGGAAAGCTATTACTTGTTTAATTCTAAACAAATGTACGACTAAGTGATATAAGGTTGACATTTTTACGTTATCGATTTTTCCTATAATTATTATGTCCCATTGCGTCCAACAGTATACGTTATAAATTTGAATCGTGATGTTATCACAGAAAAAGGCACTTGAAAAATGTCAATATTTAAACATATCAATGTGAATAGGGCAAACATTTACTGACTGATTGGTCCTGAAGGATAAAGGAATGTACTTCGGGATATGATCAAAGTTTAACTCAGAATATAGTTGAAACGTGGTTATGTATAAAAGACCTAAAACAATGAAAAGAATCTAAAATGAATTCCTGGGCAGCGGTCTTTCATTTACATGGTTTTATGATAGTACATTCTTCTGAACAATTCTTCATTAAACGAGGCTATGTTTTGAAAACTACGGATCAAAGTGTTTTTGCTGTCCATACCCTGGAAATCAAATTTATTGTAGTCTATTGTAGGATGTGCATTGCATTGTGCCATGGATGTACTTTGTAACGCTTTCGACCTTTGCCTTCTTGACGATACACTTGTCGATTTCGCAGTGGACACGCAAACCTTTCCAATGCCACTACACAATGCGAACATTTTGAAATCATAGCTGTAAGTATTATTCTCTTATTCAGACCTTAATCTTGGAACAAATGTAGATGATATTGAGATGGAGTTCATTTCACCTTATTATTTGAACTTGGCCTTATATTGTGTATCAAATTATATGTAGACCGTACCTCAAAGACTTAAATTTGACAGCACGGATAAGTCATACCGAGTTAGGATGAAATGCCGATGAACTGGAATTCTTTACCTCTAGAAAAAAGACAATCAAGTACTGTTAGTTTGTTTAGAGCGAATTTACTTGTACTTGTCCGCATGGCGAACGTTGTTAGAATGTATTCCATACTGGTCTTTATCAAATTGTGCTCTGTAAAGATACATTATATTATGGTGTTTATAATAGGGTATTACTATATTCAGTTACAGATCCGCTCCTGAGTTTTCATGGGATGACGTAAATAAAATCGATGAAGGTCAACTGCATTTTCTTCGACCTTTCTGGTTTTTGGTTTTTTATGATCACCCCAATTTATAAATCAAGAAGGGATATTCATGATAGTCTTATAGTGATATAAAAAATAGAAGTATGTTCGCATTTTGAGTTTTGAATTAAATTCAAAATTTGGCCAAAATAAACCACAGAAGAGACAATGAAGACTAGGAAATGTTTGTATTTCATATATATGATATTCAGCGCTGCCAATATGAAATGATGAAGTAGTACATGAAAGGCGGTGGAGAATTTATGTAAATGGGCGAGCGATCGAAATAATTTGAAACAAATTTTTGGTTCTTCTTAAACTCATAAATATTCCTACTGTACAATCAAATTCAATCAGATGTAATTTTTCATCAAATATTGCACATTTCTATATGACTTAAATATCTTTTTATCCATTATGATATTTATCATAACCAGGTAATTTTCTGCTGATTTGAAAATATTTCAAGGTGTAATGAGCCACCTTAATATTAACCCACTTGTTTTGCATAATGCCTTCATTTCAACCTTAGTAACCGGTTGAAAAAATTGTAGTAAAATATTTCTCTAAATCTTTAGTAAAACAGTTTGTTTTTTGTATAAAACATTATTTCATAAACAACCATTCCCTGTATATCAATAAAATTAAATAACTCATAAATAAGTCATAATGTCCCTGAATGGTAAATGAAGCTATCACATTTCTTTATTGACTATTAACCATTACGTGTACATAAATCAAAATACATCTCACATTTTGCTAACATGTATGTGTTTGTCTTTATAAAGCAATGATTTTATTAATGAACATTCCATGTATATCAAAATTATTAGAGGTTTGCTTTAAAGGGGCATGGTTAGGATTTTTTTTCTTTTTTTTTATTGTTTACAATACTTTAGAAATCTATTTCTAAAGATACACCAAAGTTTGAGAGTCAGCCGTAAAGTAAGATGCAAGATACAGAGCTAATAATTATTTGTTAAGTAAAAAAGGCGTGTGCCATTGTTGTTCCTCTAATTGCAAAACAAAACAAAAATATGAGCCGAGCTTTGTTAACATAACACAGAACTGTGAGCTCTGTATCTTGCTTATATACGACAGTCAAATTTGAGACGACTACAAGGTTTCTTTAAACACCTTACTGAATCATTGTAAACAGTAAAAAAAAAAATAATAATATTAATAAATTTTAACCAAAAACGTGAAAATGGCCCATTCAAGTTTTGTTCAGAATTTTCTGAAATTGTTTGACTATCAAATATTCATTTTTAATTCATTATACAATTCCTTGAAGACCAATCGAAATAGATTAGGGGAAATGCAATGAAAAAAAAATAATTAGAATTTCATTTTCAACAACACGTTTTTTAAGATGAAATATTTATTTCATGATATAACATTTACTGCTAATGAATAAAATAACTCAATTAAAATGCAGATAACTGCAATGAAAGGATTATCTGGATGTTAGAAAAAAATACTACACGAATTGAGTCTTAAACCTTACACTTGCCGTAGCATCCTGAAAATCAAAATCACTCTTTTATTTGAAGATAGTTATGAGTCATTTAATAAGTTTAATCGACCATGCAAGTTTCAATATGGACCATTATTTGATGCAGTTTTTTTTCACTTACAACTTCACAACTTTGAAAGCTTCTTTAAACGAAAGATTAGAAAGGTAAAGGTCTGCATACGGACATACACACGATTTTAGATCAGAATTTTAGTCTTTTTTAATGTTTAAAATGTAATAAAATGGTTTACATGCACAATTTAAAAAGATGACCAAAATTTTAATGCCCCCCCCCCCCCCCCCCCCGGATTAAGATTTTGAAAATTTTTGAAAACTTTAAATTTCCCTAGTGGTTTGTTTTTTTTTGGATGAGTCTGCCCCCCCCCTACTTTAAAAAAAGATGCTACGTGCTTGTCTAAGACCTTTTAATATTATATTATATTATATTTTACTTTGTTAGATTTGTTACATTTATTCAATTGTTAAAAAAAATATTCTTATAGTCGATAAGATTTTAAAGTATACGTGTATCAATTAATCATCATTACAAAATAACGATGTGTTTAAAAAATTCGAGGCTGTATGTGTGTATGAACCAGAAGAAATCAATATATCAGTGATGCTTTTTTTTCATAATCAGAGTTTTCAACAAGATACATGTAATTCAAAGAATATGTGACCCCGCTTCAAGAAAAAAGAAGTCTAGAAAACTGGAAAAGCCTATATGTAACCTTTCGTTTTTAATAAGTTCACTACAATACATTTATATGTAACATGTAATCTGTTTATTATGCGTCTATTTTTCATTAACTTGTACATAGACATTTTCAATTTAGGTTTAGGATTGATTTTTTAAACCAGAAATCAAAATTAAGTCGATGTACCATCCCTTATTTATCAACATATTATTATGTTTGAGCTAATGTAGTCAATGCAAAGCTATGACATTATTGTTTTCGTACTGTTTATTATAATTAAGGTTTTCCGTTTCCAGCGAAAGACCTTGTTGTTTTCAAACTGTTTATTCTTTTTCACCCAAATTTTGTGCACGCGATTTCTCGAAAACTATCCAATTGATCTCAACGTTTTCTTTTACCACAGATGATTAGACATGATCTTATTCTTTTATGTTTTTGAAATTTTTGACGTCATCACTTCCGGTACCGATTTATCGGTGATTTTGTAATTTTTCACAACTCATTTTGTGCACACAAAACTCGAAAACAATTAGAAATATGATTACGAAATTTTCAGGATAAATAGACCATAGTTTAAAGTTGAGCCTATTGTATTTGTTTAACGCCAGTGGCGCCAATTCTTGGAGCTCTCCAATGCCCTAAAAAAGATGGGTTCGTATTTTGAATCAAAACTGTCATACGTTTTGATCTGTATCTTTTTATCAGTTGATATTTTGTTAAGACATATATAACAAAAGTGGTAGAGTATAATAAGTTCTTTCCAACGAAATCAAAAAAGGGGCTGACCCCATTAATTAGGGGCCAAGAGACTCGTAAAGGTTATTACAAATAACCTAAAAACGATCAAGATTTTTAAAAGCATTATAGAAGCAAAGTCTTTGATCGTAACAATATGTGTTTGAAAAACTCATTGCCACAGTCATTTTGACGTTATTAGGGATTTTTAGGGACAAAGTCCTGAACTTTTGACGCAATATATCCAGAGAAGGAGACATATTTTGTTAAGCATTGTAGTAGAGAAAATGTCTGCATTGATGATTCTTATCGATTCCACCAATCGAAACACCGATGTCTGTCCCGATTAAGAATCTACAGGGCTGGCCCCAAAAATATTCAATCATTTTTATCTCAAAATTGAACAACATTTTAGATAGATGTAAAAACAAAAAAAATTAGTATTTGCGAGACCTTTCGTATAAAATCAGTAATAAGGGGCTGGTCCTTTTTCTAGGGACCAAGACACTCGTAAAGTCGATTACAAATAACTTAAAACCGATCAAGATTTTGTAATACATTATAGAAGCAAAGTTGTTGATCATAACAATATCCGTGTGAAAAAAAAATTGCCTTGCCCATTGATGACCTATTTAGGGATTTTTTTTTCATTATCTGAAAGTGAAAAGGGGGGGGGGGGTAATTCTGAAATTGTATCGGTATTTCATCGTATCATTTTAACAAAATCAGACGGAAGACCTACTTGTTACTCGTAACGAGATAATATCTAGTTATTATTTTTTTCCCACAAATATTTTGCACGCGATTTCTCGGAAACTATCCAACCGGTTTCAACCATGTTTTTACAGATGATCGAAAGTGATCTGAATTTATTTTGTTTTTAATATTTTTGCCGTCGTCAATTCCAGCACCGATTTATCACTGATTTTGTATATTTTACGATTCACTTGATCTCGACAAGTATAAGAGATATGAATATGAAATTTTTAGGATAGGTCATGTAGACCATGGTCTGAAGTTGTGCTATTGCTTTTTTACGCCAGTGGCGCCATTCTCTAGAGCTCGCGATGGCTAAAAAATTGGGTACGAATTTTGATTTCTTTTCCCCTTTTTTGTCCACAAAATTGCTCAGAGATGGCGCGATAGATTTTCATAAAATTTGCAGGAATGATAGGGAAAAAAAATATCTCGAGGAGTTTCTTTCATTTGTTCCAAAATTCATTTCCTGTCATCCGTTTCCTGTCCCGCGACAAAAAGCTTGTGACATCGAAATCCTTAAAATGATTAGGATTTGAGCATTCAGACTTTGTAGGATTATAGACCTATAGTTATAGATGTCTTTAAACTATATTGTTTTGTTCCTCATAACTTCCGGTCGTCACCGTAAGCACTTCAATTTTTGTTTCGCCTTTAATTTATTTCACATAGAATTGAAATATAAATATTAATCCTAACATATGTCGTATATCCGATATTAAATAAACAAAATATTCTAATTCCGGTGAGACATCTTAATTATCCCATACAGCCTTTTTTTAACAAATGTTTTACCCACGAGATCTCAGAAAGTGCAAATGATCAGGACACGAAACTTACATGGAAGATAGACATTTGATAGAAAATGCGTTTAATTGCTTTCATTTTGTCACCGTCACTTCCGATCCTCACCGGAAGGGTTCAAACAAATCAAGTTGTTTGAAAGTTTAACTGTTTTTCTTTGACAATTTTAGTAAAATTGATAAACAATAAAAGTAAAGTTGTCTAATGTTCAAGAAATGCTAACTTTCATTTTCACTGAGCATTTCTGTTTGTCCGTTTCCTGTCAAGAAACAAAAAATTGACTACACGATATCTCAAAAACGGTGACGACCTAAACAACCAAACTTTGTTGGATGATAGCCCTAAGTATGTATCTGTGTTTACATTATTTTGTTTGATACGTCGTAACTTCCGGTGGTCACCGGAAGCACCTAAAAATCATCATTATTTTCGTATTGTATTTAGTTTACATGGAATGAATATATCAGTAAAAATCCTATTTATGTTAACTATACAATGTAAAATAAGCAAAAATATTCTACTTCCGATGAAATATATCAAATATCTTAAGTAGCTTTCCTTTTTACAAATTTGATACCAGCGAGATTTTAGTCACTGTAAGTGATTGAGACACGAAACTTTTATGAATGATAGTCAATTGATTGAAGATGTGTTTAACGGTTTTTGTTGTTTTTTTTTTTTTGTCTACCGTTACTTTCGGTACTTACGGAAGGGTTAAAAAACAATTCATGTTTTTAACAGACTTTCTTTTGTGTTTCATCTAGCCTGATAAACAATGATGTACAGTAGGCAAATGTACAAGAAATACCAGCTTTTATTTTCATTAATCATTTTCGTTCGTCGGTTTTCGGTCCCGAGACAAAAAACCTAGTTTCAACAGGATCTCAGATTTGGCAGAGAGTATCGGTATTACATCGTATCATATAAAACAAATCGGACGGAAGAATTACTCGTTACTCGTAACGATATTTAGTTTCTTTTTCTTTTTCTAAGTATTCTGCACACAGCAGTGAATTTTCTCTCCTCTCCCTGTAGTGTCTTTGCTTTTGCAGCTGCCGATTAAGTCAGCAAAATAAATTCAAATGAATTTCTTCCTGAGAGAGAGACAGACAGACAGACAGACAGACAGTTGTATTTAATTTCTGAGGTATGTTATCGTATTTGTCCACTCTGTTACCAAAACGTGTTTAATAGTTTTGAAATGTGGATCAATTTATAAATATTTTAAGGACTTTACCTTGTTACAAATTTTTAGAACTATCATTATAAATATATGGATATATTTTAAAATTCTGAAAGATGCATCGCTGTCACGTTTGTTGAGTAGTTTGTCCACTATGTTGCATTCTTCGTATACACTGTTACCAAAAGTACATTTTCATAGGAAATAGTTCAAATTCCAGCATATAACAACAAAATTTACATGCTTTAATAACTTACAAATTAAACTTTCAAAACTTAATTAATATTTTTGTTGGACATAAAAAAGTGTTTTCATATTAAAGTCTCGACTTTCCGTCCTGTTACTTAATATGTAACTACTGTTACAAATTTACTGGTACAGTCATTTCATGCATATCTTTTACAATTTTATGCTATGCTATGGTATGCGGTTTTAATTGTATGCTATGAGATTTGTATGCTATGCTATGAGAAATTGAAATGAAGGGCTTAATGATTTCGTATGCTATGCTATGCTATGGTATGCTATGATATTTGAACAAAAACGCCTCCATACACAGGAGAGTTCCACACTTTTAGAAGTAAAATGATAATAAGCCAAAGTTTACCAAAAATCTATTATGTGAACATTTATTTTTTCAAATAAAAACATTTAAAACCGAGTTAAAATAATGTTGTATGCTATGCTATGGTATGCTATGATATGATATAACGAATGCGATTCTATGAGATTGTATGCTATGGTATGAGATTCCAATGCTATGCTATGAGATTTCAATGCTATGCTATGCTATGGTATATGTTGTAAAAGATATGCTTGAACCGACTGTAACATGAGTGACAGTAACAGGATGGACATATTTGATATAAACACCCCTGATCTAATATAATAGCCTCTTCTGGTGACATCATTAGATTGAAATCTTTTATGTGAATCCTAATTCATATTTTTGTTGAGTCAAATAATGGAAATAAACAATAGTATGAATATAAAGAAGGTAGCATATAGGACATATGTATATCATACACCTCCAGTGAGACAAACTTACCCACCTTTTTGTCTGTTTTCTTCATCAAAATCATGGCGCTTCAGAATTTGAGACATTAGGAAATGATGTAACATTGAGGGTTATTGGAAGAGTTCCAGGAACGGGCGATTAACTGTTATTTTTGTATTTTCATTTTGGTAACAGAAGTGACGAGAACTAATAGGACATACCTTTACCTTTATTTTATTCGGACAATAAAAATAATTGACTAAAGACATAAGGGTTGAATAATGATTGCATTACTCTAAAGATGTATTAAATTAATACGAAATAAAGAATTGGGCCATTTTTACACCGATTTTATTTCTGTGTGTCTGTTTTAAGTAAGCTCCAAACACATTTTGTTATTGTGACATGACTTGCCTGTTAGAATTTAATCAGACTACATGCAGTATTTCTTTCAAAACGCCAAGATAAATTATTTTAGGGTTGACTTATTATAGTATAATCTGCAACATCACTGGCAGAAATGTTATCCTTTTCCAGTTAAAAGACAGAAAAAACAGACATTTTTTGAGAATGACCAATATAAAGGATACTAGCCCTGCTATAATAACCCACAACATCCCCACTCCTGTCAATAACCACCCTCAAGTCTGAGTATTAACCTTATATTACTGTACTTTTGTTTTTAAAGTGGCAAAATAATTTTAATGACGTTGGGTCCTGGTCATATAAATTGATAAAGGTTTCAGCAGAATATAACAGTGAGTCGGTATATTCATATCTTTAGTTACATTGTTTTTTTAAATTTACAATTGAAGTTCAAGGTGCAACTTATATTGGTCAAATGTTAAATAGGTGAAATGTTATTTTTCATCTGTTATCAATCATATTTATATTACAATATATTATGTCTTGATAAAAATTAATGAATAAAATTAACTTTCATTTTTAATTTACAGACGACGACGTAGACAACTTATTTACCAGTAGTAGCAACAGTGCACAAATAGTTTAAACGGAAAAAAAAATCGATATTCATTTTAATGAAATTGTGCATCGGGACAAAACGCGGTAAAATGGCGAATACATATGTTGTTATTGCTGCATCAATTTTCTTCTGCATTGGATTTATTGGAAATTCTTTCACCGTGTGTTTTGTTATTTTCTCTAAACAGCTGCACACTCCGACTTACTTCATGATTGGATGCCTAGCATTGTCTGACCTGCTCGCCTCTGTGACGCAATATGTTAGAATATTACCTGATCCATTTAAATCTTTTTTTAATGATCATTATCATGAAAATATATATAATATAGTCTCCTTTTTATTCATCCACTCGGCATTTTTCCATATGGTATTAGTATCATATGTACGTTTTGTATTCATTACAAACCCCCTGCGAAGTTTGAAATTGACCTGTAAAACAATTTTGTGGATGTCCTGTGTCGTTTGGATAAGCTCTATTATCGTTTCCATCGGATACGGAGCAGTTATAGTGCTACTTTTAAAGAACATAATATCTGTCGAAACGCTTGGTTTGAATGCACTTGGGTTTGCTTTGTATGTTGGTGGATTACCATTTATTATTGTAGTTGTTTTTAATGTTCGAAAGCTGTATTATCTGTATAACCAAACAGCTTTGATTCGACGAACCAGAATAGCAAATTCGATGTCGTTCATGTTTTGGATTATTATCGTGATTTATCTCCTAAGCACAATATATCCTTTATTTTACATAATCGACTTTGCAGTGTTAAAAGACAGACCACTTCTAAATAGAAGTTTAAACCTAGTCCATGAAATGTTTAATTTTTCATTGCTTGTTAATAGTTGTTTGAATCCTTTAATATATTTCATGTTTTCACCCCCTGTTGTAAGACTCCTTTCCCGATTAAGAACATATTGTAATCATGGGTCAGATCCACGTATGAGCAATTCTGGGGATCTATTCACAATAAGTCGTACGTCCACGAGTACACTTTAAACTTACGACAAGCGTACGTTTACGTTTTAGGGGTTATTCACCAGACGGAACCCCCACCCCCCTCCCCCCTCACTAGATCCGTACATAATATGTAGTACGCTTATTACATTACATACTGATATTAAATCAGGTATGCCTATGTTTTACTGATTTAATGCATTTGTAGGAATAAAAGAAAACGCCTTTATTATAAAATAATTTTCGTTTACTAATTCGACATACCCGGAATTGATGGCGCATGATATATCTCTATTCCTATAGGTAAGGTTTGTAATGATGATAATTTTGCTTCATATAAGATTAAGAAAAATAAATTCCAGCAACCATTAATATATTTTGCAACACGGGATACAGAAGGAGCTCTGGCACTGTCTTTTCATGGTACACCATAGCGCGTTATCGAATAGGAGCTTCTTCTCTTTATTTTGCTTATGAAAAAAATAAGGTAAAACCGCCATAATTCAACTAAAACATATCAGTTATAGACTAACGTCAAGCTGTCGTAAGATAATAACGTTGTTGTACGTCTGTTACAGTCGTAAGTGCGTCTAAGTTCTTGGTTACCGACAATCCTCATGCGCAGTAGGCATTGTGGAGAAATGACGTCACGCTGTAATTTCGCGGATTTACATTATCGCAAGTTTTTAGCGCCTTTGAGCACATCCATATATAACGAAGTTACTTCTTTTCTTCGTATGCACCCATTCTTATGTATGTGTGTTTGCAATTGTCGACAGAAAGAAAATCCACATGTGCCTGACGTTAAAAATATTTCGTATTATTATAATATAATCTCATGTTTTATAAAAGCATTATTATATTTTACTGGGAATAATCTTGTTATTAAAAGAAATATTTTTAACGTCAGACGACTGTGAGAAAATCTTATTGATGTATGAAATTTATTTCATGTTATAAACTTCAAAAAAAATCTACTACATAATTTGTTTGTAATAAAACGTGGCATACTGAAAATACTGTCAAAAAATACGTTCAGTTTATCGCTACATGTTCATTCTAAATATGCCGGTGTTTTGTTGTTGTTTTTTTTTTGTCTGTTTCGGCGATAATATTGTTACTAGAGTTATCACCCACGTTGGCGTGTCCATTGATAATTTTCCTTTCGATATTGTGAATTTTTTGAAAGGTCGTCTGAAGAATAAATGTAATATTTTTTAAATATTTTTTTCTGTAGAAAATCAACAAGAATTTATTTAGTTAATGACTATCATTAGATTTTTATTAAAATTATAACATGATGAATTTGTGTGTATAATTTCGGTAAGATTTAACTTTCTTTTTCTTGCGTCAAAACAAGTTAAAAATGGTTTCAAGTTAAAAATAAACAGGTGAAATAGACACAGATATACACATATTGCAAAGTCTTACCTCAAAAGCCAGACAAAACTTGTTGATTTAAAAAATTCATGGCTGAGTGACAAACAATGGAATAGACAGGCCTATGTCACAATGTTGTTTGACACAACTACCCAAAGTCCAAGCTCTTGTTACATTGTAAATGGTTCTAACATTTTGTTGTTAAATGGTTCTAACATTTGACAGTTGAATGTTTGGACCATGTGAGCTGAAGCTCACTATAGGAAAACAAACGTACAAATATTTTAGTCTTTTTAATAAGTTTTTAAAAGTAGTTTCAAATCTTAAAAAAAATTGATTTGACACAAATTTCCTAAAAGCTGGGTCTACCTAAAATAAATAAAAACTTTCAGAGGGACCAGACGTACCCTCCCCCCCCCCTCCCAGATCCGTGCATGATATGTAGTACGCTGATTACAGGGGCGGATCCAGGATTTGAAGTTAGATGGGGCGCCAGTTTTAGGCAGGGGGTCTGGGGGCCTCCTTGAGGTCCCCAGTTGGTCCAGGGCATAGCACAAATGCAATTTACAACGCACTAAAAATTACATTAATTTTTGACTGATTAAGCTTATTTTCACACGTAAATTGCAAGTTTTTAACACGTACGGAATTGTAGCTCCAAGGTCGTCCATCCATTTTTTAGACCGGGAGCTACAGACCTGCAGCTTCACAGACAATATCGCACAATATATTTATTTTATTGTAAATAATTTATATAACATTTATTTTAACTTAAGTATGTAAAAAAAAAAAAGAATTATGATGGAGTTGAATTGCGTAATTTTAAACCGCAATGTATTAATGTGTGTAATTTGTAAATATTATATGTGTTTAAGTTTTTTAAGCCGGTCACGTTTTAATTGTCATTTCTAAAATTAAAAGAAGTCTACTTTTGTACATTTTCCTCAAATGCTTATAATCTTGAGTATTCTAATAAAGATACAGTTTATAAACAAAAATATGTTTTTTCTTAATCCGATAATGGTCAGCATATTGTTGTTATAACAGTATATGAACATTATCCAGTGTCTTTGTCTGTGATAACACTACGTATCGATTTTGTACTATATAACCCATAATACATATGACGCCAGATTGAGGCGCAAGCGGGGTTTGCTTATTCATATTTAAATATTTAATCGTACTAGGGCCTAAAATTATATAAATATAAGTAATAAGGAATCATTCTTTGAATATTATGAGGTGATAATTTTGGTCGAGGCGTGATCAAATTCAATAAAGCCCGAAGGGCTTTATGATAGATTTGATAACGCCCAGACCGAAATTATCACCTGATAATATTTATATATATCAGTGTTTGATAAACCCCATTGTCATTCAGTTAACAGAGAGCACAGAAAGAGAAAGATTGTATAACCGAGGATAGAGGTAATTTGAACTAAAACTTGTTAAATCGGTTTTTGATCTAAGATAAAAGAAAAGAAAATACAACGTCTGTAATGGGTTTCGAATCAGAAATCTTTAGATTTGCCTATCCAGTACGCTATACGTTCGATACTTTTAACAGGTATGCGCTCACAATTAAATAGACTGTCAATTAAATGAATGTGATATGATGCTAACAGAACACAACCGCATGGTTAAGATCCAACGTGTTTACCAATAAAAAGATATACATGATTTGGGTGTACGGTGTATGGGTATACGTTTCATGACTGGTTGACATGACATAATTTTTTATCATGAGAAAGAAGTGCTGCTTGTAACCAATGTGGCCGGAGAGAGATAAAGCTGCATGGTCAAAGTCTTGTCGCAGCTTATTTAAGATGTTGAAAAGCGACCATGACTTTTATGTTAACGACTAACTATTGCACATTCTTCTATTATTTTGAACAATATATGGTAAAACATTGATTGATAGTTGTAACTTTTGGGGATATACCTGAACGAAAGATAAAATATAGCCAATCATATCGGAAGTAACAGTGAAAAAATACAACAAAACTAGAATTGAGCTCGTTGCAAAAAACGAGGAGGTCTTCCATTACAGCTTCAAGTCAAGATGGGATTGTCAATCAGTCTTAAAAAAAAAACCACCCACTTCCCCTTAAACTTTTCAGGATCTGACAGGTATCGATAGGAAGTCATCTTCACACGACCTTAACATCTGACCAATAAAGACTTTAGACAATCATTCTGAACTCTGTAAAAGTTGACAGGCAAATAAATCATACCTGTTTTCTATGGAACCTCCAGCTGCACCTCTCATTAAACAGATAAAGGCAATAATGTTATAAGTTGGGATGTATTTAGATGGTATGCGAATGTAGAAGTCCTGTAAAGATGACCTCCTATCGATACCTATTGGACCCTGACAAGTGAAAACTGGCGCTATTACAGACGAAGAAATTAACATATTGTAAGAAAATAAGATTCTTGGCAATGAAACTCCTGAAGCACCTGTGTACACTCTCTGGTTGAATAATAGCATTTGTTTTGTTTAAGAGGTGTGACAGAACATTACAATTTAGGATTGGTGGACATCAAATTAAAAAAAAAATGAGTTGACGGCACAGATATTCTCGAATATAACAAAAGACATACAGAAACAAGAACAGGGGAAAATATTTACTTGCTATCTTGAAAACTGTAGGAAGAGTTAACCCTGCAATAGGGGTACCCTATATGCAATATTAAGCCAAACATGGCAACGTTCAACAGCTGGTATTTAAAAAAGGAATTAATAATCAAAAATAAAAATCTTTAGCTAGCAATATCACCACTCTGATGTATGTACAATTGATCTACAAAAGAACAACATCGTATCTTGAAAACTGTAGGAGGAATTATTCTATGGGTGTGCTATTGTACCCTCTGCCCAGAGGGCGAATGAGCCATATTACTATCATAGAAGCCAAGGGTCTAGACGTTATAAAAACGTCGATATAACTAAATGACTGCAATTTATATAAATAACGTATAAATAATGGTAACTCTAATGTAAAAAGATACATGCCCTTATTTTTATACATACACATTTGAGAGTACATATTAAAATATCATAATACTTTCTAAAAAAAAATGCGGCGTTATTCGGAATGACAATGCATGTATTCACAAACCTTTTGAACACCCCTTGTACATATTAAAACACGATTATATGGATTTCATCCAAACTTGAAAATAATGCAATGAATGCATGTCTCGGGGTTTTAAAATACACAACCTTTAAATCTATGATAAATAATCTGAAAAAAAGAAATCCTGTATTTAATTAAAAAAAACATGCACGACTCATTAAGAATAATAATTGCTATCTGAATATTATATACTTATTGCCGATCTGTTCATATAAAACATAAATTTATACGGCATATAAGTGCATATATTTACTGCAGTGGTTTTGGTTCTTTAATTGGAACACGCTGTTGATGGTTTGAAGGTTTTTTTGTTAATTTAATTAATGCCTGATTAAGTAAATCACAGTATACACAATATAGTTAGCTTTGTTGTTGAACATTAAAAATGCCTTCATTAATATAATATTTTTACAGACTAGATAGACACATTAAGTGATTATTAAATATGAACTACATGTAAGTAGGGCTGTCACGATTAACCGAAAGATCGGTTTTTCGCGATTGAAAAAGAGTCGGTTCGATTCGGCACGTTCTTCCCGAATTTTGATTCGATTGAGGTTTGGTTTTTACACGCTCTCTCTGATTGGCTAGTCCGTTAAACAGATCGGATACACTACCTTATATGGATATCATTATTTAGCACGTGACAGTATTAACGTCAAACAGATTCTCCAATCCAGTGAATGAGTTGCAATGCATGACGGTCTACAACGGATTTACGATTCAACAAACGCACGTGAATTTTGTATGTTTCATTCACAATATTTAATTGCTTGCCGGAATGTTTGTACATCTTGATTTTTACTTTTGAAGAAGCAAATATTACGTACCATTAACTTTGTTTCATGCTCACATTGAAAAATACTGTTGTTTTTGTTGATCAATTGTTGCTTCAAAAATGGTCAGTATCAAACGACTGACAAACATACGCATACAAGTACAAACAAACTTTCATAAGAAATAATTGAATAAGTGTGTGCACTAGAAATAAATACAGGTAACTGTTCATTTTTAACTTTAACATACGTGAATAGCCACGGTAGTAGAAATGCACAAATGTACAAACGCAGAAGCGCAAGCTATGCATCATATAGTATTTGTCCGTTAAACATTCTGATTATGTCCCTGAAGAAAATATCAACGTGCATTCTACCAATGTTGTCCCAAATATGGGGTATCACGTGAAAAAACGGTACTCACTGTATCTAATTCAATAGTACATACCCCTGTTTTGAACATTGACAATGTGGTATTTAAATAGGTTGATATAAGTCGTCATATGCAATATTTTTTTAAATGTGAGCATAGAAATTGAAGTTCAGACATAATTGTCCATATTAATTTCATAAATTCTGAAAGTTCATTCAAAATGAGTTTCCAAAGGACAATTCAAAATGGTATATATTTTCAATACGCTTTATATACAGTGAAACTTATAGTAGCCCAGAATGCCTTGCAACTCATTGACCTGATTGGTTTGTCAAAAAAGTAAACAGATGGATAATTTAGTATGCAAATGTATGCCGACGTCACAAAATATAGTGGTCTCGACCTGTTAAAGTAAACATCATTCACGAAAATGGCCGGGAAGAAGTCGGCAGTTTTGGGATAACTTCGATTACCTTAAACATGGAACAGAGGATAGAAAAATAGCTGTTTGTAACATTTGTAAAACGCAGATAAAGTATATATGACTGGTAAATGTATAATGTCAACTATGACTGCTCATATCCTGCGAAGACATGAGATCACGTTATCGAAAACAAAAGCTGCAGCCGATAATTGTGAGAAAAACAAACACATATCAACTGGGCAACTTCGTTTACCAGAAGCACTTGGTCTGAGAAATAAATACCCCAGATCATTGACAAAACATTGTGATATTACGAGATATATCGGCGTTTTTATTGCGAAGGATATTAGGCCGTTCTCGATGTTGGAAAATAGCGGATTCATAAACATGAACCGTGCACTAGATCCAACGTATGACATGCCAGGGGAATCACATTTTTCAGAGACGGGAATTCAAAAATTGTATGATGAAACAAAAAAAAAGGGTTTGTGAAGAACTAAAAAATGCAGAATATAATATAAGAAATATTTTATACATACAATTTGAATTCTTTTCAAAGATTGCATACATGCACATGTATATCTAGGGAAATAAAAAAATGTATGAATTTAAAATCGCCTTAAACTTTTTTTAGCCGTGCTTTGAAATTTGGCAAGTTTGAGGGTGCGTTTCAGCAAAGTATGTTTTTTTTCTCAGTTTTGTTATAATTCCGTTAAAACTATTTCAACATCATTTGCAGTTAATGAATCTTTGTTGATTTTGAGTATAATGCTTGTGTGAATTACTTCTTATAAACGCGTTTTCCTGAAAAATAGTTTTCTTTATATCTTTCTATCGATCGATTGATAGAAAAATAGATATAAAGATAAATAGAAAGATGTAGGTATATATATATATATATATATATATATATATATATATATATATATATATATATATATATATATATATATAATGTATTCAAAGAAATTCGTTGTGAATATTGACTCTGATAATTTGGTATTAATGTATGTACAATATGCTATATACTTTGTCTTTGTTATGTTATTGTTTGCAAAAATTTGTGTAATTGTACCGTATTAACTTATATATGACCAGGATAGAAATAGTTATCATATCAAAACTCAGCTATTTTTTTTCAATGGCCAAAAGTTTTCTGATACATTTTTGTCTAATAGAATTGTGTCACAAGGACCTGTTTTTATAAATAATATAACAATTTATCTATCTTAAGTTACATATATGCATTTTTTGAAGCTTAAATTGTACAAGCAAAGATTATGTGGTCAACATAAGATTAAACTTATACATCTTGGCAGCCCTGTAAAATCTTATTCCGTAGTGTTTTGTCTAATAACGTAAAGAAAGTAGTTTAATATTTCATTCTTAGATTCTTAGCGCAAGGAAAGGTTAATCAACAAGATTATTAGCTCAAACGTATGATAATTTTACCAAAATTAAAAAGTTCTCATTATCTTTCAAATTCCAAAAATACTTTTTTTTGTAAATTGACTACTCTTTGTGCACACTTTAAAAGGTACATAATCGTATTATGTGAGTGAAGAATATATTTTCATATCTTCTTATGACCTATAAAGCTTGCTTTATATTTCCATTGAAAGCCATAGGTTTGAAACGTTTATCAAAATTTTGAACTAAAAGCTTCCTTTTTATACAGTCTTCTTAAACCGTTCTCAGTATGACCCGAATTCCATTTCCCACCCTTTGTTTGGTCGTTTTCTTCCTTGTTGCATTGCAAAGAAGCGATGCTAGATGGTTAAGTAAAACAAAACGGGAAGAAAATGTATGTGCAAGTATAATATGCAGATGACACAGATCTATGAATAGTCTATTAAAAAAAATGAATGGGCGCCTACTTCATATATAGTGCAACATCAGTAAACAATCTTCGATTTGACTTGATATTATATAAGCCCTCGTCTTGGCTATACATGTATGACATCGTGTATACTCATGAATAACAGAACAGTTCAATTTTTTAAACAACAAAGCTGGTTCTATCTAGCAGTACATTAGAAACAGTGAAATATTCTACCTCACCACTATCAAAACAATTAGTAATAATTATTGTGTATCTTTTTTTTTTATACTTTTATAATAAGCATTGAATCAAACACAGTCATTCGGTAAATTACGTAAATATCACAATAGATATTTTTGTCGTTCAATAAACTGAAAGATAGCTAAAAGGTATTTGAGATATTATTGAATATAATAGGTCTGCCATCTTGTCATTACCTTTCAAAACCTTTCGGTTAACAGTCAGTTGACTGAATGTACAAAGGCCCATCCTGGGAAATATGTGTCTTTAAAATACTTTAATCCCAAACACGAATTTTAAAACTGTTTCGATTCAATTGATTAAAAATGCTACATGTCAGCTTTGAAAATTAAAACAAAAACAGTTGTGCATAAAATCCATATTAACATGGTTTTAATAAGTAAATCCAAGGCATATATATGTAAATACACGAACTGTTTGAAATAGTATAATTAAAACTGTTGATAAATTTATCTCAACTTAGGTTTGATAGTATTTTTAATGCATTTTTAAAAAATTCTTTTTGTTATCCACGTGACGCCATTTATAAGCTGTACTAATTCACATGGTATATTAATTTCTGTATGTGCATGTATTTTGTTTATTCAGCACTATATATTTTTTTCTTGTTCTAATATTTCGTTATATCTTGGTATATAACATTAGTCAGATAACTTTTTGACAGTGTGGGCGAGAGGCTGCTAGCCAAGTAGAGTTTCAATCCCACGCCGTTCTAATTAGTTGCAGTCCATGGAACAACAAATGTCTCTTTTAAAATGAAAGAAACCATTATATAGTTGTTGACGTTAATGCACTCTAGCGGCCCGTTGTTTATCCACATTTTGTGTTTTCATAAAATGATATACTGCCCCCTCCCCCTTTTTTTGGAGGGGGGGATGCGTTAATTAAAATAATGTAGAAAATAACACAATTTTAAGAATACTAAACTTATTTTCATTTAACCAGTGATACCACAATGGTTATTATCTATTGTAAGAACGCAAGAACGAATGGTTAAGGCGTCCCGGTGCTAAAATACGGCTGGAAAACGATATTATTTGAATCATCGCAAAAATACCTTGACCGGGAGCATTTCTTAAGATCTCTAATACATTTATTGACACCGATGTTAAACATTATATTTGATGCATTTTTGTGACGTCATATGTACTTTGTAATCACGTGACGAGCGAATCCTAATATTCCAAACTATCTATTTAAATCGCATCGGCGCAGGTGAATAATTACATTAAATCAAACATATTTTTTAAAGAAAAATCCTTTGTTAAGTCATATACTTTGAAGTTGTTGCTTGGGAAAGAAATATATATTTCGTTTATGGAAGATATTGTTGAAACATTCCACAAAATCATCAAAATAATGCACATTTTTACTAAGCGATTTACAAAAAATGGATTAAATCCGAAGGTTTCCCAAGCACGATTTACATTTGTAATTATATTCTCTACCAATTTTACGTAAAATATCCTAAAATTGTGTTGATCTTTCACCTGTGCCAAGCTGGTTTTACATGCATTAAAATTTCTTCATTCAATTGTTTACACGTAGCAGGGAGGGTCTCCAAACAACTAGTTTACGAATAGTCTTTTAATTAAAACGAAGCTTTAAAACTGTCAATTATTTGATACTGGTTTTTAATATGAATGAATTCTGTACGTCTAGCATTAACGGCAGCATCTACGATAGGGAAACATGCGGTATTAAGGATGACGTTTACTCAGAATGAAAAAAAATTCCACTGATGATAATGAAAAACGAACTATTGTGTTTTATAGACCTTTTATTGTAGTGTTATTTTTCATTTTCAAAAAAGTAGGCCAATGACCTACTTTTTGAGTTAATGGCCATTGTATATTTTTGGAAAATTAAAGGAAAATCACTTAAAATTTTACACTATGATTGAGATTTTCTTAATTGTGAAAATAATACAAATTGCTCAACACTTTTGAAAATGAAATACAATTTATAAATGGCAGTGACACTAAATACATACAAAGCATTAAGTTTTCCTTCACAATTTTTATAAATATTCCAGTCCGAATTTCCTCTATCACTTTTCAAATTCCTACCCATTTTTGATCCAATTTTACAAAAAATTGAATGATGATAAAACAAAAACATTTATAGTATTAAACTACTAATATTGATCTTATTCTGTTGGCATATAATATATATGAGGTCAATGATCAAAATTTTGAGATATGGTGTCTTTTCTCGTTTTTAAGCATACTTCAATATCTTTTAAATTCATGCCATACGGTTATTTTAATGAATAAATGAGGTAAAACTACCAGAAAATATGCAAAATTATATAGACTAAAATATAAAACCTTAACATTTAATATTAGAGTACTTCCAAAAATGTTTTAGCAGAAAACAAAATCTGCAAAATTTAGTCCGAATTTCCTCTGTTTGGCTAAAAGTCTATTTCTGTTTTAGCATAATTCCATAATATAGTAAAAATATCGAATGTTATGTCAATAATAATTCATTTCACAGATACTTTTTGTGTTTAGAACAAATTTTACTCATGACATTGAACTTTATAACAATCCGAATTCGAGAACTCAAACCCTGAGTAAACAACACCCTTAATTATACTGGTTTGATATAATTCACTTTCAGCGTTAAGATACATTCCCTAAGAACTATCGACAGGAATGCAGATTGTGACGTCAAAGTCAATTATGACGTCATATCGTATGAAGTACAGACAAGTGACTTTCTATATATCGCTGTAAAATCCATCGGGAAGCCTTAATATGCCCGCGAAATGTCTCGTTTACAAGATACTAAAAAAAATGTGAGACAATAATAAATCTGACTTGGCAATAAAGTCAGTTTAATTTGGAAATAGTTGCCGATATCTGTCGGTTATCTCCCCTAAAAAGATAGGTGGTGCACTGCTTTTTGACGTTCTCACTTATTTCAGGTGTCTGGAAACAGAAACACAATTCAATGATTATCAGTGAGGCTGCAGACAGACCATAGTTCATTTTGTCTACTTACCAGGTTGAATACAGAAAAGGGCACTATCTCCTTTGTGTTGATAACTTTTTAAGTGACTCGAGTTTACTGAACTTGAAAACTTGTCATGTTTAATCACCGTGATCTATTTGAAAAGCTTATTTTCAAATATGGTATTCCTGATTTGATGATTTCGGACAACGGCCCCCAATGCTCAACTATGAAATTCACCAACTTCTCAAGAAGCTATGGATTTGTTCAAAAGATCAGCATTTGAACAAAGCAATCGATAACCAGAACGCACTATACATACACTCGACTCGACCAAATTCAGAGAGTGGCTAATCAAAACGTAAATAATATAGCTATATCAGCTTTGTGCACTGATGCACAATATGATTTTATTGGCCATAGATATACACAAAGAGATGAAAGCATGTTTCGACAGAAGAAGCAACGATTGTAACAAAACAAATTGATTCTTTATGTGCATACACTATTCTACCCCTGTCTATCAGATCGAGCATAGTACTAGAAGTAATAAAATTTTAGAACAAATATGCATATACCATCATCGCACTTGATAAATAAATTATATAGCTAATCATTAACGTTTTTAAATCAAATATGACCATTGGGTTACTGGAATCCACTTTCTGTCTATATTCGCTCTCAAAGGGTTTTCGGTCCACTTTGCTCCCCATAAACCCTTGGCGGATTTCATTACAAAAACTCGTTGATGTGGTGACGCTATCTAGCGAGCAACTTGAGTTACGCCCCTTGCATATTAACATTTTAATCGATTTAAACAACGGGTTATATACACACTGCACTACGGCATTAATACAACTTGAAAACATGTTGACTACCGAATATCGGAATATAATTAACGATGCTATTAAATACGAATTAAGCTATAACCTAGGGAAAGCACGGAGTGTTTCTATTCATAGTGTTTTTGTAAGGACCTGTACCGGGAGTAAAAAAAACTCGCCGATTTATATGAAAGCTTTCATGCCATAAAACCAGGTATCGTTGTCGTGAATATAGCGGACCAAAGAAATTAAATAAAACAGAGCTCATTAGACCTTTAAAAGCAACAACCATAAGCTGGAACGTATATACTAGCGGGATATGCAAATTCTACATTCGCCATGCTTACTTTCCATGCTATCACGCGAGCCTTGACAAGTTTGTATGTTCAATCCCAGTAAAATATAAATGTTTTTAAAGCGATCTGGTTAGACCATCGTTTGGGAGGCACTGTACTCGAGAATTTGTGTCTTAACGTGTTAGAAGCACCGATTGTTTTACCAAAGATCACACTTGTGTTTTCTTTAAAGTTTATATTTGCAAGCACTGCATTTTGATCAGCTACTTGCAGCTGCAGTCAATCATAAAACGGAGCTTGTCGCCGAGTTTTTGGTATGAAATCCGCCAAAGGTTTATAGGAAGCAAAGTGGACCGATAACCTTTGCCTAGCGAAGATGCTCTTTGTCATTGCCTCCAGGGAACTCATATAACCAGATATTTAAAACCTATATATCGTTGGCTATTCAAGGTAATTTTTTTCTTATTTCTAACATATGAAGGTTTTGGAAATTAGCGTAATTTAAAGAACGGTATCTTACATAAGAACAAAGAGTGAGAACCAAAAAAAAAAGTGCAAAGATGCTTGTCAATCAATGTTCATTTGACTAAAAGACGGATGTATATTTTCTGTCCAGATAAGTTGGATTTGAGTACCGTGGTTTAAATCAACTTTAT
The DNA here is from genome assembly GCF_025612915.1 of Magallana angulata. Taxonomy (NCBI): domain Eukaryota; kingdom Metazoa; phylum Mollusca; class Bivalvia; order Ostreida; family Ostreidae; genus Magallana; species Magallana angulata. The sequence continues at coordinate 37,506,117 of NC_069112.1, forward strand.
CTTTCAATTTATTATTACCTGTATTATATAAATACCGTTTTCATTCGTTAAAGCTCAAGCTTGACCTTTCGTGTACTTTGCAATCTACACCTTTTTTCATTCGTATATATATACGTGTAGAAATTCGTCATTATAAAACCTGATGATGTAATGAACATTTTTCGTTCTACACGTACACCTGGGCAAACATGTTGGTTTGCCTAATCTCTTCATTATTCTATTGCAAGTTAATAATATTTATGCTATCTACCACTGACTTAGATCCTCAAAAGCGTTTCTACCACATTACTTTCATTTGTGCTTTTTCGTGCTGGTTTATCGAAAATGTTAGTTTTTAATTAATTGTACAATAATTAGTTATCACGCAGAAATTTGAAATACCAACGAGGTAAGGAGATACTTCCCTAGTTAATTGACAAAATGTCTTCGTTTGATAGGATATAGTAAACAATTGCTTGAATATAATCATTGTTTTGTTGCATTTATCGATGATTTGATTAAGAAGATTGAAAAGAATATGTATTGTCTGGTGCATTTTTCCGTATTGATTGTAGGATATGCACAGGGGGATGTCGATACATAATTCAGCAACATGGCTGCAAAATAAAGAGGAAATGATTCCAAAACCTTCAGTAATTCCATTGAGCCTCTTCTAAATGTCACACTGATCATTAACGTTCTAGAATTATGACATTTAGAATTTTATGCTAAATCGTACGTGCAGTTTGTGAAAATTCACTCGTCCACTTCACTACAATTTAAAAAAAACAATGATTCGATGAAGGACGTTCTACAAAGGTATGGGCGACTTTTCTACCAAGACATCCGAAGGAGGTAAACAAGGACTGGTTAAGCGTCAAAAAAATCGTAGCATTTTCTTTTAGTTTTGACAATGATGTAAAATCCCAACGAAAAATATTTTTTTTATTTAGCATAAAACATTACTAAAATGTAAAATTGGTGATTTTTATAACGAAATCAATAAGAAATGTCCGACTAAAATGCTTTTATTAGTCCCCTACCGGTTTCACCGGAGGGGACTATAGCTTTCGTCTGCGTCCGTCAGTACGTCTGTCTGTCCGTCCGTCTGTATGTCCCACTTCAGTTTTCCACACTTTTTTTACGCGATTAAGGAATAATATGAAATTTGCTGAACAGCTTCAAAATGTCAGATCAAGTTTACACTTTTGTGGCGTTTGGTAGACATATTTTCGAGAATTTTTTTTTTTTATTTTCCAATTTTTTAATGTTCGGGTTCGTTATGTGTTTAATAAACGAGAAAAGTATGTAGTCGGTAATAATATCGTGAATTACTTGTACCATTCTTTTATTATTTCTAACAAACAAATAAGTTATGTAAAATAGTGTCAAGCATTGTGTTGTAAATTTAATCGACATGGGTTTTTTTGTGTATTATTACAGTCGGGTTCATTATCGGGTTGGTCTGTTTATTCGGGTTCAGAAGACGGTAAGAAATGATATTCTGCACACCAATGCATTGTGTTCACAAATTTCTACCAGCAAATACTTAATGGACTTGGCGAAATTACAGGAGATAAAATAAAGACAATTTCACCCATTTTTATGTCAGTCCCATATCAACGATGTAGTTTGAATTTCTTCTGTTCTTGTATCTCTGATTAAAGCATATTAACATCTCGTTTATAATAGTTTTGAAATAAATGTATGCTTCGAAGATTTCATAGAATAATACATACGGTAGGGGACGTGTATTGCTTATGAAATACTCTCAGAATGCTTGTCCTGTTAATATTTTAAATGAATATATTTTGATCGTCGGAAAACTGATTATCATACAGAAAAAAAATGTTATGGCAGCGTGATGGAAATAGAGCCCGTCAATGTTTCTATCTTGGAAATGCTTAGGATTGACATATTTCAGTTACGGACAAAAAAACCAACAATAATCATGTTATAGTATATTTCGATATCATTATTAGAAAATACGTAACCCAGATCAATTAATGTTTATATGTATATTGTTTGTTAGAATTGTTTGAACAAATATTAAAAAGACATAGCATAATATTTTAAACATGCAGTTTAACCGAACATCTAACTGTTGTAAATACATGAAAATACTAAAAGTGCAGGGGAGTTTTTTTAAATTTCCTTTTCAATGTGTTTACTGCGAGTAAATTCAATGCCACAGCAAATACCACAGCCAGAATGAAAGCAGCTAATCTTAGCTATGCAGTTTCCGCGCGATTTGTTATCTAAATAGGTCGGAATTTTGAAAACCCACGTCATTATACGAAGAGCAAGGATTTAGAAAGGAGGATATTTTTGATGAATGTAAGTATCTTCCTATGCAGATTGACAGCTTGGGTAGTGTGTATATGTACAAATAAATGCTTGGCGTTAAACCATAATATATCTGTATACTGCCTGTGACATTTACTTGGCAATACAGTACTAGCAAATCATATGTGGTAATTAAGGTCTTCCGTTTCCAACGGAAGACCTTACTATTATTCTGAAAAAATTTCAAATTTCTTATTATTTTTTTTTTCTTCTAGATGCCAACTTTGATCCTTAATATCTCGCTCGTTTGTTCACCGATTGTTTTGAAATTTTCAGGACTGATAACATGCCGCGTGATGTTGTCGTTGCATATTTTAGTTGAGGAAAATCCCCATTCGGTTTTGAGTTATTCCCCTTTTAGTAAAATTTAACGACTTCTTTTGTCCAGGGGGGTTTAGCTATAACGATGGCTGGCAGAGTCTCAAAGATGGGCTGGTTTGGAAGCTAATACATTGAATTTGTGCGAGATATATTTCATTTATTATTAAATGCAAATAAAAGGGGTGGTATAGATGTTGAAACAAAGGCAAGAAAAAAATTCAAAAAAAATCGCGTATTTTCCGTGTTAGTTTCCTACCTGATAAAAATTTGTTATAACATGTATTTTAAAAGATCTTGGTCTTACCAAGACCTTTCATTCTGTATACAGAAAAAGGGGCTGGCCCCTATAATTAAGGAGTTAGATGCGTCAAAAGTTTCTTGTCAATAACTTGTAAAGGAATAAAAATTTCTAATGCATTATTGAAGCAAAGTTGTAAAGAAATTAATTTTGAATCCTTCCGTGGTATTCAATTTAATGTTTTCGTAATTTATAGCCAGTATTTGCAGAAACAATTGTTGTCAGTTCGGTCCATTTTTGTGGGGGTGCGCACGTTTAGGAGGTTATGAAAGGGCTTTTTGTAATGCACTAACTGATACATGCAGCGCGCAAAAATAATTCTACATAAAATTCCCAAATGTTTTTATTCATATGTACATATTCATTTCATAAAGATGAACGTCTTTGACCTTATTTTTGTTGTTTGTTTCATAACTGTGCCCCTTTCTATATTTAGATGCATTACGAGACTCAGGTAACCGATCGATAGAAGAGTCGCTAGCTGTATTCAGGCCGTCGCCTTGACGACAGTGCATATGCTTGTAGAGCTGGACGTACACATGTTTAACGCCCCACTGTGTTACTGTAACAGAGACATTTTGAATTGTTTCAGTACTGGGAGATGTGTTAATTAAATGGTTCGAATGCATGGTAATTAAACTCAACTTTTCTACAGTACGTATACACGGCCGTCATATAAAGCACAATGTGTATTACTGACATGACAAATGTACGCTGGCAATTTAAACGAACGCGGGATTGCTCCCGATAGAACATTTCTTTTAAAGCAAAACAAAATACTGATTTCCGATGGATATAATATTATCATCGTGGAGATGATTTTAAAAAGTGAACTTAATATTCGTATACGATAATATTTGAATCCAAAGCCGCTATTTTTAAGTAACGGTTATTAGGGATACATGTATTAATTATGACTTGCCCCGCGTTTCACGTTTTTTACTTGCAATGCATCTACAAACGAAAATACCAAACAACCTTCGGCAGCAATTTATAAATAATTTATTACATACTAGTACACAATATTAAAGAGATAATTAAATAAATTGTGCTTTATAATTGTACTCGCTATCTTCCGTGGAAATAATGGCATGGAAAAAATGTTGTTCAATGTTCATCAAAAACGATGTAGCCTTAGCAATCGAAAATAATTAACAAACTTTATATTGATAGATTGACACATTAACAAACATTCAGACCCGCAATGTATTTTTTGCAAATTCTATAAAATGTAGACTCAATAAGTTAATTTTTCCGTTTGGGGTATTTTGAATCACATGTGTACGCTATGTGTACATGTACATATAGATTAATAGCCATATAGATAAACACTTTCAGTGTTGAATTTTTAAAAGATATTTTCTACATGCAAAGCAATCCAATGCAAGGGCTATTAAATTCGAACAATGTACATACGATAGGGATCGAACTGATACTGGTTCTGCTTGTTCTACAAACAGCGAATGAAATGCGAAGTATTAGGGTGTTATTTTTTAAACAAATAAGTATTGCTCTCTTAAAACCTTGCATTACTAAACAAAGTATTTCATCGGAAGCATTATTAGTTACCTTAGCTGCATATATGTAGCTCTCCTTCTGGAAAAATTGAGTACCATCCGAAATTTGTCATAGCAATAGCTTTCCAAAAAGCTTGCCTGACTACCCAAATTTATTCAATGGAAGCATGCATGTATCAATTAGACTATCTTATAAGAAATGAAATTTAATTTTCGCTGCGGATCATAAATTTTTAAACTGAACGTGCAGAGTTTAGAGGCAATTTCAATCTTTTTCTTCGATCGAGTGCATGTACCTGTATATCACTGGAAATTAAATCATTTCATTATTTTAAATCATTTTAGGAATGTACATGTATCGAATAATCTCAAACAGCCAAATTGAAAATTGAATTTATTATATATTAGATGCAAAATCAAAGACATTTTGTTATTTCTAACCATATAGGAAAGGATATTCAAACACGTACATGTAGCATCGTTATTTGAAAGTGTGTGTGTGTGTGTGTGGGGGGGGGGGGTTTAGGTGGGCAGCTTCATCAAAAGAAAATCTTGACAAGGAAATTTAAAAAATGGGGAATTTTGAAAATCCTAATCCGTAGGTGGGAGGGGGTATTTACATTTTAACTTCAATTTAATTCAATTAGAATTACTTTATTTTTTGGTTCCATTTATTACATGCTCCGACAAAAGTGAAAAATCCATGATATCTCTATTTATTATATGACCAGTTAAGAAAATAGAGTGGGTAAGACCATCTACACATCATGTGCTCTGGCCTAACTTGGACTCGCCCACTAATCGGCGAGCCAAAATTATGAATGAGACGTATTATGGCGCGAAGTCTTTCTTTACCATTCACGCAACAGCTGAGATCTCAGATAGATCCATCGGCATAGATCCACTGGGAGGGTGTCAACTAATAACTACATATATTATACTTTGGATTGAATGTTTTAGAAGAAATCTATCGAATTAACATACACACTTAATTGACTAGCAATTGTTAGATGTACATTTACATTTGTACACGCGAGTGAAACCCTTTTCCAGATGAATGAAATCGCCCAATTGATCGAAAATCGGGTCACACGTACCCCACTTCGGCGAATTACTTGTACGTAGCCCCTCCAGTAAATATTCCAATTTTATGAATTTATATTTGTTTTAATTAATCCAAACTGATGATTCTTTGTTAATGATGATAATCCAACACCAACTATTACTTACATTGTACTACTTAGACAATGTGTATCATCTTGCGATGACACCTCCCTCTTTTTTTTTTGACCTTTCAAATATGGCAATCTATTTTTAAATCAGGATTACACACGTGCAATGTGAAATGCCCTTTTAATTGAACACTCTTGCTCATTGTGCTTATTACATCCCATATAACGTTTTCATCAATTATGAATATAAATGTTGACACATTAAAGATGCACCCTCAGGCAATTATTAATTCAAGCTTGTGGGTCCCACCCCCCACTTTTTCTCACAGCAACTAATTTTTTTAAAATTTGCTTATAAAAAATTGAATTATCAAGGATGTAAAAAATTTATATAAAAATAAGGAAATTAGGATTGAAATTGGGAGTTTTTTTTTTTTTTGCTTGTCAAGATTTTTTGGATGAGTCTGCCCCCCCCCCCCCCCCCCCCCACACTTTCAAAAAGGATGCTACGTGCCTGCATAAAGATAACAACATTCAAGGGCCTTCCGTCATTTTCAAGCCATGATAAACATGATAAAAAGGACTCTCAAAATAAGAAAATAGACGCAAAGTAAACTGCATTCATGGCATATGTTCACATTGTATGATGTGTCTCAAAATTCCTATTTTGGACTCGTCCACTATAACTACGAAAAAATTAATGAATGAGACATCCTGATTCTGGCGCGGAGTCTTGTAAATGAAATTTCCATTGATCTGAATGGATTTTTCCGTGAGGGTCGGGGTACTAGGTATAAAAACAAATTTAATCGTTCAAAGTTTTGAATTGTTAACAACGATATATCAGATCGAATGTTTTAGAGCGATTTATAAATCCAAAATACAGTCATTTTTAATCTGTTGACGCGTGAGCATATGTATTAAGTAGGCGGGCATCCCTACACCCTATTAATTGAAGACAAATGAAATCGCGTCCAGCAGAACTCCCTGGCATTTTAGTGTTTGTTATTATAAATTTATGATTTTGTTTGTTAATAACAATTCAACATCAATTATTAATTAACAATGTACACTCTAGTACGCTTATACACAGTTTTGTTGCGATGACCCCCCCCCCCTCCCCGGACATTATACCTATTTTTAAATCAGGATTACACACGTGCTTGCATGTGCAGAAGACAATCTGGAACTTAACTGATAACTATATCATCTCTTTGGAGATTTATTTCTCCGTAAGCAAATACGTGTAGTAACTGATACATGCAATTGTGAAAACCATAGAGGAATCTGCGCATAATAACTAACTGCTTGATGCAATATTTCTTTTTTCCAACATGTTTTAAGTCAATGATAATATGAAAATATATGCTTGACTTCATATCGGAAATTACTCATTTTCTTTATTCCCCTTTTCAATAAACAAAACAAACCAACAGACCAAATTGATCCAGATAAGTAAATTATCAAAAATAAACCTAAAAAACAAACTACACTTTCATCCTTCACCCACAATATTGCCTTTTCGATATTTGTCATCGTGGTAGATCCGTGTAACAATCTATTAAGTAGGTGCTTGCACGACATAGAACCGGCCCTTGCTGATCAACGTTTTCATTAACACATATAAAGGAAAAAAAAATATTTAGATTTTTTCTTGGATTTATTTTGATGTAAATAAAAAAGAGAAGAAATTAGTTCTATAATATATATGCGATGTAAATCTTTTTTCCACGCAATATTTCGTATAAAACAACGAAGAGTAGTATCTTGAAACTTCATTCAAAATTTGATTAGACCTTTAAATTGTAAAATGCTAACATTGAAAATTGTGCCCGATTTCTTTTTTTTTAAGATAAAACTTTATTTAAAAAACTGATTCTTTGAGACAAAATAAATAAACATAATCAGTTTGATATTCTCTAAGTGCAGTTCTGTAGCTCTTAGTCTGAAAAAGAATCGGATGGACGACCTAGGACCCAGATCGTCCATCCAAATTTCTTGAATATTGCCATTTCTTTCGTACGCGGACGCATGTTGGCCGAATACTCACCAAGACTAAATGGTTCGTATTTTAAGTTTTAACTGCGTTTAAAGGTAATATTGGAATTCCGATAATTTTGAAAATGATTAATTAAATAAAAATGGTTAAAATTACCGTCAAATTACCGGCATCGGCCTTCCCCATGCGCGAATCAAGAAGAGTAGGGTGAGGGTTCCAGACCCCACCCCAACCCCCGCAAAATTTCTTTCCATTACATGTACAATATAAAATTACAAAAATATGCCTCGGACATCCCCAGGCAAACTCAAATAACCGTCAGACACTCAACCCCCACCCCAGGTAAATTTTTCTTATCTGCGCATGCCCCCTCCTCCCCCCCCCTCAAAAAACAAAATTATTCTTCAGAACCCCCTGTAAAATTTCCAGGATCTCCGCATACATTCTAAAAGATTCATTGGCCCTTGCTTTCGATAAAAAATGCGAGTAAAATGTTTGGTCTTTTTACGTTCATACCGGGCATACCCACTGTGTGATTATAATCGTCGTCCATATTCTGTGTATATTGAGTCAATTATGATGATTCGATAAGTTTCTCAAAATAAAATGCACATGCAAAAAAACAACATGCGGCGAATCAAACTTCAGACAACTTTTAAAGATCTGTATTTGCTTATATACATGTACTTTGTTTCTTTTACACAGTGTTTATACATCTAATATTGCACCATGGTCAGGTATCAATTTTTATATTACGTCACAAGTATGACGCAGCTACGACGGAAGACCTAATCGTTGCTTGCAACGAGCTCGTCTCTAGTTCCATTACCATTTTGTTTTCAACTTTCATAAAAAATTGTTATATTTTACAATTAAAGGGGCGGGCATGCTCACGATTTTGGTAAACAATTATTTTTCCGAAAGCTGCTTGGTCCGATTTTATATCAGATGTTGTGCACCTTTTTAGACGATTGTTATGCTAAGTTTATGTATAATAATAGACATTGTAGTAATTTTCCCAGTAAATTTAGCCAAATTTCAATGTAAAAAACTATGTTTAAAATTTGTTAACAAATCTAGAATCCTCTCCCTCTTGGAACTCCCCTGCTTCTCTGGTAACCCTGTCTTGGGATATACCCTTGGTGCTTGATACATAAAATATGTTAATTCTTCACTGCCTCTTGGTTAGATAGCTGATTAAGATGAACTTTTTATTTTTATCTGAAAGTGAAAACAACAATATTTTTTACCTTGTCCAGAAATTTCTTGTTGAAAGTAAAAGGTTCTGAGTTAACCTGTTGTTTTACTATAACTACTGTATTACATTTAATACCATATTTGTATGTACCTGTAAAAGGTTCTGAGTTAACCTATTGTTTTACTATAACTACTGTATTACATTAAATACCATAGTTGTATGTAACTGTATGTTCACAGATATATAACGCTTTTTTAGAGCTACTAAGCAATATTATGGTTCAATATTAATACATGTTTAATTAACCTTAGTCTATTAGTATAGACATTATCTATTGGTTTGATACAATTGTCCCATTACTCAATTCAAGCTATTCTTTTCTCCCCATTCATTTTCTTTTTTCTTTCTCCTACATTTTTCCTAATCAATGTTTATGTGCAATGTTATAGTAATTGAAAATTTTACCCACCTCTCATTTGTAAAATGACGAGAGCGAGATTAACATAAGCCTTTTGGCTTGTTTCTCAATCTTCTGCGTACTGTTATTATATTAATATGTACGATGAAATTCACCAAATAAATACTGTTTAAACTAAAATGAACTTGCATTGTGTCCAGCTAATCATCAGAAACCACAATGTTTTCATTGTCGCCTGTCTTGATTTGAATGACTTATGTTCTAATTACAACATGCGTTGATCAACGTACAACTGGATAAAGTCGATAATGATGCGGAAAAAGATGTCCTTATATGTCTCGTAAATCTTGTTACCTTTTTAGAACATGATATTATTATGATTATCAGGTGTTTAGTGTGTTTATGTTTTATTCATGTATGTGACGTCAAAATGCGCGACAGGATTGGTAGTGTCGTCTGCGAGGAGAAAGAGACGCCAAGGTCTCAGATAGGAAGGACATGTAGTTTTAAGAATCCTCGGTAAATCGGCTATGCTTTGTTGAATCGAGCTGTGACTGTTGGACTGTATTTTTACTTTTCTGGAACCGTGATCCGTCTGTAAACGGTACGTACCTTACCATAAATTACACTGCCCTGTCAATTCCGTCGGCATTTAATCAGCTGAGTATATGTGGAACTTTATTATGATTGATCGATTCTGTATTCTTTTTATCGTTTGTTTATTTTGTTATATATTTAATATATTAAATATGTAAGACTGCTGTCTTTTGTAAATGTCACTATATTTAGATTTGGGGAAAGTTGTTTTATGCTATTTTTAAGATGTCTACGTTCTTTGCACGTTACAGTATGAAACATCTGTTTTGCTTCAATCGCACTAACCCAACCACTGGTGATCGCTCTGTTTAGGAGGCCTTTTAGCCTAATACTTCAAGTTGCACAATCCTCTGTATTCTTTTGCTTGGCGCTGTAGAATTTAGCTAGAGTGTCTTCGGTACATGCGCGGATCCAGAAAATTTTTCCAAGGGGGGGGGGGGGTCCGAAGGATAATTGTGTTTGCCAGGGGGGGTCCGAGGCATATTTTCGCGATAATTTTACTATGTAAATTTAATAAATTTTTATTTTCCAGGGGGGGTCGGGGCCCCCCGACCCCCCCTCTAGATCCGCGCATGCGGTATATGATCTGAAGAATGATATTGTTTTCAAGGGGGGGGGGGTGTATTCCAGACAGTTTTAATTGTCAACGCATGCAAAAACAGGTATGTACACTCAAGTTTTGCTTGTGTAAACACTTTTGTCGTTCCCTTGAACACAGATCATCAATACCAACACCGCTCCAATGAACACAGCTCGTCGTTATAAAATTTTGTTTTTGTTTCAACATTTCTGTAGCGGCGAGCGCGGTTGCCTGTCTTTAAACTGAGCATGAGTTTAAATTAAAGTATATGTGTTTCCCATTATAAACTAATTTGGTGAACTCTCTTTCTCTCTCTCTCTCATTATTAATTGACTTTCAAAATTTGACTAAATAATACTTAGTCGAAATCCATCATTGCTTGACTGTTGGCACATCATGTTAAATTAATTATGTTCATTGAACTGGATTCACATTTTATTAATACAAATCTACATCAATTCGTTTTTATTTAGAATTTGTTTTCGTAAAAGAAAACACATTCACACAAATTAAATACGACAATGCCGAATGGGTTTAGTTCTTTTCTTTTTCAAGCTTATTCAGTTATTAAACAAAATAAAATTTGAATGAATAATGCATTATCTACTTTAATAATCAGTTTAAGATTTTTATTCCCTTTTTTCAATTTTAATTATTTCTAGATATGCTAGATACATGTTAAAGATGGAAAGACTCTCAACTGCCTTTGTTATTTTGGGCGGGATATTGCTGCTTTGTTTGTATAGACATGGTTTTATTAGTTTGTGTATATCTAATGAAAGTATATTGTTTTTTCAACTTGAGAAAACCCCTGGAACTAACACAGAATATAAAAGATATATACACAACATGTGTGTCTTTTGCCCAGGTGCACGTCAGGGTTCCGAAAGTTGTTGAAATCTTAGTATGTACGTGTATACGATAAGTCTATTTAATTAACGTCTTATTTACATTTTTAATTCATTGTCAAATATTATTTACTTAACTTGAGTTTTAAAAATATTACGTCCAAAAATTAAAGATGTATGTAAGAGTAAAATCTACAGACTGACTAATTACAGTAATGGGGGGGGGGGGGTAATTATTAAATATTTATAATAGATAATATACAAATATTGACTGGGGTTGAGGGCAACATTGATTATATTAGCCCCCGAGGGACGAAATATTGCCCGACGCGAAGCGGAGGGCAATATTTTCGTCCCAAGGGGGCTAATATAATCAATGTTGCCCGAAAACACAGTCAACATTTGTTTTGTTATATGAAGAAACAAACCAAAATTTAAGAAAGTAATTGAAAACAGATCGACAAAATTTTCTCAGCTCAACAAAAAATTCACGAATTCAATTTTGTGCAAAGTTCATTTCCAAAATATCCTCAGCATAAAACGGTCACTGGTGATATTCTGCCGACCGGAAGATTTAAAATACAGATGTTCTACCTGATTTTACTTCACAGTAATTCGCAAATCCTTATATCCGTTATGATAGCAAACCGTCGCATTGCGCGTTCCTTGTTTACTTGCCTTGACTGACTGTCTATTATGACGTCACCTTGTGGTGGAGTCGCGAAGAGTTATTTACGTCATCGTTTACGAATCAACAAATCAGAGGCGATTATTTGAAATAGAGGGAATGTTCTCTAGATATTATTCCTAGCCAGTCAATATCAAAAAAATATTGACCGGTCAATATTTTTCGGACGAGCTAATATTACAGTTATTGACTATTTGTCTATATAGAGTTATATAGTGAGAATATACTACTGAATATAACAATAGAATATGTCACATGCCAGGCCCAGTATACATCATATGCAGTCCATGCATACATTATTTGGAATTGTCACATGCATTAAATACAATAGCGGTAATTGTTTATATTGTCTGTTAAAGAATTGATAGTTTAAAAATCATGTAAAAAATACATGTGTAAACATTTAAACATTTATAATTTAATTTGTTATTCTAGATACGTTGTAAATATATAATAATAATTTAATTCTGGTTGTAACACGCTTTCTGATTGGTTGAAAAATTTATTTTATATCGTATAAAGAATGTTGCCTACGTCATAGTAAGACAAACGTCAAAAACGTATCAATCCGCCTGACGTTACGTTTGAATTTTGTACAATTTGATGTCATTTTATAGATCAAATGACCGTTTTTATCAATAATTGATAGCAAATAAATTAAATTATAAGGAATGAATTCAATATTTATTAGTTTTATACGATATAAAATGGTTTGGAACAGTTTACGCTTTTTTATAAACCGCTTCGCGGTTTATAAAGCGTAAACTGCCCCAAACCATTTTATATCGTATAAAACTAAAAAATATTGAATTCATTCCTTAAATCAATATTCTAAAACTTATTACGTGCGGGAACGTGTCCGGAGAGCTAACCGGCTTTTCTACATCGTTTTTGTATTGGATACAGACGCCGACGTAGGTCTATTGCATGTCAAACCTCAGAAAAACTCTGGAACTAACACAAAATATACACGATATACACAATAGGTGTGTCTTATTCCAGACGCACGGCTATGTTTTTTTTTTAAATACTTCGCATAAAGGTTAAATATATTTGTCTATTAATCACAATTGATTAAATTTTCATAAAGTTAATACATTTTGTTTGTAAAGTAAGCAGAACATTAAATAAAGACTGATTTTTTTTTAAATAGCTTAAAGGTGGCTTAATGGTAGCTTAAAGAGGTTTGGACATTAAAGACCAATAAGTTGTCCTTCAAGGTCGCTTAAAGATAGTCGTTAAGCTGCCTTTAACCATCTTTACGCTTTCTTAAAGCCACCTTTAAGCAGCATATATAGCTTAAAGGTGGCTTTAAAATCGTCATAAAGCTACCTTTAATCTATTATTAAGGGGAACGTAAAGATGGTCATTCATCCTGAATCACCAACAAACTGCCTTTGGCGAAAGGGTGTGCTATGACCTTAAACCATGTCTCTAGGTCAAAGCTGAAGGTCTTAGCAGAAGTATATGAAAAATCCTTATCCGGAGCATATCTTCTCTCCCCTTGGTCCAATCTGGCTCAAACTTCACTCACTGAGTGCCTATGGTCAAAGGAGTTGCAGTGATTATAAATAAAGATCGTAGATTAATGGTCAATGTCTTATTTGGTCAGGCAAACACTCTTTTTTTCAGAGCATAAATATACTCTCCACTTAGCCCTATTTGGCACATACTTCACATAAACAGAGATTTGATTAAAGGCTGTGCAGTGACCTTGAACCAAGTTTCAAGGCCAAATGTGAAGGTCATAGCAGAATTACATGAAAAATCCTTGTAAGGTGTATATCTTTTCTCCCGTTGGTCCAATCTGGCTCATACCTCACTCACAGTGTGCCTACGATCAAGGGTGTGCAGTAACCTGGACTAATGTTTGTAGGTCAAGTGTCAAGGTCTTATTTGATCACGCAGAATTCTTTTCAGAGCATATACATATACATAAATATACTCTCCACTTGGCCCTGTTTGGCTCCTACTTCACATTAACAGAGCTTTTGGGTTGATGGTTTGCATTGATTTTATTAATTGAACAAAGTCAATGTGAAAGTCTTAGCGGATCTCTTGATAATCAGTTTTAGATCGTAGATTATATCCAACTTGCCTAATATTGCTCAAGTTGAACAAAAATGCCTGCATGTCAGGGGTTACGAGATTGATTGAATTAAAAGTGTTATGCCAGCTGGAAAATGTGTAAGTTACAGATCAAGGTCAAAGCAAAGTTCTCTTAAATGCTTTTCACCCTTTCGTTCATTATTTAAGCGGGCCCTTTGAGATAGTCATCATCTCAATGTTGTCTAGTTATTCTTCAATTCTTATTTACAGACGACATAGGCAACTTATATACAAATAATAGCCGTATTGCAGGAAATGTTTGATATTCATTTTAATTATTGCTGCATCCGTTTTGTTCTGCATTGGATTAATTGGAAATTCTATCACTGTGTGTTTTGTTGCTGTATCCAAACGGCTGCACACTCCAACATACGTCCTGATTGGATGCCTAGCAGTGTCTGACGTATTCGCCTCTATGACGCGATATGTTCAAATATTTGTCAAATCTCTATTCAAGGACTATTCACACGTATATTTATATATGGGATATTTACCTTTTTATTCATTCACTCGGCATTTTTCCATATGGTGTTAGTATCATATATACGTTTTGTTTTCATAACAAATCCTCTGCACAGTTTGATACTGACTTGTAAAAAATATTCTGTTCATGTCTTTTGCCGTTTGGATAGGCTCTTTTGTCGTTTTCATCGGATACGGAATAAATATAAAGCTTTCTTTAATGGACATAGTATCTATCGAAACAGCAGTTTTAGCTGAAGTTGGATTTCCTTTGTATGTTTCTGGATTACCATTTATTATTGTAATTGTTTTCAATGTTCGAAAGCTGTATTACCTGTATAACCAAACAGCTTCTGTTCGACGAGCCAGAATAGCAAACTCAGTGTCGTTGATGTTTTGGATTATCATTGTGATTTATCTCCTTAGTACAATCTATCCTTTAATTTACACCATTAACTATGCATTGTTTAACGGTTCACTTCTAGATAGTAGCTTAGACTTACTTAATAAAATGTTTTTTGTTTCATTGCTTCTTAATAGTTTGAATCCGTTGATATATTTCATGTTTTCACCCCCTGTTTTAAGATTTCTATCCCGTTTAAGAAAATGTTTTAATAATGGCACAGATCGTCGCATAAGCAATCCTAAATCATGTCCTCAGGTGGAATAGGTTGGTGAACTATTTTTTCCTTAACCATCTGACGTCACTTCTCTCTGGTTATTATGATTTCCGTCATCAAATAAAATCGTTTACGTTCTAAAAAAAAAAGTTAGGTGATATTTTAAAGTTTAATAGTTGGTCTGCTAATTTTAAAGCCGACGGTATGTAGCTCAATGTCTGCAAAAATTTCTAATAAAGGTTACAAACTCTTTTTTTTATTTCGATAATGGTCAGCTTATTGCTGTTATAACATTATATATCAGTGTTTTATAAACCCCATTGTCATTTAGTTAACAGAGAGCCAAGAAAGAGGAACATTTTTAAAACGAGGATATAAGTAATTTTCACTTAAGCTTGTAAAGTCGAATTTTGATAAAAGAGAATAAAATTCAACGTCTATAACGGGTTTTGAATCTGGATTCTTTAGACTCGCTTATCCATTACGCTATCCGTTCGCTTCTTTAAACTAGTATGCGTTCGAAATTCTATAGACTGTCAATTGAATTAATGTGATGTGATACAATACAATGCACACCCACATGGTTTAGATCCAACGTGTTTACCAATAAAAAGATATAATTGATTGGGTGCACGGTGTATCAGTATACGTCAAATGACTGGTTGACATGGCATATTTTTTTAACACGAGAAGTAAGTGCTGCTTGTTAACAATATGGCCGGATACCAGTGACTAAGAATAAAAGCCGCGAGGTCAAAGTATTGTCGCAACCAGCTAATTTAAGATGTTAGAAGGCGACCATGACTTTTATGCTTACAACTTACTATCGCACTTTATCCTTTTACATTAAACAATATGTGGCGGGAAATCGAATGATTGTTGTAAGTTTGGGGAATATCCATGAACGGAAGATAAATTAAGGCATATCATGTATTAAGAACTGTGGTCACTAAATGTAAACAAACAAGTGCTGAGCTCGTTGCAAGCAACGAGGAGGTCTTACGTTACAGCTTTAAGTCAGGAAAGGATTGTCAATCAGTCTTAATAAAACCATCCCCTTCTGACAGATTAGAGAGGTATTCATAGGAGGTCATCTTCACACGACCTTAACTTCTCACCAATCAGGGCTTTCGACAATCATTTGGAAGTCGTCGAAATTTGACAGACAAATAAATCCATGCCTGTTTTCTATGTAACCTCCGAATGCGGAGTATTGAAGAGTTACATCTCTCATAAAACAGATAAAGGCATGTATGTGATAAGTTGGTGGTATACTTAGATGGTATGCAGATGTAGAAGTCATGTTAAGATGACCTCTTACCGATTCCTATCAGACCCTGACGAGTGTAAACGGACGCTATAACAGACGAAGATATTAACATATTGTACGAAAATAAAATCCTTGGCAGCAAAACTCCTGAAGCACTGTTGTACACTCTCTGGTTGAACAAGAATCGGTTTTTTTAAGTTTAAGAGGAGTGAATGAACCTTACAATTTAGGATGAACATCAAATTAGATTTAAAAAAATCAGTTGCACAGAAATCCTCTTATATAACGAAAGACGACAAAAACAAAAACAGGGGATAATACTGTAGCCACCCGCAAATTGGGAATGCAAGAGATCCAGTTGATCTTTACAAACTATATGCAGTAAAAATACCTCTGGGCTATTTGCCATTTAAAGACCCCTTTTAGCTATCAAAAAGAACCATCAACCAGCTCTGTAGATGACCCCCGTAGCGATATATGGTTTTTAAATTGGAAATTGGAGAAAAAATCTTGCGTCTTATGTGAAAAAGATGGCAACAAAAGCTAACTTTACAGGTCAAACGCTTACAAACTCGGCGCAAGAAAACATTTTGTTCAGAAAATCCGTAATGAAAATGTTCCACCAACTTACATTCTGCAAATTACCGTACATAAAAATGTACAGTCAATTTTAAATTATAGCCAAAATATGACTTAACTCAACAGCTGATAGTGTTAATTCACAAATTATTAAAAATCAAAATCCTAGCAATGTGAACAGAGAAAGAATTATTCGTACACTGGAGCTACCATATAGGCACCATTTTGCCAAAAAATAAATAAGTTCTACAGCTGGAATTTAAAAAAAAATATCATAAATCAAAATCCCAGCAATTTGCACATCTCTTAAATTTTATGCAAAATTTTCTGAAGAAAAAGAAAATAAATAGGCTTCAATAACGATTGCCTTGTAAAGAATGGAAATGTTTATACAAAAGAAAGCTCGGTTAACTGTCATATTGATATTGTTATTTATCTTTAAATCACGATAGAACAAGAAGACCCTTTTCTTTGGCATTAGACTCTAGAATCGTCTTTATGTACAGGCTTCTCGAACAAGAGTAAACTCATTTCCATGAACAGAACTCCGATCCGTTTACAGATAACTAACAGAAATGGTTGCTTTTTAACTTTGACACGTACTCTATTGCATACGAGGGTTGTCCCAAAACAATGTAGACAAGACACATGATTTATAATCTGTTCACTGCAATTTCATTAGACTTCTATGTTTTCTTCAATGACCCTTTGGCAAACAATGCTGTAAAGTTCAAATCTGTACTTTATTAAATTCTCTAGAAAATGTATAATTAGTAAAAACAAGTTTTGTCAGGCGGCGTCGAAAATTCCGAGTTTTACGATGTTCCTAAACCCTCCACATCGTTTACGATAACATTTACGTTTTATTTCCGAAAATGTCTTAGAAAAAATAATATCTTTAATGTACCAAGCATGTACATTCAATATATATTTCTAGTTTTGTTTTGTTTTTTAATATTTTTTAAGTACAAACGATCTGTCGGCTCCAAACTTGTCCTGTATTACTTGTTGTCTAACGTCCGTCTTACCGAAATGTGTCGTTAAACATTTTGACGTCCATTTATATCGTTGGGTTTTTTCTCAACTTATTGTCATCATGCTTGTTCAAATATTTTGAATGTTGTTTTACTACTTATTCATAAAACGCATTTCTCATCGATTTTGTTAATTTCATTTACTTCCAAAGCCGCTTAGGATTTATCAAGTTTTGTTATAGCCAAAACATTTTCTGAATGAATAATAGAACTATTATCAAATATCAGTTTATGTTTTATTTGATTTTTTTTCATTCGAAAAGTACTTTTTCGCCCACTTTTCAATTCATTATGTTGATTTTAACTTTTTGTTTTTGACATTGCGCCGCATGTCGAATTTCTGATCTAACATGCTTTCATTTCACTAATTTAATCTCAAATAATATTCGATTTTAAATCATTATTTGAATGCAAATTTCTTGTACCCTTTGTGGCACAAATTGCATCTTCCTTTGTCTTCGATTAACTGAATAACGCCACTTGTCTACGCTATTTTGGGACAACCTTCGTATATCATTGATAGCAATCCAGTCAGGAAAACATACATTTAATCGGCTTTACAATTTGTTTAGTTTCTCAAAAAAAAAATAAACGATATATTTATATCAAATAAATGTACGCTTTCCATTGAAATATTTAATGCTCTTACCTCTGTCTTGGGTCTTCTCCTTGGCATTTGACATGTTTTTCTCTTGATCATCTAGTTACAGAAGTGGTAACATATTTTGAAATTTTCGTTTCGAATGAATGATGTTTTCAAAACCAAGGAATCAATTATTAATTCAACGATTTAAATTCAAAAATCTGCATGAAGGTGTAAATTAAAAAATCTTTATTCAAAAGGGCAATAAATTCTATTGTTATACTTTCATTTTAAATACTGAAATCTGATTGGTTTAAACGCAGTTCATAATCTGTTCTATTACCCTCAGCGTTAGCAACGCACTTAGCAACGGGTTACATTACGAATTGTTACATGCGCGAAAATCATGTGCGTACGGTTCGCCTTAGAATTCACGTTATTCCTATCTAAAAGCAGAAATGTTTTCTTTAAAATTAAGACATTCAGTATAACAAAATAAATAGTACCTGTTTGGGAGCATAACAGTTGAAATTGACACCCCTCTAAAACCATTGTCAACCTCCACTTCGCGTCGGTTGACAATGGTTTTCTCGGGATGTCAATTTCAACTGTTACCCTCCCAAACTGGCACAATTTATATTAAGTTAAACATTAATTTGGATTTTCTTTGTTTAGTAATAAAGAAAAGTTTTCCGCCCCCAAAAAACACAACAAAATGCGTGAGCATCTTAGTTAAATTAAGAACACGTTCATTTTTCATCAATAACACAAACCTTCAACAAGTGCTTGTAGAAAATTAGAAAGTTTGTTAGAAAAGTTTTGCAGTTGATTACACATGTATTACTTGGGTACAGTCAGTAAGGAGAACTTTTAATAACTTTTGCAGCATGGCTCTAAATTAGTTCATGTTTGGTTGTTCGGTATCAACAAAAAAGTGAATATGATATGAAGGAAACACATCTGGGTCAGAAAAAGTTCATTTCTTTTGACATAGCGACTTTGACTAGGGATATTATAACACCGCTACTTGATTGTATTTTGGTTCACACTTAAGTTTTCGAAGCATTCAGTTGCTATAATTGCAAGATCGGTCTGGTCAACATCCCAAAAGACTTTTCCTTACAGAAAATGACATACACATGTATGGTGATAACCAACAGTATTCAAAATCAAACGTCTTAATAAAAAAAACAACAACAAAACACAGGAGCAGACCAAACACGAACCTCAAAAAAAAAATAAGAGGTACAATCAGGCGCTATAGAGTAGTGAGCATCCTCTGCTGACCGATCATCCCCGCCGCGTGCTCTTTGTCGTAATCGGGAAAAACGGAAAAGTCCGTAGACAATTAGGTGATGAATTATAATCTGACAATAAGTATGAAAAACGTCAGTCAGCATACGAGTGTTTCATAATTCAGTCTCTTTATAGGCCAGTGAGAAGGAGTTGATATGTTAACTAACTGAAATCAACCCACTTTTTGTGTTCGACACATAAGAAATACCAGGTACAGTGTAAAACGATATTAAATCGGTCCTAAATTGGTCCCTAGTTCCAAAGTTATCAATCTCATCAATAGTAGACATGGCTATAAATACTTAAGAGAACACGTCTACCTAAAGAATATCAGCAGTCAGCATCTACATACTATAATTGCATTTATTACTTAATCAAAGGGATTTTGTTGTGTTATTACAAATTAAACATTTTCGTCTATTTTGTATGTGGATTCAGATTTGAAAGTGATCTATTGAACTGCCGGTCAATAGACTGCGATCTATTAGACTGTCGTCAATAGACTGTGATCTATTGGACCGCTGGTCAATAGACTGTGTTCTATTGGACCGCCGGTCAATAGATTGCAATCTCTTACAACGTATCCGGGAACATATTTTAGAAAAAGTAAATTTGCCACAATATTAAAAGATAACTCTATTACCGTTTTTTAAACTTTTTTTTCTTAAAATGTATCTTCATGGTATGAAAACTTACTGTAATTTATGAACACAAAATACTTAAAACGGAATTAGGTAATAAAACAAATATTTAATGTCTGAACAGTCAATAGACATCCAACAGCCTCGGGCAATAGATCAGACTGAGCTGTTCCCTGCACCAAGGGAAACATATTCGGGTTTATCAACTGCCCAAGCATTAAATAATTGTATATTATCTTCATCTTAGATTCTCACCTCTAAAGAACATAGGGGTGAACCATGGTTGAAACATAAACCTGTGGATAGACAATATTTGACTAACAACATAATAAACTAATAATTTAAGTTATATTTAAACTTATTTACCATTGACAAGCCTTCATTGATTGATTTATCTCGGCTATCTTGAAAACAGGTTATCAACGACCACTGCCACCAAAATTTAGTACAAAAAACAAAACAAAAACATGATACAAAGTACTATCAGAATTATCATTTAAAAGAAATAAAAATGATGGTATTTAAACGGTAACACTTCAGTTGCCATCGAGTAAGGTAAAAGCTGACTTAACGAGGCCGAGTACAGAACGAGTACGCACGCTTTCGCGCAGCGTTTCATTTGTATTGTGACATCATCTTTTTGCTTTGTTGACGCCATGGCGTGATTGTTTCAACTGCAGATATTCAGCGAAATTTGTTGAAAATAGCTTGTTTGATGCGTAAAATTGATTTTATATTGTAGAATAAACATAAGTATCTCAAAGTATAAGCTATATTTGGGCTCGTGTCGAAAACGGGAAGATGGTTCAGCAAGCCTAGCCCTCTCACGTTTTCTTAACCCGCCTAAATATAACTTAATTTATATATTTCAAGACAGTAACCATGTATTTTATATTAATGACCCTTATTAATATGTGATGTTATATATTTATTTATTACTTAAATATGTCTGGATGTTATAATAATACTATAAAGATCATCATTTCCGTCTTTGTCAAATAAAAAATAGCCATTATCTAACAAATTGGGCATACAAAAACAAATTTGATGAGACCCCTGGAACAAAACTGGAGGTAAAAGGGTTTTTTTATTTGACCATTTGATGCCTTTTAGCAATAACTTTAATATATAGAACAGAAAAGGAAATCCCTAGGGCAGAAGTTAAAAAAAATGTGCAAAATTGATACATTTCAAGCAAAATCCCATAAGGTCCTTTGTTAAAAATTAACAGACTTTGAGATGACCCCTTAAACAAACGGTGTGGTAAATGTCTTATTTTTTTATCTTAAAATAATAATTATATCAGTAGAAATTAATGTAAAAAATTTCATTCAAAAATCTAGGGCAGAAAAAATTAGACCCGGCCTCGTTAAGTTATACTTAGGATGAAGCCAGCCAATGAAAATAACATAAATACATAACCAAAAAAATACATCACATACCCAGGTCTGCTTTCCTTGATCATGTAATGACATTAAATGCAGCTAAATAGCATCAAACATGATGCCGCAAGAATCCTGTCTTGCTAAACGAACGTGCACCTTGGAAATTATTTTATTATTAAATACGTCTCTAAAATTCACGTCACTACAGATAATAACCACTAACTACCGATCACATTTAATTGCAAAATTCAAAGGGCTGTGCAGCTAAATTAAATGCACTTGTGATTGTTACAATTGTAGCAGTATTGTCTACTTTAAATCAAATTTCCCATTTGTTGAATACCAGATTAGAAGTTACACGTAAATGCAATCCACATGATCAGTGAACTGAAAATCCATATTTGAATTATTAAAGCTTCAATCTCATTAATTTGAAATAGATAAATCCTCGTTTTACAATCGGTTGTACAAAGTTTGATTTACAAACAGGTTTTTTTTATCATGCTAGTCATAACAAATTAGCACACTTTCAAGGCATCTCGTTTGATAACAATATAAAAACAACAGAAGTTCTACTGTGTTTTTAGCCGGGCTCTGCTGAAAGCAGAGTACTGGCTCTGGGCAGGCAAATCGCCAATGTTACTATAAATAGCACAACCTTAAAAGTAAACAAAAAAACCAACAGTCTTGTTTTTAAAACACGTTATTGATAAGAAAACCAAAAAAGATAGACAATTCTAGAAATTGAAAAAAAAGATACACAATTCCAACCCTTTTGACAAATGTTGCTCTTTGTGTAACTATTTGGTATAGCGGACGCTTTTACTTTGACGCTGTTTGGTTTTTGGTTTTGCTCACTATTCTATAGCGCCTGATTGTACCTCTTATTTTTTTGAGGTTCGTGTTTGCTCTGCTCCTGTTTTTTGTTGTTGTTTTTTTTATTAAGACGTTTGATTTTGAACACTGTTGGTTATCTTTATATATCATTTTCTGTAAGGAAAAGTCTTTTGGGAAGTTGACCAGACCGATCTTGCAATTATAGCATCTGAATGCTTCGAAAACTTAAGTGTGAACCAAAATGCAATCAAGTAGCGGTGTTGTAATATCCCTAGTCAAAGTCGCTTTGTCAAAAGAAATGAACTTTTTCTGACCCAGATGTGTTTCATTCATATCATATTCACTTTTATGTTGATACCGAACAATTAATCATGAACTAATTTAGAGCCATGCTGCAAAAGTTATTAAAAGTTCTCTCTACTGACTGTACTCAAGTAATACATGTGTAATCAACTGCAAAACTTTTCTAACACACTTCTAACTTTCTTCAAGTACTTTCAGTATTTTGATTAATTGAATGCAATGGATGGAATTTATAGCCCGTCTGACCATGTTTCATAATACCATAAGAGTACATTCGATCAAAGCGGAGTTAAGTAAATACACACATTTGTTAGTTATTATTTTTCACTTTGAATATCTTGTTTCTTATGATGATCATCCTTAACCCGTAAAACTATTTTTGTTTTTTTGAGACATGTTGTCTTGAAATATCTTAATCAAATTTACATGAACTGCGTACCATACGATTATGTAACATAATAACAGAGATAAAAAAAACCAATAGAAATTATTTATAATTTTACTGACTAACAGTCTGACTAACAGATGAAAATTTTCATTATAGGTAAAAATATTGAATGGCTGATGCAATATATAAGGTTTATATGTATAACAATCCGCATTTACTTAAAAAAAACCACTGCAACGTTATTCACTATCTAAACTGCGTTGTTACATATTTTATATATAGAAATAAAGAAATCATTTTATTTTTTTAATTTTTTTTTTTTTGCATAGAATAAACAATCCTTTTTATACCTAGTAACATATAGGTTGACCTTGTATGTAGTATTTAGGGAATCTTCTTGTGATAGGATGTTAGACAATGTAAGCATTATATACATGTATACGTACACAAGTTTTTCTCTGTAATTATTACACAAAAAGGTAATATTATGTTGTCTTCAACCATGTCACGTGACATACATGTTAACTGCAAACCGGACGAAGATAAAGATGTTTCCTTTAGATGAATACTTACCCTATTGTTACCACCCCACCTCAGTTAGCAGTGCATAGCCTTACGTCCGGGCATTAACCTCATATTAATACACTTCTCTTTAAAGATTCTTCGTAAAAATTGGGTTGAGTGGCAAGACAATTTTAATGACGTTGGGTCCTGGTTATGCGAATTAAAGAATTTTTTTTTAGCACAATGTAAACGTGAGTAGGGATATTCATTTTTTCATAACATCTCAGTTTAAAACAAATGCTGAAGGTGTAATTTTTTTCTCAATCTTCAAATAAATGAAATGTTATTTTCTTTCAGTTATTAATCCCCTACCGGTTTTCACCGGAGGGGACTATAGCTTTCCTCTGCGTCCGTCAGTCTGTCTGTCTGCATGTCCGTCCGTCTGTCTGTCTGTCTGTCTTCTGTCCGTCCGTCTGTCTGTCCCACTTCAGTTTTCCACACTTTTTTTTCTTTATGCGTTTGAGGAATAATATGAAATTTGCTGAACAGCTTCAAAATGTCAAACTACAGATTAAGTTTACACTTTTGTAGCGTCTGGTTGACATATTTTTGAGAAAATTAATTTTTTATATTCCAATTCTTTAATGTTTGGGTTCGTTATCGGGCTCGGTGTGTATCAAATACACGAGAAAAGTATGTTGTCAGTAATAATATCGTGCATTCTTTGGACCATTCCTTTAACTCTTTCTAACAAACAAATAAGTTCTGTAAAATAGTGTCAAGCATTGTGTTGTAAATTTAATCGACAGGGTTTTATGTATTATTACAATCGGGTTCGTTATCGGATTGGTCTGTTGAGACGGTAAGAAACGATATTCTGCATAACAGTGCATTGTTTTCACAAACTTCTAGAAACTGGTAGAGGATGTGTATTGCTTATGCAATACTCTCAGAATGCTTGTTAATCTTATTTATATTAACATGTATTACAGGTATGTGTTGATGAATACAATTGTATTTTACAATTTTAATTTACAGACGATATGGGCAACTTATTTACCAACAATAGCAGAATTGCAGGAAAATATTGATACTCCTTTTAGTAAAATTGTGCCTCGGGAAAACACGCAGTACAATGGCAAATACGTATATTGTTATTGCTGCATCGATTTTGTTCTGCATTGGATTAATTGGAAATTCTATCACCGTGTGTTTTGTTGCTGTATCCAAACGGCTGCACACTCCAACATACGTCCTGATTGGATGCCTAGCAGTGTCTGACGTACTCGCCTCCGTGACGCGATATGTTCAGATATTTTATGAATCTCTTTTTTATGAGTATTATCATCTATATATATATGAGATATTCACCTTTTTATTTATTAATTCGGCATTTTTCCATATGGTTTTAGTATCATATGTTCGTTTTGTTTTCATAGCCAATCCTCTCCACAGTTTGAATCTGACTTGTAAACGAATTTTGTGGATGTCTTTTGCCATTTGGATAAGCTCTGTTGTCGTTTCCATCGGATACGGAGCATTTAAAGTGCTCGATTTAATGAACATAATATCTTTCGAAACAGCAGTTTTAGCTGAGATTGGGTTTGGTTTGTATGTTAGTGGAATACCATTTATTATTGTAATTATTTTTAATGTTCGAAAGCTGTATTATCTGTATAACCAAACAGCTTCTGTTCGACGAACCAGAATAGCCAATTCGATGTCGTTGATGTTTTGGATTATTATCGTGATTTATCTCCTTAGCACAATATATCCTTTATTCTACGTAATTGACTATGCAGTGTTAAAAGAAAGGTCACTTCTGAATAGAAGATTAGATTTTGTTCAAAATATGTTTTCTTTTTCATTGCTTGTTAATAGTTGTTTGAATCCTTTGATATATTTCATGTTTTCACCTCCTGTCTTAAGACTTCTCTCCCGATTAAGAAAATGTTGTAATCATGGCAAAGAACCACACATAAGCAATCCTAGGTCGTGTCCACAAGTGGAATCGCATGGTAAACCATTCTTCCTTTACAATTTGATGTAATTTCTTGCTATTGTGATTTCCGAAATCAAATAAATTCGTTTTTGTTCTACATTAAGACTGGTGTAATTTTAAGATTGTTAAATTTTGTGTCTGCCGATTTTATAGCTGGTAAGGTATGTAGCTTCCTGTCTGCAAAATGTGTAATGAACGACATTTGAACTACTTTTGTGTTTAAATTTTGCAATTAGACGTACTTTAAATCACGCTAATTTTGACTGTTTAAGCTTATTTTTACGCGTAAATTTGCGTCTAATCACGTATAGAATTGTAGTTCCGTCCTTTTTTTAAGACCGGAGCTATAAACCTATAGCTAGCAATTTTATATCTTTCGCAATATCGAACAATATATTTATTTTATTACAAATAATTTATATAACAATAATTTTAACTTTTAGTTTGAAAAAAGGGTAATTACGGAGTTAAATTGCGTATTTTTAAACCGCAATGTATCACTCTGTGTAAATTGTTAGTGTAATTACATGTATTAATTATTTTTAGTCATTCACGTTTTAATTGTCATTTATAAATATAAAAGCAAGTTTGTTTGTACATTTACTTCAAATGTTTATAATCTTGAGCATTAAAAAATATACTGTTTATAAACGAACATCTTTTTTTTCTTATATCAATAACGGTCAACATATTGTAGTTATAACATTATATATCAGTGTTTGATAAACCCCATAGTCATTCAGTTAACAGAGAGCACAGAAAGATGTACAACCGAGGATTTAGTTAATTTGCACTAAAACTTGTAAATAGCAATCTGATCTAAGATAAAATAAATTTAAATAGAACATCCATAATGGATTTCGAATCCCAGATCTTTAAGTTTGCCTATTCAATAGCTATTCATTCGCTACTTTTAACAGGTATGCGCTCACAGTTATATAGACTGTCAATTGAATGAATGTAGTGTGATGCAATGCAATGCACACCCGCATGGTTTAGATCCACCGTGTTTATCAAATAAACGATATATTTGATTAGGGTGCACGGTGTATGGGTATACGTTTCATGACTGGTTGACACGACATAATTTTTGATCACGAGAAATAAGTGCTGTTTGTTAACAATGTGGCCGGATGCCGTTGAATAAGAAATAAAGCCGCGACGTCAAAGTCTTGTCGCAACGAGCTAGTTTAAGATGTTAGAAGGCGACCTTGACTTTTATGTAAACAACGTACTATTGCATATTCTCCTTTTATTTTGAACAAAATGGGGTAAAAAAAATCGATTGATTGTTGTTAATTTAGGGAACACAGGAACGGAAAATAACTAAGGCCAATCATGTAGGAAGAAACAGAGTGACAAAAATATAAACAAAACTAGAGCTGAGCTCGTTACAAGCAACAAGGAGGCCTCCGTTACAGCTTCAAGTCAAGAAAGGATTGTCAATCAGACTTAATAAGACCAGTCTATTTCTCCTTGTCAAGATCAGATAGGTATCAATAGGAGGTAATCTTTGAGAAATTTATGACCCCTTTGCCAAGGGCGCAGGCCCTAGGATGAGACCGTATAAAATAATATTATATTAAATATTAAAAAAAAATCTTCTTATCTACTCACATACATGAATATATGTACATTTGAGAAAAAACTAAATGCATCGTTACGATGTTCATGAAGTCTCTTCTACATGAATTGTGAAATTCATAATTCCTGGGTCGGGGATTCAGGCCCTAAGGCTGGACCCATATGGCCACAGAGTAAAAATGTATGAATTGAATATTTTATTTCTGTAATTCGAAGCACCGTTATTTTGTTCATAATGTCATAATGATTATTGATGAAATTCATTGTCCTTAGCTATTGAGGGCCGATGTTGAGGCTTTTTACAGGGGAGGGGGTGATATATATGAGCATTTAATTAATATCTATTTTTATTTAGGATACAAAATTGCTGTTTGTCATCAGTTTACACTAAAAAATGTAACTTCATCTTGATAAATTAAAAATATGTTATAAAATTTACCCTAAAAAATATTCGTTTAACCTTGCTACTCCCACACATCTGTTAGGAGAACTGAATTCATACTTATGTAGACCAGAAAGTCCTCTACCGAAATTGTTAATTGCATGTCCCCCTGGGATAAGGTTTTGAATTCAGGCTAAAAAAGGCATATGATGTAAACCCATACAAATGATAAAATAAGTATATTATAAACAAATGTTTGGCTGTATTATGGGAGCAGTGTCCCTACCGGAACTATCGAAGATTAGGATGTATCAGATCAAACAAGTTAATGTGTCGAAAATTCAAGCACACCAAGAACATTCTTTATTACAGCTTTTTAGAGATGACGGCTTTATTGTATATACACAATAAAAATGAGATTATGGAATGTTTTGACATAGGCAAATTTAAAGATGTTTTAAATATGTGCGGTTTTATGCATTTTTTGCCCCCAAAATCAAAGTTTTAGAAAGAGCTTTGAAATTAAAGTGAAATATAGTTAAAATCATATTGGAAGTAAAGGTGTAAAAGGTTATCACCACAGTGACGTCATAATGTAGGAATTACGTCAAGAAGATTGCATTGTTTTGATAAATTGGTGTTTTTTACGATGGTTTTTCGACTGGGAAAAATCGAGCGCAGGCTTGCTCAACTACCATTTTGTTAGTATAACGTGTATAACTATCTGAAGAAAAACATACGTTAAAATCGCACTTGAGCAGACCTGCGCTCTATACTTTCAAATGCAAAATATAGTGCAAAAATGAGAATATTTTTAATTGTTTGCAAATTTGCGGGAATTAGGTCATTTAGGTGACGTCATAGATAAACAGCGAATGAGCAATGATGACTAAAATCAATATTAAAGTTATAGGCATCCTCTATACAATGATTTGTGAAGATTTTATTTTTCTACGATACTATTTCAAAATTGGTTGAAATCGGGGGCAGATATTTGACCATACCGCACATAGTCCTTTGCTTTCGAAATGGCTTATAACTATGTGACTCTTCTGGCCACACTGGTTTTAAAAGGCAAAAGACTCTTGCTAAAAAGAGCTTGACCTTAATCGTACACCAATAATTTTCAGTATATCCACAGAGATAGTGCACACAACCAGGAGTGTTCAAAGCGTTTATCAAAGGAGAGTGCATACGTCATGCGAGAAATTCAAATGATCCTTACGAACATGAGGAAATCCTTGGAAATTTTAAGACACATTTGTCAAAGAGAAGTAACTCTGCCATTGAAATAGACCCCGTAATGACGCAAAAAACCAACACAAAGAGGGAGTTGCTGGTGCATAAATCAAACAAACAAAAACATTACCAACCAAATGCCATGGTTACCAAATACATGTATATAACCAAAGTCTCTATGGTTTGAGAAAGTGCATTCTAAAATATTGGAACAAAATGATTACAGACCGGATCTGCAGAAATTTATTCAAATTGTCGCTTATAGCAATCATAACAACGCGGGGGTGTTAAGGAAGCATATGGAATCTGAGTTACATGTAATTCCGTGAAATCACAAATCTTAGTTATTATGTACATATTCAAATATCTAAGCAACGAAACGTAGATAAAAAACAATTAAAATATACTGAAGACAATTTTTTCCAGAAATTAGTTTGCATTACGTAGATTTACACATTGATGACGTCATGACTAAAGTTGAATGTTGTGTGAATTTGATCGTAAAGCATTTTAAACATATTCAAAATATAACTAATCTAAGAACTCTAATAAAGTATTGTGGTGTGATTTATTGAGAATTATATTGAACATAAGAATACTGGCGGAGATGTTGTGGTGAGCTATTCTTGAAGTCTTGGAATAAAAACTCCCTTTTCCTTTTTGTTACATTTAATAAACACAATAAATAAATCAACAATACAACACAATATTAGACTGAAAACAATACACATGAATAACCTAGATCTACCACATTGTTAAAGATACTAACACACATCACATTCATATACATACACCTCTGCTCACACTTTACACAATCTGACACCAAAACACACTCTCTCTTCTTACACTATCTAAAAGCCACCCATTAATATATTACCTATTTCCCAACCCTTACAATACTACTCTTTATTCCCTGTACTATACGCTATCTCTATTTAACCCCTTCAAACCCTTTATACTCTCATCTCTCTCTTCTGCTCTCGTTCACTCGCCAACCGTCTTCTGCTTCACTTACTTCCTCTCGTTCAATATTGATAAAAAGTAAACACACGGACAAAAATGGAAAATGGATTAAACATTAACAAACAACCTTGACCTGACAAAAACGGACCTACATTAATATTACTAGGAGATTAAACAAACTTATTAAAACATGAAAGTAAGCATTAACATCTATGTCCATATTAGAAATAAACATGAAATTGTGATATATATATACATGTACAGTAAAACACGCTTATAACGAAGTCCAAGGGACGGGCAATTTAACTTCGTTATAAGCGTAATTCGTTATAACCGTCAAGTTAACAACATGAAATAGAGACTTGGGGAATGAAATTCACTTCGCTGTAAGCGTCAATTCATTATAAGCGTGTTCGCTATAACCGTGTTTTACTGTATTCACAACACTCCCACGACCAACAATGTCGACACGAATTTAACCAGTCTTTGATCTTCTTCCTCGCCTTTTGCGCGGTTTTTCGTTTGGGTCTAATTTGCGGCGGCTCTCTGACATCAGGCTCATTTTTGGATTCGGTCACTGATTGATCTTCATAGGTCATACTCTTGTTACTTGCGGTACTTTGATTTTCCACTGGGTTCTCACTGTTTTTGGTCTCTGTATCTTTGGAACACTCGATCGGATAGAGTAGGTTCAACGGTCTATTGAGAGTCTTCTTGCTAGGTAGCAAAACCTTTCAGGAACGAATCTCTCCATTTCGGCTTACTGTAGGTTCACAAAGGGGTCCTATTTTCCAGCTTCCACGAGGAAGGTCATCTTTAACTAACACCACATCACCAATCTGTGGTTCCTCGCTATGCTTGACTCTTCATTCTTTTAGTTTGTATTTTGTTCTTTCTCGTAAACCTAGCAGATATTCATCGCGCCAAGTTTTCCAAAAAGCATCTAAATGTTTCTGTCCTTTCTTCCATGTCTGCAATAACTTCTCGGCACTGCTGATGTTGGGTAAATACTCGGGATCCTCTGTATCTTCTTCATTACTATCTGGGATACCAGTTTTAGGATTCAGTGTCAGGAAGTGAGCAGGGGTAAGAATTATGTTGGAGTTGATGTCATCTCCTACATAAACCAATGGTCTTGAATTTACCACTGCTTCTGTCTCTGCTAAAAGAGTTCTTAATTGTTCGTTGGTAAGACTCAGCTTCCCAATTGTTTTCCGAAGGCATCTCTTTACCATTCCAATAAGACGCTCATAGAAACCACCCATCCATGGTAAAAGCTCTACTATGAATTGCCACTTGATATCTTCATTTGCGATATAGCTCTGAACACCTGGATCTCTGACTGTTGAGGCCCAGGTTTCTTCTAAGATATTACTGGCCAGCTTGAATTGTGAAGCATTATCTGAAATGAGTTGCTTCGGCTTTCCCAATCGAGCTATGAATCGTCTCAATCCATGAAGGAACTCTTCTGTGGACATATCTTGCATAAGCTCTAAATGGGTGGCTCTAACCACTGAACAGGTAAACAAGCACACCAATACTTTCTTGGTGACGCCATCTGTTTTCAAATATATTGGACCAAAATAGTCTACTCCAGTGTAGGTAAATGGAAAGGACTCATTTACTCTCTTTCTAGGTAAGGGCGGCATAATAGGCATTCTGTATGGTCCTCCTTCATGTCTCTTGCAGATTGTACATCTCCGCAGAATTCTTTTCACTTCCGAACGTCCTTGTGGAATCCAGTATGTCTGACGAACCATAGACAGGGTCTGAGATACTCCAAGATGCATGGATTTTCTCTGGTAACTTTCTATCAGTAAATCTGTTACATGACTTTTCTTAGGAAATAAAATTGGTGTCCTAGCTCCCTCAGTCAAGTGTGCAGATCCTAGTCTGCCAACACATCTAATAATTCCATCTTGATCTAATGTTAATCCTAACTGGTTAATCAAATTATGTCTCTTCTTTTCTGTTAACGCAAGTTTTACATCACTGTAGCTCTGGGTTTGGATACTCTTTATCCAAAGTGTCTTTGCCATGCTCAACTCTGTCTCAGTCAAAGGACCAGAGGATGACTTCACTCTCTTTAGTCTCTTAATGAATCTCAGAATCCATGCTGATACTCTTATTAGCTTCATGAAGGATGAGAAACGCTTGTCGTCCATGCAAAATGGATTCTTATATTCAGCACTAACAGTCTCTGTGAATCCGTGAGGACCTTCCCCAGCTAATAGTTTTGTCTCATACATTACTCACGGTTTCTTGTACTCAGTCCCAATTATACTGTCAAAGTCTTTTTCACTGGTAGGGGGCTTCCATGAAGGCCACTCATCTTTGTTCTTTTTCAACCATGCTGGGCCATTCCACCAACAGGTATTTTCCCTTAAAGTGTCAACTGTCGTACCTCTGCTTGCAATATCTGCTGGATTATCACTTGAAATAACGTATTGAAATTCAATGTCACTGCAACTCTGAATTTGTTTAACTCTGTTTTCTACAAATGTTGTTAAAGGCTTTTTAGTCTTAATCCAGTGTAAAACACATTGCGAATCTGTCCATAGTATTTTCTCAGATATTGCCAGTTTCAGTTGATTTTCTACAAAATTTATGCTTCGCACACCAATGAGAACAGCCAGAAGTTCAAGACGAGGCATGGAAATTTTCTTTTTGGGTGCTAAACGAGTCTTGAAAAATACTAGGTTACAGTGTCAGTGGTCATCTGCAGGTAAACTGCCGTGGCAAATGCTTTCGCTGACGCATCACAAAATCACAAAAGTCTGTAGGAAACTTCTCCTGGGAGCCCACAGTATCTTGGAATCTGGCATTGTGGAATTTCTCTTAAATCTGCAAGTATCTCTTTCCACTGCTGGATATCTTCTTCTCCAAGTTGTTCATCCCATTCAAGATTTTTCTCCCACAACGCTTGAAGAAATAGTTTTGCTTTCAAAGTACCTGGAGTGAAAAATCCAAAAGGATCAAATATTGATGCAACTCTTTGTAGTACTTCACGTTTGGTCACTGGTACTGGTGTGTTTTCATAATCCCCAACTGGGACTGAGAGAACATCTTCTGTAAGACTCCATGTCACTCCAAGTATCTTCATCTTCTCTCTTGTTGATTGATCTTCAGGAGGAACAAGTCTGGAGAACTCCTTAACGTTTGATGCCCAGTCTCTCAAGTTCATAGACATGCTATTGAAGATTTCCTTGGCCTCCTTGTACAGAGTTTCTCCTTCCTCAATTGTATAAACTCCTGTAATAACATTGTCAACATAAATATTACTCCGGATGTTTTCTGCTGTCTTGCTTTCATAAGTACTGAGATGATGATCTACAGTTGCTGCCAGTAGAAATGGGCTGGAGATCACCCCAAAGGGAACTCTGCAAAATCTTTACACTTGTACGTTGTTGTCTACCGTGGGATTGTTTACATTCTTTAACCAGAAAAAATCTTGTGGCATCACGATCTTTTTCCTGTAGACCAACCTGCAGAAATGCCTTCTCAATATCAGCGACTATTGCTATCTTCTTTAGTCTAAAGCGCAGTAAAAGTCCACAAATGTCATGCAGCATCACTGGTCCTCTGTGTAAGCACTCATTCAAGCTGGGGTGTTTAGGCTTCGACTTCGCTGATGCATCATACACAATTCTTACTTTGGTAGTGGGTTTCGTTAAGTCTACTACTGCATGATGAGGAATGTAGTGCTTAATTCCCGTCTCTCCGTTGCTGCGCTGAACTTTCTCTATAATCCCCTTTTTACACTGGTCCTGAATTATCTCATCATACTTATGTAATAACTTAGAGTTACTCTGCAGCTTCTGGACTAGTGACTTGAGTCTCCCATATGCTAGTTCTCTATTTTCTGGAAGATCTTGAAATTCTTCCTTCCAAGGCCATGTGACCTGGTATCTGTTGTTTTCTATCTTCAATGTACTATTGAAATTTCTCAGGGCTTTTCCGTCGTCGTCTGAAGTGTAAGGAGAATCTTGAATTTCAATTGTCTCCAGATTCTAAAAATCATCAATGGAAGGTTTCACTGATAGGCACTCATCCACTCTGGAATGGAGGAAATATTCTGTGAGAGATAAATTCCCATTGGTAATCATCATAACTTGCTCCTCATCTTCGCAATATGGTTTTTGGGTCCTTCCAGTGAGAATCCATCCAAGTTTAGAAGCAAGTAGGTAAAATCCCTTTTGGATTTCTATTCTGTCTGGTAGTATCAAATCCAGGTAATAGTCATTACCTTTCAGGATGTCAACTGTCGAGTTTTTAAACTTCACTGGTAGAGTACCTGCTAACTGTAGATTTTTCCACAGGGTTTGACATCTGTCTTGAATGTCTTTGGGAACCGGTTTTCTCTGGACTGTTCCTGTTATTATGGGTACAAAATTTGCATCAATACTTAAATAATGTCCATCCTTGAGTTTCAGTTTCAAGGATACTTTAGGTGTTTTCACTATTTTAGGTCTTTCTGCAACAAAGGTTATCAAGGATATCTTTTCTGTTGCTTGGCTTTTCAACTGTAATCTGTCAGCTAAGTTCTCTGTTATGTATGTTCTCTGAGATCCTGAGTCCATAAGAAGTCTAGCTGGTTCTGAATTTTCTTTATATTGGTTTGAAACCTCTGTTTTTGCTGTCTGCATCAAAACAATTTCAACTGATGATAATAAACTATTCTCTGAATCCCTTTGAAACTTCGAAGTCTCTTCTATTGTGCTTATTTCTTCAGTCAGGTGTGAACTTTCTCTTTGACGGAAAGGTATTTTCTTGGGACATAAGCTTCTATGGTGGCTATGCTGATTACAATGATAACATGTCTTCTCAACTCTGCATTCTTTACTTCTGTGACCAGGCTTCAAGCAGACAAAACACTCCCCCCTGAGTCTCTGTTTTCTATCTTCTATGGTTCTGTATTTTCTACATTCATCAGTCCAATGAGAACCCTCGCAAAAGGTGCACACTGTAGGTTTCACTGGAACTCTCGTTGGTCTGTTTCGTCGTATTGCTGACTCCTTATAGTTGAGATCACTAAGGCTTCAGCTGTGGTGTGCCTCTCTTCATGTCTTACAACACTAGAAGTTTGAAGTTCTGATGATTCTTTCACTGTGTAACTTTTCATTAAATCTCTCAGTTTCTGCACCGTCCACTTTTCCTGTGAGCCTTTTTGTATTTCAAGCTGCAGTAGGGTTTCTTTGGGTAGTTTCGAGGTAATCATGGAGATGAACACATCCTGGTCGACATCCTGATGTAAAGCTTCCAAGCTGCACATGTGTCTCTCAATGTCATCATGTAACTTACGCAGACTTGATGTGTCATTGGTAGCTGACTGAGTATTAATGAGTTCAACATAATGTTTGTTGATAACTGATTGCACGTCTTCAGAATAGAAATAGCTACATCATAGTTTTCATTTGAAAGAGAACGTCCAGATATGGCTAGTCGAGCTGTTTCTGTAAGTTTGCTTCTGAGATACAGTCATTTCATGCATATCTTTTACAATTTTATGGTATGCGATTTTAATTATATGCTATGTATGCTATGCTATGAGAAATGGAAATTAAAGGGCTTAATGATATGGTATGCTATGCTATGGTATGCTATGAGATTTGAAAAAAACGCCTCCATTCGCAGAAGAGTTCCACTTTCGAAGTAAAATAACAAGAAGTCAAAGTTTACCACAAATCTTTTATGTGAATATTCATTTTTTCAAATAAAAACATTTAAAACCAGTTTAAAATAATGTTGTATGCTATGCTATGGTATGCTATAGTATGATATGACGAATGCCATTCTATGAGATTGTATGCTATGGTATGAGATTCCATTGCTATGCTATGAGATTTCAATGCTATGCTATGAGATTTCAATGCTATGCTATGCTATTGTGTATGTTGTAAAAGATATGCTTGAACCGACTGTAGTTAAATTTCTCAATGTTGGAGAGCTTATGGTTCCTGTGAACAGTAGCTTCAAAGGCATCCCAGAATTCCTTGAACTTAATTTTATCTCCATTGTAGGAAGGTAGTTCTAACTTTGGAAGTTTAACTGCCACTGAGTCTGCCACTGGGTAATTGTGTTGTTGGAGTGACAGCTCTTGAAAATGAATAATTTGTTCCTGCATCTTTGCTTGTAAATGAATAAGGTGATTTAGTCTTGGGTCTGACATATCGGGAGGTTTCTTCAGAGTTGTAAGTTTTTCTTGTAGTGTTTTCTCAAGAATGATGAGCTGCTCAGAGCGATCATTTGCCTCATTCAATAAAAGGAACACCTTTCCACTGATTTCACTGAATTTCTCTTGTTCACCTTGTTTAGTCTCTTGGCCCTCTATCACCATTGACCACTTCTCCATCGTTTCTTCAAGTTTGGCGCTAACTCCTTTATCCGTCTCACTGATGTTTCAACATTTCTAAGTAGAGCTGTCGGATCTTCCTCTGATACATCTATCGACACAAGTTTATCAGCCTTTTTAATTTCTGTCTCTATAAGATTTCTGTACCTGGTACAAAGTCCTTTCAAATAGGTTGTTCAAACCCTTTATTCTCTCATCTCTCTCTTCTGCTCTCGTTCACTCGCCAACTGTCTTCTGCTTCACTTACTTCCTCTCGTTCAATATGGACAAAAAGTAAACACACGGTCAAAAATGGAAAATGGATTAAACATTAACAAACAACCTTGACCTGACAAAAGCGGACTTACATTAATATTACTAGGAGATTAAACAAACTTATTAAACATGAAAGTAAGCATTAACATCTATGTCCATATTAGAAATAAACATGAAATTGTGATATATATACATGTATTCACAACACATGTTAGTTTTATCAATCATTCGCTAAAAGGTATGTAAATTTGCTTTTATTTCTCAGCCAGGCTTTCCTCTGTCGTTGTTTACGATAAAAAAATCTGACTAGATCAACACTACCCCGTAAATATTGAACTTGAAATTTTATACGCATCGTTAGTTTGATCGATGCTTAAATTGAAATGGTCTGCTAGAATCCCATGTTGTGTGTTGTTCTGATGCAATTTGCTGTTTTCCGTGCAAACTATATAAAAGTTGGGAAGGTTTTACGAGAACCGGATGAATAACTTTTTAATAAGGAAAAACAGGATTTTAGCAGCAGTTTTGAATAAACTGAGATGTTTTGCTTTCACTTGCTATGATTATTTTATTTTGGAAACCGCGGGGGTAGTGTTGTTCTATTTCATGTTATGTTAAGGAATATACGTAAGCTATTTATAGTTGTCACGTGATAATGCACCAATGTGGCAGTAATGTACTACCCGATTTCATTGCACTGACATTTATTTTAGAGGATAATACTAAGTTTTTGATCTTATTCAAAATGATTATTTAATTTCACGATTTTCAATATAACAGTCAAAATAAGACGCTAAATTACCCATATGCTTCCTTAACATCCCTCCGAATGTAGACGACATAAAAACCAGATAAAAACTTCAACAATAGATACTTCATCAGAGTATGCACCCCTGATGAGGCAGAGTTTCCTGATTTAAAAAAAGCCCGCTGATTGTTCAATTGTTCGCCTGCTATATTATCCATATGTAGTTATCAAAGTAGGTCATTTATGCTGTAACTACCGGATATTCTTTGTTACACTACAATGTTTTTAGTGCGTGCTTCCTTCTTATGGTTGTTAACCAAGTTCTCGGTGATTATGTCATTGCATTTAAAGCGTTGGGAGTTCAAGGTCTACATGTATGTTATTTTGTTGAGAATTTTAAAGCTATACACGCTATAATTTGCGTCAATTTTGAATAAAGGGGAAAATGTATGTGATTGATTACTAATAAAAGTTACCTTTATGCTGTTAATTATAATGCTCAATTCGATCACGTAACAAATATATCAAATATTAAACGATAAAAGATATTTATTTTCCTGCCAGGAAAGTAATGCCTCCTCGTGAATATCAATCTATCACGTGATATCGACAGCTAAATTTAGCCTATCATACCAAAACTGGTGAAGGGTCAACATCTTCATAATTGTGATAGTTTCACAAAGAAAAGGATATTTTCAGTAAAGCATAAATTTGTCCGATATACGAGTACAAACAAAAGAAAAAAATACAAGCCTGTGAGTAGATATAAATACTTCCTTTAAAAAAATGACGTAGACCTGTGTTTTTCCCTATGTGCTATTTATAGATCCTATAAGTGTTAATGCAGAAGTAAGGGTATCGTGAATGACAAACGTATTTTACTCATTATGCATGTATGTATTGCAAATTAACAACTGTTAAGCATATTGAAAATCAAACTGGATATTTAATAAGGCAAACAATAACGACCACCTAGTTCTCCGCGGACATGCGCAATGATGTCGGTTTGCTCTTCCTTCATCAATATTCATGAAAAAGTATATTTTCCTGGCAGGAAAATAAACAATTAAAAATCTATATCTTTGTAACGAGATGGAATTCACCATTGTAATTTACAGATTAAGGATAACTTTTATATGTAGACAAACACATGCGTTTTCACTGTCATTCAAAATTGACGTAAATTATAGCGTGTATAGCTTTAAAAATGATTCTCTATATTTAAATATCTTATGTAGCCCCACCCCCCCCCCCCCCCAAAAAAAAATATATATCCTTGGTAATAATATTGATATCGCTAGATCTATACTATATGAGTTTGTTTTTTATAAAAATTGTTATTGGCTGATTGGTCTTAGGAAAGGAAAGAGTTTGATTTCCCTTAGTCTTTTGTGGCGCAACTCTATCTCAAGGGATCATGTTAGAAAAAATTAGAATCGACACTACATTGCACATGTGGATGCTTCTACACATGTTATATTTTCTTGCAAAGAGGGGGTGAAGACAATTCAATGTTCTCTATATATATTCCTATGTAAAAAAGAATTCGACAACCCGTCCCCTATATGTGGTCTACATGTAACCCTACTTTTTGGACCCATGATTTAAAGTAATTGAATCTACACTACCTGAGGGTTTTCTAAACAAGTTGCAGCATTTATGGCCACATGGTGTTTGAAAAGATTTTTTTTTAAAAAATAAAGCATTTTCAGAAAATCAATATTTAGCTTTCAGTATTGCTTGGGTACAATACTATTTCGAATTCTGATACATTATGTGTCGTCGATTTTGAAGGCGTTAATTCTATCTTTCAATATAACACAAGATGGTTCACTTTATTCCGTCTGTAGCTTGGAACTTGTATCAGATAATTATACAGCTAACAAACTACTTGATAGATAATAATCAATAAATCAAATCCCGTCCGATACATGTAACGAATTGAAATGATTGATTTTTTTACATTGACACGTTCTTCTTTGCCCCTATCATTGATAGCAAACCAGTCAGGAAAATATACATCTAATCCGCGTTATAATTTAATTTTTAGTTTCTCAAAAATATACAATAATATTATAACTGTTGTTTTTTTATACAGTTTAGTATTGATAAATATTTACAAACTGTCAGATTTTAGAGAGTTTTACAATAAGAAGGGCAATAACATATTTAGGCACATTAATGAATGACATAGCATACCTCTGATGCTGACACTTGTCATTTGAAAGAAAAATATATTTTTGGAAAACTATATATTTTTGAAAGACTAAACGAACATTTGTGAATTATTATTCAATGCAAAAGAAAATCTAATGCCATTAAACTAATGCAAACATTAATGGTCAGTCTCGAGTAACTTATTATTGGGAATCTGATTTATGTGCTTGGACTGTTTAGTAAACATCACCTCATACTGTCTGCACTGTGAGTACTGGTATTTTAATAGATAGGTAAAATATTAAAGTAATTTTATATTTTAAACAAATGGGATAAAATAAGTAT
Organism: Magallana angulata; assembly: GCF_025612915.1. Lineage (NCBI taxonomy): Eukaryota > Metazoa > Mollusca > Bivalvia > Ostreida > Ostreidae > Magallana > Magallana angulata. Next base: position 37,546,116 of record NC_069112.1, read on the forward strand.
ATACCCCATGCATATCTGGGATAATAAATCCCATGACTCCCATTATGGGATTAAAAACCCTAAACTGTTATTTAAGAAAAAAGTAGGTTTTTAAACCCCCACATTATTTCCATGGTGTTTTCTGCCCCATATGGTCTATTGCAAAAACCCATAAGGCTTTCTGTTGGGTATTTTTTCCAAGCTAAAATCCATGGGGTTGGATCTTTAAAGTTCAGATATCTAAAAAAAAATATATATATCTAAAAATGGTTTAATTTTTTTTTTAGATTTTTTAGATTAAAATCCCCACCACTTGGTACCAAACTTTGGTCGATAGTGTGAATGGAACTGGTGCGCAACGACTGGATAAATGTCCATTTCGGAGTTGTCCATCCCACTGTTATATAGCTACCTATGTATATACTTTCAAAGTTACGTCATGCTATTCTTACTGCCAATATTAATAAAACATTCCCAGTAGTAAGTTTTGACCACTTTTTGTTCTAGAAAAAAAGAAAAGAAATCATTAAATCTTTATATTTTAAGGGAAAAAAATAATGTCGGACAACTTGTGATTTTATTCAATTGTGTTTTAAAATAGAAAACAGAGTCCCGATTAGACTGATTATGCATCCGCTGTCGTATCGTCAAGCTGTACATTTTCCAATCTTCTATACAAATCTATCTCATGACCACTGTTGAGAGAATCATTCAACGATGGTTTTTTCTCTAGGTTGAATTTAGAGACAAAATATTCCAGTGAATCTGGATATGTTCCTAATTTGTCATCTACAATCGTAATAAAATCTGACTTCAACTTTTCAAGTTGTGTCGAGTCGACCCCTGAATCAAATCCTGTGCAAAACGTCCTGTTGTGCAAGACCATCCATAGAACAATAACGGCGTTGCTACTAAGCTTAGTGTATTTTTCATCAGTGAATAAGTCAATAAAAGTGCTGACCAGAAAAACATCCTTTTCTGCGTCATACATCATAATTTTGAACTGTTTAGGGGAAATAACAATGTTCGGCACCATGTGATTTGACCTCGTTGGGTGCCTTTTTCTCTGAATCCATGAGAATACAATAGTCTGAGCCAATGCCTGTTGAAGCAATTCGTCAGGAAGCACTTTTTTTTACTTCTGTTATCATTTTCGGTGAATCCTCTAGATCTGAAAGTTAAAAGTAGAAATTAAGGAAACACTTTTTTTTTAAATAATGTAAAATGAATAAGATTTCTTATAAAGCACAAGAAAATAAAAATACATTGGAGCTCCACCTCCGCCCCGGCCGAGACTTAAACTCTGGAACCCACTCTTTTAACAATGAGCGGCAAAAGCGCTAACAACTCGGCCATAAAGGCAAGACAAAAATCTTGAATGTGATGACGAAAAGAACCTTGTGGTCATTAGTTCAAGCCCCGGCCGCTTTAAAATTTTATCATTGAGAATCAACAATATGCCAAAATGCTTGCATTTAGTAATACCATATGTTTTTATCATGTAAGTGTTTGAGATTTACTTTATTTTAGTCCTATGAGTTTTAAAATGTTCAACTATAGTATGCTCTGTGCATTCGTATGTAAAAGTTTTGACAACCATTGAGATGAAACCTACCCTAAGAATCCTGATTCCCAATAGGTAGAGTGTAATTATTGACATTAGTGAAAAACCTTTCATATTTGATAAACCAGAGCGGGGGGGGGGGGGGGGGACTTAAACATCCCGTCAGAAAGTGTAGGGCATCGTGCAAATACCTTTTTTTTAAATATACAAACAAGATCAACAATATGCCAAAATGCTTGCATATTAGTAATACCATTGTTGCAACCACTATTGAAATAAAACCACTATTGAAATAATTTATTTCAATAGTGGTTGGGAATGCATTTCATTAGAAAAATCACTTTGCAACCACTATTGAAATAAAACCACTATTGAAATAAATTATTTCAATACTGGTTGGGAATGTATTTCATCTGAAGAATTACTGTACAACCAGTACTGAAATACAACCACTACTAAAATAAAATATTTAAATAGTATTCCGGGAAGTATTCCATTTTGAAAATCAATTTACAGACACTGTTGAAGTACAACTACAATTAAAACATTTTTTTTCAATTGTAGCTTAGAATGAATTTCTTCATTAATTTTTCTTTGAAAATTTACATTTTTTTTCTTTACATTTCTCTTTCTACAAACATATGTCCTATGACATTGTATATTATTTGCACAATTGTGTACATCTTGTAAATTGACAGAGCTTCTATTCAAACCCCCTGTATATTGAATAACTATATATTGATAAATATTATTATAAATATCACAATTAATATATATTATTTCAATAGGGGTTGGGGGTTACTTCACTACAAACACTATTGAAATATATTATTTCAATAGTGGTTAAGGATGCGATTCATTTCAACCACTATTGAAATAATTTATTTCAATAGTGGTTGGGGATACCTTTCATTTCAACCACTATTGAAATAAAGTATTTCAATAGTGGTTGATGATGCATTTTAGTTTTATGTCTATTATTATGTCTGTTTGTAACACTTTTTTCTCTGCTAAGTTTCTTAAGAAAAGAAGTATGTCTTATGAGATGGTGAATTCCTTTTTGATTATGATGTTCTTTGATTTACCTCTATATAGTCATGTTTCCCATTCCACCTGTCATCTGGAACCGAAAGTGTTATGCACAGTCGGAATAATAGGCATTAGAAATAACATCCTACCACTATTAAAATATTTTATTTCAATAATGGTTGTAATGAACCGCATCCTTAACCACAATTGAAATAAATTATTTCAATAGCGGTTGTAATGAAATGCATACCTAACCACTATTGAAATAATTTATTTCAATAGTGGTTATAATGAAACGCATACCCAACCATTATTGAAATAATTTATATTTCATTCAATATTGGTCTTAATGAAGTACATCCCCAACCATCGTTGAAATTATTTATCTTAATAGTGATATTCATTATTACATAAATCTATAATGATATATAAGCTATAAATTATTTTTTAATATGCAGGGGTTTTGAATAGAAGTTCTGGCAATTTACAACGTTCTCTTCTAGTACAATTTTTTTTTTTACAATTTCCATAAAACATGATATATCTATAGAAAGAGACAGGTAAAGATAAATATGAAAACAATTTCATATGTTAATCTGCGAGGATTGGTTATTTCTGCACAACAGTGAAAATCCTAAAATAAGTACATTTACATCATAGTCTTGATTACTATTACCATAAAATATGCAAATCTTTAGTACTTTAATTGTGTATTTGAATGTTTGTTAAATAAAAACAAATGTATATGCATGTTTAACTGCGAGAATTGGTTATTTACTTCTACACAGCAGAGAAAATTGTACCATAATTGTGTATTTGATATTATTCGTTAGATTTCTTGCATTTCAAAATAGTTTGCAAATATAATAACACTTCTTTCTTTCCAAATGCATTACATAATAGTGATTACATAGTTATAGTTATAAGTAATTCATTCCCATCTACACTTAAAAAAAAATAAATTTAATAGTAGTTGAACTTTAATGGTGTCTGTAAAATAGTTCTTATCATGAAATACATCCCTAACCTCTATTGAATCATTACTTCAATAGTGGTTGTATTTCAATAGTGGTTGCAAAGTGATTTTTCTAATGAAACACGTCCCCAACCACTATTGAAATAATTTATGTCAATAGTGGTTTTATTTCAATAGTGGTTGCAAGGTGATTTTTCTAATGAAATACATTCCCAACCACTATTGAAATAATTTATTTCAATAGTGGTTTTACCATACGTTTTTATCATGTAAGTGTTTGAGATTTACTTTATTTTAGTCCTATGAGTTTTAAAATTTTCAACTAAATTATTTTGACCACAATTGAGACGAAACCTACCCTAAGAATCATGATTTGAAAAACAAAATAATAAATCTACACAACAATGTGTATCATATTGCATGATGTTTGTAAACTATAATTGACTTATACCAGATAGGTAGAGTGTAATTATTGAAATTAATGAAAAACCTTTCATTTTTGATAAACCAGAGGGGGGTAACCAAGAACGGGAGGGGGGGGGGGGCTATTACATCCTGTCAGAAAGTGTAGGGCATCGTATAAATATACAAACAAGTATGCATGTTCTCAAGCGTTTATAGATTACATGTTACCTTTATTCCACGTACAAATTGGTAGTACAAGTGTTTTTCATATTATTTAAGTGTTTTACGTGAAGATGTTCATTCTTAATTGCTCAGCTAAATATAAAGGCAGTAGTTGTTATCAACATTAAAGAACATATTTTAAAAAATATGTTTTTTGAAGAGTATAAGAAAGATCATTTATGAGAAAGGTGTTATTTCCCACACTTGAGCGAGATATCATCCAGTTCATTAATAAACGACAGCGTTACCGTTCATAGACCTATTGAAGTAAACAAAACAGTTACATATTTTTAATACCAAATGAATATAATTACAAACTGGTCATCTACACGAATTTGTCATATCAATATTAATGAAAAGGTATGATTTTAAAAAAAAGAGAAGAAAAAAGTTGGTCTCTTCATCTACATGTTTATTTCTGAATAATGCATTCCCCGCACAATATTTTCATTTCGTGAGGGGATGCTCCGCTTTGCAGTGCCCTTTTTCAACAATGTATTCAGTTATGATATGCATTACTTGTTCTTTTTTCTAACATAATCTAAATATAAAGGAAAGAGCGACAACTATTATACAGTTATAAAATTACATGTATATTGTCTCCTGTCTGTGAATTGCAGTGTCACTCCTTTAACTATCTTTAGAATGTTAAAACACATTCTTAAAGAGGATTGATAAAAATTCATTTTGTCCAGATTAATCTGACATTGTATGGGATAATTGTTCCGATAGAGTTGTATCAGCTGGACTTATATTAAAATGAATGTCAAATTCTTCTTAATTTTTGCTTTATGATAAATTTTGATGAGGTACACTCCAAATTCAAAATAAAATACACAAGCGTTGGTTATTTTATAAAATATTTTATGAATAAGTAGCTCAGTATTTAGTTGACTTTAGTTGACCTGCTATAACAATATTTATTACCTCAAATGTTTATCCTCAAAGGAATCAGGACAGCTTTACATTACAGGAAGAGTTACTCTCGAATGAACTATTTTAATATATGAAGTCGTCCATCATTCTCCCCATTTGCACATGCCTTAAAATATGAATTGCTCAAAACCCCAAATAAACTTAGATATGGGTGTTCGAAAGGAAAATATGATACACTGTCAACTTCGTAACTAAAGATCAGCTATTAATTCGAGTGCTGATTTATGCAATCATTTTTAAGTGACTAACCAAGTTTTGACGCGAGTAGAAAAGAATTATAAAACATTTTCTCATTTCTAATTGAATGTCAAAAATATTATGATTAAAGAAATTAACCAACCTAAAATATAGAATCCTGCCATAACCTTTTTTCAGTTCAACTCAATATAAATAATCCATCTAGTCCTACGTATTGTCTTATAGCACATAACCTAAACTTGTGTATATAGCTTTTTGATTTGTATTTTCCCCTTTTTTTCATTATCATCATTACTAGTTACTACAAATAATAATATCAAATAAGCATTATTTTACCTATTGTAATTTTATTCATAAATTACAAATGTTCATATATTAGCATCCACAAATAAAGAAACGTCATAACGTAACGCTATGTGACTCTACACAAAATGATACCTTTATAAAGAAAAAAAAATATAGGTTTGTATTTACACAACTAGACTTTGGCCCATGCGTGCACGGGTTGGCATATAACATATGATATCGGCCAGTTACGAAATAGATACATCGACACACCGTATTGTTGACATTTACATAACAAAGCTTTAAGCCTACAGTTATGTATTTAATTTCACTTCACTCTGCTTAGTTATAGAAATATCTAACTGAAAAAGCTCGGGACGGGCCTTCACCACAGTGAAAACGCCTCCGATATGTACACCTGTATTGATGTAGCAAAAAATTGCAGAATCGCTCCGAAACGATTTTGGAGAAAATTAATAAAGCTGCATTGTAAATAACAGTCAAATTTATAAAAAAAAATCCATTGTGATGCTGTAAATATCTTTCATCTAAAAATTTAATTCATACTAATGAAGAATTCAACATTTTTCACCAACTGTTTTCCTCGCTTTGAATGTACACACCATGTTGACATTCGGAACTCTAGGGATTTTTTTATATTAAATGCACTGAGTTAGAGTTATCTCCCGTATTTCCTTTGATAAATATATGAAAAATTTTCAATGAAAATTTACACGTATTCGTTTCTGAGTTTATCCATACAAATGTCATATTTTGGAAACATAAACTAAAGAGCCTCCTGTGATTTAGCGTGAATGTAATGCGCATGCGCAAGATTGTAAAATATAAAAAAAATCAGATGATTTCCGGATTTTTATAGGAATGTTCTTTGATTATTAATTAACGAAGCTTGATTGGGAAAAAATAAAAACAAATTGGTAATCTCCAAGCACCAATGATGTTTAAAATATATAAAACAAAAGACAGTAATCATCCGATTTCTCGATATTAAAGCTTATAAAATCGAGTCTATTATTTCAATATAGTAGTATACGAAGCGATTTTATACGGAAATGTCGTCCAAGCACATGTGTAAAGCACAATTAAAAAAATTCAGTAAACTAATTCTGCTTTAAAGATTTGACTCAGTTCAATGTGTTTTGCATTTGACATTGTTTAAGACGTTAATTTTAACAAATATAATTGTATAGGAAAACCATACGATCAGTAAAAATATTCATTTGAATGTAAAGGCAGCCATTATACGATGACAACTAATGGAGTTCGTTTTCCATGGAGTGACGTTTTCGTGCAACAAGTTCCAATTGAGTGTATAATCAGTAAATACAGCTTTAATAGCTCTTAAGTTTGTTTCAAAAAAGAAAATTTTGTATGCATGTTTTGGGCTGCATGCTCATTCATCGTCGTGAAATTTATTAGGTCATATACATTCAACATGATTCAAAAATAAATTGCGTATTTTCAATCGCTGAATAATAAAACTATTTTTCTCATTTATCCGACCCTCACACAATTCACTTATTACGGAAAGAGAAAATAAACATGTTTGCCTATTAATTAAGGTGTCGCTTATAATTGAAGAGATGCTAAAATTAAATTGTGATGCAGAAAATATATTGCGCGTGCGGGGAGGGGGGGGGGGGGTAATGTATGCCTTCCTGACATTGGAGAATAGTTACAACATGAGAGAGAGAGAGAGAGAGGAGGGAGGAAAGGACGGGGTATATTTTTTCTAATTAAAACTGTTACTACATGTATATCATAGCAACATTCTTAGCTGTGCAAGAAAAGATACATGTGGATGTATTACATGTGTTGATTATGAACAGTGTTCAAATTCAGAAGTATATAATTAAAAGTACCGTAATAGGGTTAAATATTATTTGAACACTGTTCGTTATCACCATATTTCATTTTTAATTTAACACAATACTTATTTTGATATCAGCGACTGTTGGGGGGGGGGGGGGGTGAGGATTTATAAATGTTTAACATGTTTAATATCTGACTTGATTTAAATAATAAAAAAACCGCATATAAAATGATTATTATAAAGAGTATTACGTTTATTCATACATGTTATGTTTTTAAAAAAAATTCAAATGGATTTAATAATCTAAAGACCACAAATACCCTTATAAGGGAATTACATAATATCTTAAACAAGGTGTCAGACTGACAATTTACAAGGTTGAATATTGGGACATTCACACCTTTTGATCTACTGAAATTATGTATACTATATACAGATACTGACTCGCTGATCTTCCTGTGAAGTAAAACTTCAAAGACATTTTAAAGTCCAGAGCAGTTATCTTCTCTCTTTTGAAAAAAAAAGTCAGTATGTTGAGCAATATGGTGGAATTTTTTTTATCGTTAAAAAAGTTGTCCCTCCTCCACATATATGTTACATTAAAGTTTTAAAATTCAGATAATTTAAAACTATCTATAAATTGTAATTCATAGTTTAAATTTCTTAATTTTAAAACTTTAAGGTAACATTTATACCAATATTTATTTGACAATATTGATTAAATGAAATTCATTGTAAAAAAAAATCAACTAGATATTTAGTTACTAAAACATTAATTTTGAAATATATAAAAATATATTCCCCTTTTTATTGAATAAGTTGCTATATTTTGTATGATAATTGGATTCCGAGTTTTTAGATAAATACATGCGTGGATCCGAGGATTTAATTTTTTTAAAACGTACATAGTACAACTATCCAAAATATGTCTAAGCTCCCCCAGAAAACAAGTATCCCTGCCTTTTCCCTGGAAAGAATTCTGACCGCGCATGTAATTATATATGAACTTAAAGAAATAGAAGCCAATTTTCTCTCTTGTAAGCAATAGGAAAGAATAAAAACAAATCCAGATTTTGGTCTCAAATAAAGTAAATATTCAATTCATTGTTTAAACATAATAACTTATAAAAACATACTAGGTACAGTGGGTTACAGTGGTGTACAGTATTTGTCAGTAACTTGTACAGTGGTGTACAGTGCTGGTCAGTGCCCCGTATAGTGGTGTATAGTGAGGTACAGTGCTGGTCAGTGGGTAGGTACTGTGCTGTCCAGTGGAGTACAGTGGAGTACAGTGGCTCTGTACAGTGGGATACAGTGTGGTACAGTAGCTCTGTACAGTGGGTGTACAGTGGATTTACAGAAGGGTACATTTGTTATACAGTAGATGACAGACAATGTCAGTCAATTTTTGGGAATATCAGTGGATTTTGAATTCAGTAGTAATAGATAATCATAGAACAAATATAAATGTAAGTGTTTTACTTTAAAAAATGAAATACATGCATTTTATTTCATAAAACCTCGTCCATAAGTGTTTTATATACGAAAAGAATTCGCGCTTGACTGAGAAAGCTTTTAAATTACCTGAAATATAATAGGTACATGTAGTAAAAGTCGCGTTGATTTACTCGGCCGTTTCCATGACAATAACGGTGCATGAGACTGTTTTTTTGTTACAAACAGACGCTGGATAACTTGCAGAATAAAATGATACAAAACAACGCACCAATGATGTGTATACTTCCTTGAAAAAAGACTGCAGAAAGCAAGTAATTTTTAATCCAAAGAGACCCATTGAGCTGCATCGCTCATCTGAGCAACAATGACTTTATACATGTATACATGTTCAAAGGATCAATGTCGGGAGACAAATTAACCAAATGAAGTGTAAACAATGCCGAAAAAAGACTTATTTAATACAGAAACCCAAGATTTAGGTGATTGTTAGTTAGGATATAGTCAGGATAATACAGGCATGTATACTTTGTTTTATCAGCGAGTGTTATAAGGTAAGCAGATAGACATTGATATAGTATGACCTGCCTTTCCTGTGTCAGTGTGTATAAAAAAGCAAAAGTGTACCCTAAATATTATGAAAGACGAATCTGGCAAATATCACAAGCATATCATCTAAAATACTTGAAAAGTGCTACTATAGAATCCTTTGATTTGTTGTTGTAATTAAAAAAATACGTAGTATTTTCAATAAAATTTATGACGTTAAGGGGTTTCTGATAAATAATGACAATATCCATTTAATGCGATAAACAATAGGATTTTAGCAGTAATAGTAATAAACATGATCTTATTCCAAATTAAATTATTTTATCAAACATACAAATGAACTTCGGGGTAGTGTTACACTTTTTGATTTTTTGTAAAGGTAAAAAAGTGATTTTTTTTAAACTGTCAAGTGATACAATGGCATGGCAGTTTTAAAGATCGATTTCAGTTCCATCTCTGAGACATTTTTTTGGAAATATTATTAGCAAAAATTGAAACAGAACCGTTTTTCAATTTAAAATAAATATCTACAGTTTATTTTGGTATAAACATGCATGCAAATGTACATGTATGGTTTACATGTAAAAAAAAAAGTATATCCGGATAAATGTTGTCAAGAGTGGTGTGTCTCAATAGCAAGGTATGCTCTACAATATCCATCTGTATCAGCCAATTGAAGGAAGCGTTACAAGCAGAATTAAATTACACCAAATTACAGAATGAATTGTATATTTGGTATGTTGGTTATGGATCAGATTTAGCTTATTTTGCACAGATAAACAGTCAACTGTCTGATTTACCGAAGTCTATGTTTGATTTGATAAGTAAAAATCACTAAATACAGGCAATAGTTACCCAAGTTACAAAGCATAATTTATGAAAATGAAACGAAAATCACAACAAGCTAACATCACCGTCAAAAATTTAAAATGTCAACGCATTGAAATATATAACATCAATTTACTTCACAAAATGGGCACCAATGTATCTTGCATGTTTCAAAGATTCCATTCGCACGCGAATTTTTGTACAACAATAAATTCATCTTTGTCAGACCGACCCGTTTATCATACTCCAACATGGCTGCTTTAAATAACAAACTTTGTTTTTGAAATACAAATACCTTATCCGAAGTTTTAAACTGATTGAACCATTTATTTCCCTTATTATTATTTTCGTTTTAACTCAAATTTGAAATCATTTTTTTGCAATGAAATTTTTTGTTTCAATATGGATGATTTATATTAAAATTACCTTAAATTGACTCAATAATTCTTGATAAGAAGATTTTTAAAAACCATTTTTATAAAATACAAACTGGCCTTTTATTTCTGCAATTTACATTCGCCTTATAAATAGATTCCTGCCAAATTATCTACTGGTGGAAAACCAAATCTACAAAATGTTGAACGTCATGGCTGCCTTAAGGTATGGTTGGTCATTATACATAGTAAGGTTCGTTTCTGTAGGTCATTACTCTATGTTATAGGGCGATACTCCTATAAGGTATGGTGGGTAGTACATATTTAAAAGTGTCTCAGATATATTTACCTGTTAACAGCTATTTTCACATGATTGCAGAAGCCCGTTAAATGGTGAAAATAATGACATAATTGGTGCTCAACTTATATTAAACGTTAAAAAAAAGTCTAATTGTACAACTTTTTGGTCACTCTTTGATCCGTATGGTGTTTACCTATATCAGTTGGTCAGTACAGTATGTTAAATGGTTGCCACTTCTTCTTAGTGAGTAAAGGTTATTTAATAAATGGTTGGTTACACGATCCAAAAGATATGTTTAATATCGGTTGGTGTGCAGCTAATTTCATTTTGTTTGGAAAAAACATAAATGGAGATTACGATAAATCAAATGAATCAGTTTTTATTTAAAAAGGTGAAGAAGATACAGTAATTAGTCAATACACTACACCGTTTTGTTATTGGTCCATTGCGAAGAGTGCATTAGGCAAATCATTTGGTATAAAGTTTATATTATGAAGTATATGTACTGAATTCAATTGTATTTCTGTTAGTTTGCACAATTCAACGCTTAGATTTAAATGTTGAGCTTTCCATGTACTCACTGCGAATTATCATACAATGAATACCCGATAATAGCTAACTTGTTGCAATTCCATTATAAATCGGTCAAATAGAACTGCACATATTGCATATTGTGTATCGCTTGGTGCTAACAGGACGTAAAATTATAGGACCTTAACTTTACATAATTTGACTCTAAAAGGTGAAAAATATAAAGTATATTATTTAAATGATACCATATACTAAATACTTGGCTTAGTGGGTCCAAGGAGATTAAAAGCTTGTAACTACAATTGATAAAGGATTTCGTGTCATCAATAGATTTCTTTTTTTTTATTTCATTAATAGAGTTTGATAAAAGAACGAATGATAGTTGATTCATTCGTTTTTTTCCAACAGCAAACACATGCATCAACTCCCCTTAACTTCCCCAACCAAAGCCAAGCATAGATGAAAATTTTTCTGAAGATGCAGAGCTTTGTAGCTCACCTAAACCGAAGATTCAAGTGAGCTTTTCTGAGCATCTGCTATATGTATCAGGCGTTTGTCCGTCCGTCTGTAAATTTTTCACATTTTTTTATTTTTCCTCTAAAACCACTAAGCCAATTATAACCAAACCAGGTACAAAGCATCCTTATGGAAAGGGGATTCAAAATCTTCTTTAAAACGAAGATAATCGCGAAATAGTGAGTATAGGATGTGTCTCTTTAAAAATGTTCTTCTCAAGAACAACTGCACCAGAAACGACAATATTCACACACAAGCTTGCTTATATAGTGAAATTTCTAAATTGTAAAAATCGTGACCCTTGGACTAGACCTGGGGCCAAAAGTGGGGTTCAAAGTTAAACATAGAAATAGGAAGGAAATATTAAAAAATCTTCATTTCGAGAACCACTGCACCAGAAAAGCCAATATTTACACCAAAGCTAGTTTCTAAAGTGAAAATTTTAAATTGTAAAAATTGTGACTCTCGGACCTAAACTGGGTCTCAAGACGGGGCTCAAAGTTTAACATAGAAAAACATAAGAAAATTGTTTAAAAATATTCTTCCCGAGAACCACTGCAACAGAAATGTCAATATTTACACCAAATCTTGTTTTACAGGGAAGATTACAAATTGTAAAGTTAATGACCCTCTGACCAAAACTGGGGCCCCAGGCAAGGTTTAAAGTTTTAACATTGAAATACGTACAAAAAATGTTTCAAAATCTTTTTCTCGAGAACCACTGCATCAGAAATGCCAATATTTATATAAAAGCTTGTTTTTACAGTGAACATTCTTAATTGTAAAACTCGTGACTCTCAGACCAAAACTGGGGCCATGGGCAGGGTTTAAATTTTAACATAGAAAAACGTAGAAGAAATGTTTTAAAATCTTTTTCTCAAGAATCACTGCACCAGAAATACCAATATTTATACCAAATATTGTTTATTTTAGTGTATATTCTAAATTGTAAAAATCGTGACCCTCAAACCAAATCTAAGGCCCCATGCGGGGTTCAAAATTTAAGATAGAAATACATAGGAAAAATGTTTGTCGATAAACAAGCCCGGATTAGGAAAAATTTTAAGTTTAAATTCTTCATCACTGCCCGCTCCTCTAAATATCCAAGAATGCAGTTTGGTTTGGTCTTTTAAAGAATAAGATTAGGAAAAAATCGGACAAAGTATATTTACTAAAATGAACAAAATATGATAATAATGTGTAAATTTCCGGGCTTGCACGGGATATCGTCTAGTATTGTTTTAATTAATTGAAGTATAAGTCTCGCTACAAAGCATATTCGTAATAACCGCAACGCTGTTTGTGCTGAATAGACTAAAGACATAAAATATAGGTTCAACACTGAAAGAAATCAATCATTTCTTTCAACCATTCTCTTCATCTGAATAATCAATAATTTTCTCTTCCTCTATCACTTCCCCAGCTGTTGCTATTGCTGGTATATCTTCAACGGTTGATGTAGCCGTTTGTTCTTGCGTTTCATCTATTGGATAAGGTGACGTGAATATGATATCAATGAATCCATACCATACCGAACTATTCCCTGGATAAAAATTTGAAAGTTAACACCTAGAGGTGTATGACCCTTAGCAATCATCCAGGTAAATTTTGCAGATTTGTATTATAGACATATTTAGAGTCAATTTTCATTCATTAACTTCAAAAAAAAGAAAGCATACACTTTATCTACTTTAAGTAGAAAAAAATATAATGAGGTAAAGGCGTACTTTGATAAATTTTAAACCTACATTATACACAACATCTTTCACCTATGTTATCAAAATATCAAATATCAGATATTATGACGTCTCTTAACGAGGCCGGGTCTATTTTTTTCTGCCCTAGATTTTTTTTGATGAAATGTTTTACTTGAATTTCTACTGATATAATTATTATTTTAAGGGGGAAAAAATCAGACATTTACCACACCGTTTGTTTAAGGGGTCATCTCAAAGTTTGTTTATCTTTAACATAGGACCCTGTGGGATTTTGCTTGAAATGTATCAATTTTGCACATTTTTTACATTTGTTTTAAACTTCTGCCCTAGGGATTTCTTTTTCCGTTCTACATATTAAAGTTATTGCTTAAAGGCATCAAATGGTCAAATAAAAAAAAACCTTTTACCTCCTGGTTTGATCCAGGGGTCTTATCAAAGTTGCTTTCTGTATGCCCAATTTCCCAGTTTGCCAGATAATGGCTATCTTTTATTTGACAAAGACGGAAATGGTGATCTGTATAGTATTATTAAAACATTCAGACACATTTAAGTAATAAATAAATATATAACATCGCATATTAAGGGTTATTAATATAAAATGCATGGTTACTGTCTTGAAATATACAAATTAAGCTATATTTAGGCGGGTTAAGAAAACGTGACAGGGGGCTAGGCTTGCTGAACCCTCTTCACGTTTTCGAAACTTTTACGCATCAATCGAGCTATTTTCAACAAATTTCGCTGAATATCTGCAGTTGAAACTATCACACCATGGCGTCAACAAAGCAAAAAGACGTCACAATACAAATGAAACGCTGCGCGAAAGCGTGCGTACTCGTTCTGTACACTCGGCCTCGTTAAGTTATTTATCAAATTTTAAACCTTAACTGTCAATTTTTATTGCATCTACATCTATTAGAAAAACAAGGTCATAACAACCAAATATTATTACATCTATTTTTATTTTATTTTGAATTTCTTTTTGTTTCATAGACTGTTAAGTATCAAAAATTGTAGTCCAAAAGATGATTCACAATTGTTCATCATACATTATCTCAAAATCTCGGGTTAGGTATTAAGAGTTCGGTGTGAAAAAGTAGCAAAGATTGTTTTTGGTATTAATAGCAACACAAACATTTGTAAACTCTTGGAAAATAATTTTTGGTGTTGCAAATTCCAGTTAAAAATGTATCGTTTTTCTACTCAGCGAAATAGAGATTGAAATTATTGATTTGAGACAATAAATTGTGGTCAGATTATTTCAAATGAAACAATGCAATAGAACATACATTAAATTTAGAAAAAAATTGAATGAAAGAAAAATCGTGCATTCTTCTAGTGTACTACATTAAATTATAAACACTCAGTTATAAAGCAGTTTTTAAATATATCATGGACACAACATATTGTTACGAAAGAGGATTTTAACGTTGATCACCCTAGGCTTACATTTATTAATTAATATCGTTAACTTATAAATAAAAGTCTAACTCACTGTAGATAACATTTTTAGCTTAGCTGAGCTTATATTAGAATAAAAAGAAAAGAATGGCAATTGGTTATAAAAAAAATGTCAAAGTTTATTCTTTTTCTCTGTTATAATTTGCACTAAATCTTAACTTTGACAACATCAAATGTGCACAATACATTTTCTATACGATTTTCAACTCACATTTTTTCCCCTTATTTTCTTTGTGTTAATGTAAAAACATTATTTTTTTCAAAGCTGAGCTTAAGTTAAAGATATATTTCGTTATTCTAAATCTCAATATCAATATTTCTCCAAAATTCTTTTCCAGGCCTTTTATTCTATGGCTTTCTGCATTGATTTTTTACTTGCTGTGTTGCTTTATCGTGAAGAAGTACATATAAAGTTGAAGTTTTGTTGTTAGTTTCCATAAACACAGCTAGAACATATTTACTCAGTATTCAGAATTTTCTCTCTTTACTTCGAAAACTGGCATTTCATTTTCAAAATACGTTCTACCTAGAAACCTCAAATTATACAGGATAAAGGAAATTGGTGACTATGTGTTGTCACCATTGGACTTTATTTGATATTAGCCTAATTCTGCTTTCTATTTTTACAAATGACAAAATCAATACAAAACTTTCAACAAAAATTGAAAGAAACATGTAAGTTAAAGAAATTTAGAAATTTTTACAACATCATTCTTTCTTTGTTCGTCTATAACGTTATGTAAATGGTCATTTCCGGCCAACTGTCAAAAACATGAAATGTTCTTCTGTTTTCTTCATATTTAACGGTTGAGTGCGCAACGTTTGATCCATATTCCGTTGTTGGAGCAATCATGCAATCGATATTACCTTTCAAAATACTGCTAAAAAAATCACATTGTTTGCTTAATATGCGTATTTTTTTAAAGGAGATCTTCATTAATATATCATATAACTGTGATCCTACCTATCTTTAAGCAAATCCCAAACCTTGTTGCGACATGGATAGATTTTACTCCGCAAATAATATTTTTATACATAAATCGATTTCATCTTTATAACCTCTTTATGTTTATGTGTAAGATTAAAAAATTCTTTTTAATTAGAAACATTGTCCTCACAGTAACATATACCATAAGCAAACTTCATGTGTCGTCATGCTAATTTATATCAACATAGATCATTGAGCATGCACGCTATAATTGGAAATTGTATTAAGATATTATATAAAAAACATTCATATTTAAATGATAAAAAATAATTATCATACCCATTCCTGTAGGTGAATAGTTGGGTTCTGCACCGCATTCACATAAGCATGGCCTCTTTTGTTTTGAATATAAACAGTCAACCTAACAATAGAAGAGAGTGTTCTGGAGGCCAGCTGTCTGTACAAAATGAATAGGTTGACTGTAGAAACAAGTTCCACTTGAGTAACCACAGGACTTGATGTGATACCTGGCTGACCCAATTGAATACCTTATTGCGCAATCCAGCAAGCTATTGAAACCCTTACTATAATTCTGTACTTCAAATGATATGAAAAATAATTAATTAACCGACTTCCAAATGACATTGACCTTTGACCTTTATGTCATTTTGTTGGGCCAAGGTAGACGCTTCTATTCCAAGTGGTCCAAACTCTCTATGATAGATAGTAAAAAAGTTGGAAATGATTTTATGGAAGTTTCAATACTTTCAGGGGCAATAACTGCTATAAGGGGGCCTCAGATCCTTTCGGTATGAATAGATTGAAGAACCCTCTAAGTGTACTGAAGACAATGGTAAAAGTTCCATATTTCTATCTCTTATGGTTTAAGAGAAGTAGCGATAACAAGCATTTCGTACAAAAGGGGCTATAACTCTGTAATTGTTCAAAAGTATGAGCCAAGGGGCTATATTTGAAAATGGCTTAAGATGTCCTACTATATCCATAAAAAAGTTTTTCTCTACCACCCTAAACAAAAGAGATATAAAAACTCATTAATTAACAGCTTCTCAAATGACCTTGACCTTTGACCTTCATGTCATTTTGTTTGGCCAAGGTAGACGCTTCCATCCCAAGTGGTCCAAAGTCTCTATGATAAATAATAAAAAAGTTGGATGTGATTTTATGGAAATTTAAATACTTTCAGGGGCAATAACTACTACAAGGGGGCCTCAGATCCTTTTGGTATGAATAGATTGAAGAACCCTCTAAGTGTAATGAAGACATTGGTAAATGTTCCAAATCTCTATCTCTTATGGTTTCAGAGGAGTAGCGATAACAAGCATTTCCTTCTCAAAGGGCAATTACTCTGTAAGTTCTGGGAGTTCTTTGACACAGGGTCAATTGGTACCATATCTTTTAATGAGCAATTACATAAAGTTTAAATTGTTTGGGTAACTCTAATAATAAAAAAGTCACCCCGAGCTAAATAGAAAAAAAGAAGAAGAATAAAAAACATAAAGAAAACAAGAGGTCTTTCACCTGAAAGGTGGAAAGACCTAATAAAAGAAATAAAAAGCAGCAACGAGTTTGCTTTTACAATGAATCAAACGACCATATAGACGAGGTTGGTTTCCATAAAAACTACAAAAGCGATCCTATGACCGTTACTGTTCTACGTTCTGAATCTTCTTCAAAATTTCACTGGATTCTTCAATTCCAGACAGCGAGGGATTTCTTTATCGTGCTAGCACCTACCACATAGGTGTAACATTGTAACATTGAAGACTCCAAATACTCTCTTCACTTATATTTTGCTAGCCGAATTAATTTTCATAAGACGGGTTGATCTGGCAAGGTGTGAACATTATTTAAATGTGTTAAAGTCTTTCCTGTAAATACTTTAAAGTAACAGTAGTTGTTAACAGAAAATTGATCTTAAGCTGAAGCGCTAGTTATCTTTTTTTTAACATCAGTACATAGACTGATTAAAAATTCGGCCTCAAGCGTTGTATTTAATCTTTTAAATCTACAACTGGCCTTGCATATCTTACGATGATTTTAGCTTCGGAGTAATAGGTTATTTTAATTTCATTGATGATCAGGTTTCTTTATCATTTAACGCACTATCGTTTAAATCAATGCTAAATCAACGGTATATCTGTCATGTAAGATGAATGTGTCCTTTATTAAGCCAATATATGAAAATAAAATTAATACTGTAGTTATGTTATGTTCGTAAAAAGGATCAATGCGCATGTGTGATAAGGTAGAAAGATACGAAGCATGTGTATTATTGCATGTCCACTCGCGCGGGATTTCGGCCACGTGCAGGAGATGAGTTACGTTAATGTCTACACAAAGCTAAGTGGCCGTGTTTGGCTTAAAATGTTTGCACTTTAATAGCTAAATTTTTATTTAAACAATAGTTAACTATTAACTGACATTGACAAGAGCACAAAGAACACTTTTTTCAATGACAGCCCTACTGAAATATCTACCGTTTTATTAATATGAACCTAAAACATATTATTTCACTATTTAAAGATTTAATCTTCTTTTGTTTTAATCTCAAACATTATGTGTACAGATTTTAGAACATTTAAGACTTCAAAATCCACTTTTGATATATGTGTCTGACAATAGTTTAGATTGGGAATGTAATATTGATTTTATTTAATAAGTTTCAACAAAAAATCTTAACTAACACTCTATCATTCATATAAACCAATCTAAAATGACTAAACTTTTATATGCAATAAAAATTAAAACAAGTTGTTTGTGTTTGCGGCTAAAAAAACCCATTTATGTAAGACGCGAATCTTGTGTAGTAGATTACCGCTGACCGCTAGGTAGTTCAGCCCCGATCAATCTCCTCTGCCGCGGGCGAGGGATGGGTAACATGGCACACAGAGAGAGAGAGAGAGAGAGAGTGAGAGAGAGAGAGAGAAAGAGAGATTTCAAATGCATGTAGTATAATGACTAAAGATTGTTCACTACAAGAACTTAAGAAAAATGACTTATGTATAGTCCTCACATAAAAGCATTTATACTTTAATGAATGAATTAAAGCATCCCGTATAAACCTTTTTGTCAGTTGTAATCACAAACACTTTCGTTTACTTTCCAAATCAAAACAGGCACATGTTTACAAATGAAGCTTTTTTACGCAACCCCCCCCCCCCAAAAAAAAATAATATTATAACGATATTGATAAGATCCTTATAACCAACTTTCCCCGCGACAGCCATATCGAAATCCTAACCATTTTTTAGTTATAAAGCAAACGCTTTCAAGGGCTCTTGACCCCTAATTTAAGATGGTCAGTCCTTTTTAATGGTATCAAATGAAAGCCCATTATATTCTGCACAATGTTTATTCTACATGTTTTAACATTTTTTTTTGTTTAAAAGGCAAATATGTATAAATTGTCGCACTTTTTTTAATCGTGTGTTGACCTCTACCCTTTCCTTAATAAAAAAAAACGTAATCCAAAAACAAAAACCGATATGCACAACATCAATGCTTCTGTTTTTTTAAAATTATTTGGATTCCCAGTCTCTGCTATTATAGTTTCGGAGCCTTCGACTGGAAATCAAAGGCCCTAGAATATTTTCGAAGGGGAATAATTTGTTAACAGAAGAACAATTTTATAGTTTATTAAACGTTTAAGAGTGTTTTGTAAAGTCTATTACACCTAGAAATTTGAGCAAAAACCGTTTAAAAATGAGCAAGATATGAAGCCTCAAAGTTCGCCTCTAGGAAAAAAAAATAATCTTAACCTGCAGAATAAGAAGTAGGTCCTCCGTGAAACGAAAGACCTTAATAACAATGAGTTCTCAACATTTATATTTACTCAGTATCATTTTATCATTATAAAGCAGTGATGACTAAACAGCCATACTTACCCATGCGTTTCCATCATTGTTATGCAGTAAAGTCTAACAATTTCAGTGTTCCAGTTCAGCAAAGGACGATAACTTATATACCATTGCACATGGATACTTCTCCCATCCCTGCATATGTGGATGCCAAATGTTGAAAAAATTATATAAAAGCTATAATTGACAAAATAAAACACCTGGCACGTTTGAATACTATAGAATATTGATGTGAAGCCCAATCGTTCAAATGACTTTGAACCATTTCCTGTAGTGTTTCAAATTATTATAGATTTTGATAGCTCATTTAATTTTACTCGAAAACTATATATTATATTACATGAACATATATTGTAATATTATTTCTATGGCACGCCATTTTACATGCGACATTTGTTCATTATCAATATATGTAGGAAAGAGGCGATAGTTTTGCGTGTGCCAAGTCGATTTCAAATAAAACATGTTCAAACCATACAAAATGTTTCTCTACGTTCATTTTTTAATTAATAATACATTATTACTTTAAGCATCGTCAGAAATATACGAACAGTGCTGCATTCGTTTACAGACATAGGATAAAAATGTGTTCATTAGTAATTTAATACCCCACTTAACAATAAGAACAGAAAGTTTTTGTGTGAAGATTAGAAAACCAACATTGTTGATATTCGTTGAGCGTTTTTTTATTGACACAATAAATTGGTTGGTCATATTTTTCATCACAAAAGTGAAAAGAAACCAATCATAAATCAGATACTTGTCTCGTTATTATGATAAATTTACTAAAATTTACAACTGATTTTTAAGAAAGAAGAGTTTATAGTGTTGTACCGGGGGGATAACCGTGTGTAAGACAAGCTGTCTATAACTCAACAAGCATTCTGAGAGTATTGCTTAAGCAATACACGTCCCCTACCGGTTTGTAAAAATTTGTGAAAACAATACACGCCGAATCAACAGACCAACCCGATAACGAACCCGATTGTAAAAATACAAAACACCCTGTCGATTAAATTTACAACACAATGCTTGACACTATTTTACAGAACTTGTTTGTTTGTTAGAAACAATAAAAGGAATGGTCCAAGTAATGCACGATACTATTACTGACTACATACTTTCCTCGTTTATTCAATAAACTTAAACAAGTGAAAAGCTTCAATGCGATAGCAAACCGGGTTTTCTTTTATGTGAACTGTATCCATAATCCATGTCAACCCGTATCCAGTGAAATGGATAAGGTGAAAGGGTACCCTATATGCAATATTTTGCCAAAAAATGACTAATTTCAAAAGCTAGTTTTTTTTCATAAATTATCGGAAATTAAAATCCTAGCAATATGCACACCTCTGATATACCCTATGTACAACTGATCTGCAAAAGAACAACTTCCTTTCTTGAAATCTGTAAGAGGAATAATCCGTACAATGAGGGTACCCAATATGCAATATTTTGCCAAAAAATGACTAAGTTCAAAAGCTGGTATTTTTTTCATAAATTATCGGAAATCAAAATCCTAGCAATATGCACACCTCTGATATACCCTATGTACAACTGATCTGCAAAAGAACAACTTCCTTTCTTGAAATCTGTAAGAGGAGTTATCCATACAATGAGGGTACCCAATATGCAATATTTTGCCAAAAAATGACTAAGTTCAAAAGCTGGTATTTTTTTCATAAATTATCGGAAATCAAAATCCTAGCAATATGCACACCTCTGATATACCCTATGTACAATTGATCCGCAAAAGAACAACTTCCTTTCTTGAAATCTGTAAGAGGAGTTATCCGTACAATGAGGGTACCCTATATGCAATATTTTGCCAAAAAATGACTAAGTTCAAAAGCTGGTATTTTTTTTCATAAATTATCGGAAATCAAAATCCTAGCAACATACACACCTCTGATATACCCTATGTACAATTGATCTGCAAAAGAACAACTTCCTTTCTTGAAATCTGTAAGAGGAGTTATCCGTACAATAAGGGTACCCAATATGCAATATTATGACAAACAAGAGGCCCAGGGGCCACATCGCTCACCTGAGCAACAATTGCATTAATTCTGATCAAATTAGCATTACAGTATCTAAATATCTTGACAACTGAGTACAGTAGATCTTGCAAAAAAATTGAAAATCTGCCAATTTATTACTCCTCTTTTTTTGGGGTAAATACAAAGCCCCTTTTGTTGTTGTACCTGTAAGAAGATTTTTCTCTATTCCTATATACCCCCCCCCCCCTCTCCATTTCAAGGTCCCACTTTTCTCTAGGGAATCATGGTTTCATCAAACTTAAATCTGCATAACCTGTGCTTTCACACTAAGTACTGAGTTTTGGACCAAAAACTTTCCCAGAATATTTTTAAAGATTTTTTCTATATATTTCTATGTAAAAATTCAAACCGCCATCACAGCCCTGCCCAACCACTAGGGACTGTGATTTTTCAAACTTGAATTTACACTACCCGAGGATGCCTCTACACAAGTTTAAGCTTTTCTGGCCAAATAGTCTTTAAAAAGAAGATCTTTAAAGATTTTTCTCTATATATTCTTATGTAAAAATTCATCCCCCATTGTGGCCTCATCCTACCCCTGGACCATTATTTGAACAAACTTGAATCTATACGATCTGGGGATGCTTCCACTCAAATTTGGGCTTTCCTGGCCTTATAGTTTTGAGAAGAAGACTTTTAAAGATTTTCTCTATATATAAAAATTTATCCCTCATTGTGGCCCCGCCCTACCCCCAGTAACCATGATTTGAACAAACTTGAATCTAAATTATCTGAGGATAGTTACATGCCAATTTGAGCTTTCTTCGCCAAATAATTTTTAAAAGAATTTTTTTTATAGATTTTCTTAATATATTCCTGTATAAAAATTTATCCCCCAATTGTGGCCCCACCCAACCCCCCGGGGACCATGATTTGAGCAAACTTGAATCTACACTATCTGAGGATGCTTCCACTCAAATTTGAGCTTTCCTGGCCTAACAGTTTTTGAGAAGAGGATTTTTAAAGATTTTCTCTATATATTCCTATGTAAAACTCGATCCCCCTATTGTGGCCCCACCCTACCCCCAGGGACTGATTTGAACAAACTTGAATCTACACTATCTGAGGATGCTTCCATTTCAATTTGAGCTTTTCTGGCCTAATAGTTTTTGAGAAGAAAATTTTTTAAAGATTTTCTCCATATATTCCTATGTAAAACTTGATCCCCCTATTGTGGCCCCACCCTACCCCCGGGGACCATGATTTGAACAAACTTAAATCTACACTACCTGAGGATGCTTCCATTTTAATTTGAGCTTTTCTGGCCTAATAGTTTTTTAGAAGAAGATTTTTAAAGATTTTCCCTATATATTCCTATGTAAAACTAGATCCCCCTATTGTGGCCACACCCTACCCCCGGGGACCATAATTTGAACAAACTTCAATCTACACTATCTGAGGATGCTTCCATTTTAATTTGAGCTTTTCTGGCCTAATAGTTTTTGAGAAGAAGATTTTTAAAGATTTTCTCTATATATTCCTATGTAAAACTTGATCCCCCTATTGTGGCCCCACCCTACCCCCGGGGACCATGATTTGAACAAACTTAAATCTACACTACCTGAGGATGCTTCCACACAAGTTTAAGCTTTTCAGGCCGAATACTTTTTGAGAAGAAGATTTTTGAAAAATACCAACAAATTTTTAATAATTCTCAATTATCTCCCCTTTAAAGAGGGCGTGGCCCTTCATTTGAATAAACTTGAATCCCCTTGACCTAGTGGTGCTTTGTGCCAAATTTGGTTGAAATCTGCCCAGTGGTTCTTGAGAAGAAGATGAAAATGTGAAAAGTTAACGACAACGACGACGACAACGACAACGACAACGACAGACAACGGACAAATTGTAATCAGAAAAGCTCTCTTGAGCCTTTGGCTCAGGTGAGCTAAAAATGACTAAGTTCAAAAGCTGGTATTTTTTTCATAAATTATCGGAAATCAAAATCCTAGCAATATGCACACCTCTGATATACCCTATGCACAATTGATCTGCAAAAGAACAACTTCCTTTCTTGAAATCTGTAAGAGGAATTATCCGTACAATGAGGGTACCCTATATGCAATATTTTGCCAAAAAATGACTAAGTTCAAAAGCTGGTATTTTTTTTCATAAATTATCGGAAACCAAAATCCTAGCAATATGCACACCTCTGATATATGTACAATTGATCTGCAAAAGAACAACTTCCTATCTTGAAAACTGTAGGAGGAGTTATCCGTACAATGAGGGTACCCTTTTGGCAGCGGCCCGACCACCCGCCCGCCAGCCATTTTCACCATTTTAATAACCGGATTTTTCCTGCGGAAAACCCGGTTGATGACAGAATTACAAAGAACATGTGTATTTCGAACATACAGGGGCGGAGCTTACAGGCGGTAAGATAAAAGACGGGCCAGCTTCACGCTTCAGCGCGCAGAGTGGACCCAAAAACTAATCCCCGAGTAAACCCAAAGTAAACCCCGAGTAAACCCAAAGTAAACCCCCAGTGGACGCAAATTCTCAGAAAAAAATCCCACAATAAACCCCAAGTAATCCCAGAAAGTAAACCCATGGTTTACTTCGGGTTTACTCTGGCGTTAGGTTGCGTCTGATCGTTACTGTATCTTATGACCACTCTAAGACATTTCTTCAGATATGTAAACCGAAGGTATCTTGGACATATCATATATTAAAATAAATCACATATTGACTTAATTTCCTTTCTAAAAAATAAAAATATTAACAAATATAATGTGCAAGTTGTATTGTGAATGTCTGTTACATGTATATTCATACTAATGTCTTCTTTGATTCATCAAAGATCTTTATTCATTTTCGTATTACCGATTACATGTTTATACATTCAGTAATATGCATGCCTTAATATATATATATATATATATATATATATATATATATATATATATATATATATATATATATATATATATCCAAAGTCTCTTTTTCAATGAATAATAAAAAAACTTATAAAACACTGTCTATAGACAATTAACACCGACTGATGAAGACCGGTAACACGGTAACACGGTAATTATCGTGTATATATATATATATATATATATATATATATATATATATATATATATATATATATATATATATATATATATATATATATATATTTATCTTAAATTTCATCACCCATTTGAAATATTGTATTAGTAAGCCTTAATAATCTTAATAATCTTACTAAGAATCGATCTTCCCCGAGACCGAGTTTCAAACACTCATACAGAGACGCTCAAAAAATTCAGTCGCTCTCTGGCGTTTTGCCGACTTCCAATGTACACCTCAACAACCCCGACAATTGATGTATTACAATTTATTGTATATCATTCATTAGAAATTTTTTTGAAATGCTGTCAACTTAAATAAACCCAGAGAGAAAGAGAGAGAGAGTAGAGAGAGAGAAGGAGAGAGAGAAAGAAGGAGAGAGAGTCTTATTACTTCACACTGTGCACAGTTACACATCAAAATAGCTGCATCTTTAGTACTTCATCTCTACATTTAGTCGTGTTGTCCTTAATTTATGTTGAGTCTAAATATCAATAAAAAATAAAAGCCAACCAATAATTGTTAAATGCAAAAATTGTTTATTATGCACATTCTCAAACAACGAAATTATTTCTGATAAACAAGAAATCCAGAGAAGGTGTTTCCCGCGTACTGTAAACGTTGTCGTGGATCAACTCTCCCGCCTGGATGAGACATGACCCACACGTGGTCTCCTTTGCTGAGGGATACAATGGCCATGTTACTGCTCACGTTTAACGCTTCTACCGTCGACCGGCTGTTAACAAAGATAAAAAACGAGGCCGACGTTCCTGGAGTTGGTAGCAAAGAAAGAAAGAACACGTATGTTCCATCGACGGGAGCAACAAAGTGACCGCTGTGCTTTTGGTACCCACCGCCAATGTTTAACAGGACCTGGTTGTATTTCACGACCTGTGACGGATGTGTTATTCGTTGACCAGTTTCATCTTGTAAGGCAGTGAACGCTATATGTTCTGTGAAAGCAGAAAAAAGCGGTTTGCAAATTTAGATTAAAATAGCCTGTCTCCTGAAATACATGATTACCAAGCACATTGTATATATATACTGTCAGCAAAATTGTAATTTTATGGCAGTTAGTATAAAACTAGAATTTAATGATGAATGTAATAGTGAGAGGACAATATAAGTGATTAAAACTTTCGTCCAATCCTTTTGACATATTCATTCTCAATAATTGAATGAATTATAATAACGTATTTTTCGAAGCATATGATTGGTCGATTGCTGTCACATGACCGTGCTATAAAATTCTGTCACATCTAACTAAATTAAAAATAGAAAACTTATAAACCTCAGAATATTAGAAATAGATTTTCATGACACAATAATTGTTTTGACATGTGCAACATTGTGACGTTACAATAGCGAAATCAACGCCTTTACATTTTGATGCAAATATCTTACTGTTACTGTTATACATTTGAAGAGAATTATTTTTTGATTTATTATAAAAGAACAATTTTAGCCTTCTGACATCGGTCAATACAGAGTTTGATAGACCTGATAATGATGAGAGTATATCAACTTCGGCCTTCTCCTTGGATATACTTTCATCAGGTCGATAAAACCATGTTTTGACCTCATCAAAAGGTTATAATTGTATAATGTTCCATTCAATTCAACAATGAAGAAAATAGGGGAGGGAGGGGGGTAAGGTAGCGCAAATGCCCATTTGGTTTTTTCGTATAAAACAATTTTAATTTTTTTTCCCCAATTTAATCTATATCATAATGTTATAATATTAGTTTGCAAAAGTACAATTTCTTTTTATATTCAGTTTTTAATATTTTAACAAACGGTAAAGAAAAAATATTAAAACGTTCAATTGTTGATAAACAACATATTTTTAATGTATAGTGGGTCATCTCTCCACTTTTTTGTTGATAGAAATCGGATTGTTTTAACAATAATAATGTAATATTGACTATAGTTTTGGTGATGTCGAACTCACAACATAAAAATCCTAGTTATATAAGGTTATCTTTTGTCTGGTGCTCTAACCATTGAGTCATTTCAGTCACAAGAAAGTTCGCTATTTAAATGCTATCTATGACTTTGGCAACAAATTTACGGACTTTTTTTTAAAACGTTCAATTGTTGATATACAACATATTTTTAATGTATAGTGGGTCATCTCTCCACTTTTTTGTTGATTGAAATCGGGTTGTTTTCTATTAGACTTTATTAGAATATGGGGAAAAATATGGAGCACAGAACCGCTCTATGAAAAAAGGCATTGAAGTAAAAAAATTACTTTTTTGAGGTTTTGATACGTATAAGCCAGTTAAAATCAACACAATCCAAGTATTGTACATATATATTGGTTCCAAATCGATGATATGTTAAATATATTGTTTTGAATGATTTTTAAAAAAATTATTATATTTGTTGACATTTATATTTTTCAGTATCATATCTGTCCTTGTATAGGCATTTCATACGTCTTACCCACTATCTTCTTTCGCAAAAAATCACAAAAAATAAGTACTTGTAATCATTTGTATATCAAATGAATCAAAATCATCTTACTTGTTATAATTAAGTGTCTTCTTTAAAACAACACTTTGGAATAAGATTACAGCTTTGATACAATTTATTAACTCTATTCAATTAAAAAAGAAAAAAGGGGAAAAAAGGAAAAAAGAAAAGAAAAAGAAACAAGAAAGAAAGAACCCAATAAACAAAGTAGTGAAGATATCTTACTTTGTCGCTCTTTCATCGTTCTTTGGACATCTTTCATTTCTCTTTGAAGATTTGCAATCATATGTAAAATATGATATGTATCATCCTGGGATTTTCTTTGTACAATCTATAAATATAATTGATGTATTTTATTTCGGATTTGATAGTTTTTATATCTTAAAATATATATTTTATAACTGCAAGTTTAATCGATCAATTTTAAAACCAATACCTTAGTTTTAATCTGTTCGCCGTGGGTACTTGATACTATACACACCACACAAACAAAGCAGAATATAATAACGATTCTTCTGGAAAAAAAAAACAACCCATTTAAACCGCGTAAATGTATATTGTAAAGATGATTTATTTACAAGAATTAAAAAATCTTTAATTTTTTTTTTTGAGAAACCCCACTAAATTACCGAAAACCCCCATTTATTATATCACAGAATCCCATTAAAAAATCGGATTATTATAATTAAGGAATGAATTCAATAGTTATAAGTTTTATACGATATAAAATGGTTTGCGGCAGTTTACGCTTTATAAACCGCGAAGCGGGTTATATAAATGCATAAACTGTTATAAACCATTTTTATCGTATAAAACTAATGAATACTGAATTTATCGCTTATAATTTTTTTTTTTTAATTTTTTTTTTATTCTAGATAAAAACGGTCATTTCACTTTTAAAATGAAATCAACAAAATTCAAACGTTATGTCCGACGGATTGATACGTTTTTGACGTTAGTCTTACTATGACGTAGGCAACATTCATCACACGATATAAAATAATTTTTCAGCCAATCAGAAAGCGCGTTACAACCAGATTTAATTATTAATGTACGCATATATATATATATATATTTATATATGCGCACTTTTTGAATCCTGTTTTGACTTCTACCCTTTCCTAAATAATGAAACATAATCCAAAAACAAAAACCGATATGCACAGTATCAATGCTTCTGGGTTTTTTAAAAAACATTTTTGGATTCCTATTCCTTGTCATTATAGTTTCAGAGCCTTTGACTGGAAATCAAACGCCCTAAAATATTTTTTAAGGGGAATAACTCGTTAACGGAAGAAGAATTTTATAGTTTATGAAACGTTTTATATTATACAAATATTGACTGGGGTTGAGGGCAACATTGATTATATTAGCTCCCGAGGGACGAAATATAGCCCGACGCGAAGACACAGTCAACATTTGTTTTGTTATATGAAGAAACAAACCAAAATTTAAGAAAGTAATTGAAAACAGATCGCCGTAATTTTCTCCGCTCAACAAAAAATTCATGAATTCAATTTTGTGAAAAGTTCACTTCCAAAATATCCCCAGCATCAAACGGTCACTGGTGATATTCCGCCGACCTTAAGAATTAAAATGCAGATGTTCTATCTGATTTTACTTTACAGTAATTCGTAAATCTTTATATCCGTTATGATAACACACCGTCGCATTGCGCGTACGTTGTTTACTTGCATTGACTTTCTATTATGACGTCACCTTGTTTTGGAGTTGCGAAGAGTTATTTACGTCATCGTTTACGAATCAACAAATCAGAGGCGATTATTTGAAATAGAGGGAATATTCTCTAGATATTATTCCTAGCCGGTCAATATCAAAAAAAATATTGACCGGTCAATATTTTTCGGACGAGCTAATATAAAAGTCATTGACTATTTGTCTATATAGAGTTATATAGTGAGAATATACTACTGAATATAACAATGTGTTTTGTAAACTCTATAACACCTGGAACTTTGAGCAAAATCCGTTTAGAAATGAGCAAGATATGAAACCTCAAAGTTCGCGTCTAGGAAAAAAAAAATAAGAATAAAAATAATCTTAACCTGCAGAATAAGTAGTAGGTCTTCCGTGAAACGAAAGACTTTAATAAGAATGAATTCTCAACATTGATATTTACTCAATATCTTTTTATCATTATAAAGCAGTGATGACTAAACAGTCATACTTACCCAGATGCTTCCTTCATTGTTATGCAGTGAGGTCTAACAACTTCAGTTAAACAGTTCAGCAAAGGACGGACACTTATATACCATTGCACACGGATACTTCTCCCATCCCTGCTTATGTTGATGCCAAATGTTGGAAAAATTATATAAAAGCTATAATTGACAAAATAAAACATCTGGCACGTTTGAATACTACAGAATATTGATATGAAGCCCAATCGTTCAAATGACTTTGAACCATTTCCTGTAGTGTTTCAAATTATTATAGATTTTGACAGCTCATTTAATTTTACTCGAAACTATATATTATATTACATGAACATATATTGTAATGTTATTTCTATGGCACGCCATTTTACATGCGACATTTGTTAATTATCAATATATGTAGGAAAGAGGCGATAGTTTTGCGTGTGCCAAGTCGATTTCCAATAAAATATGTTTACACCATACAAAATGTTTCTCTACGTTCATTATTTAATTATTAATACATTATTACTTTAAGCATCGTCAGAAACATACGAACAGTGCTGCATTCGTTTACAGACATAGGGTCAAAATGTGTTCATTAATTGTAATTTAATACCCCACTTACCAATAAGAACAGAATTTTTTGTGTGAAGATTAGAAAACCTACATTGTTGATATTCGTTGTGCTTTTTAATTGAAAAAATAACTTGGCTGGTCATATTTTTTCATCACAAAAGTGAAAAGAAACCAATTATGAATCAGATACTTGTCTCGTTATTATGATAAATTTACTAAAATTTACAACTGATTTTCAAGAAAGAAGAGTTTATTGTGTTGTACCGGGGGGATGACGGTGTGTAAGACAAGCTGTCTATAACTCAACAAGCATTCTGAGAGTATTGCATAAGCAATACACGTCCCCTACCGGTTTGTAGAAATTTGTGAAAACAATGCATGCCGACTCAATAGACCAACCCAATAACGAACCCGATTGTAATAATACAAAAAACCCTGTCGATTAAATTTACTTTACAACATTATGCTTGACACTATTTTACAGAACTTGTTTGCTTGTTAGAAACAATAAAAGTAATGGTCTAAGTAATGCACGATATTATTACTGACTACATACTTTCCTCGTTTATTCAATACACACCGAACACGATAACGAACCCGAACATTCAAAAAATGGAATATAAAAAATTAGTTTTCTCAAAAATACGTCAACCAGATGCTACAAAAGTGTAAACTTTATCTGTAGTTTGACATTTTGAAGCTGTTCAACAAATTTCACATTATTCCTCAAACACATAAAGAAAAAAAGTGTGGAAAACTGAAGTGGGACAGACAGACGGACGGACAGAGAGACAGACGGACGGATGGACGAACGCAGAGGAAAGCTATAGTTCCCTCCAGTGAAAACCAGTAGGGGACTAATAAACTTTCAACACATCACACAGACCCTTAAACGTGCTACTACACATGCGACTTCCATATACAGCTTAATTGACTACTGTCACTCGATGGAGATGGCCGGAGATTGTCGCTGACCAGATAAGTCCAATATCGTTTTAGATTCTTGATAGTAAATTAAATAATGTATAATTTAATTTTGTGGTGCTATTATATTAAAACCTTTACAAAATATTATCGTTTAGTGTATTTTCATTTCGTAGATCTTTATCAATTCTTTGGTTATCGACAAGAGTTTCATGGCCGATTTCTAAAAACTAAAAAACGAGCATTCTGAGAGTATTGCACAAGCAATACACGTCCCTTACCGGTTTGTGAAAATTCTGAAAACAATGCACTGTTATGCAGAATATCGAACCCGAACATTAAAAAATTGGAATATAAAAAAATAATTTTCTCGAAAATGTCAACCAGACGCTACAAAAGTGTAAACTTGATCTGTAGTTTGACATTTTGAAGCTGTTCAGCAATTTTCATATTATTCCTCAAACGCATAAAGAAAAAAAAGTGTAGACAGACAGACAGACGCACGGACAGACAGACGGACGCAGAGGAAAGCTTTAGTCCCCTCCGGTGAAAACCGGTAGGGGACTAATCACACGAAAAGTAGGTGAATGGGGCATTGTAAACTATACACCTGTAAGTTTCTGACATGTGATGGTGCGGCATGCACATGGTACGGAAGATCAACCATTTGCAGGAAATTGGCTGGGGAAGGTTATGGGCAGCGGAAAGGGCTAAAAATACATTTTAACAAAATCAACGATAAACTAAATTCACCAATCTAAAATAATATTATCAATGACCACAAGTGCAAAACCAACAGTACTTTTTGCAAAATAAAAGTACATAAAATTAACCAAAGATATCTAAATACAAATCAAGCACAAAAAGTAAAACCAACATACATAAATGTAAAACGAATATACATCAACATGAAACAAGCGGACGCACAAATAAACGCCAGGTGGCGTTTTTGTGAAGCAATATGCGTCATCGATTATTGGAATCTGCGATGGTTCGCACCTATTCTGTTTCGCCTTGAGATGTTTTGAACCTGCCTCGGAGCGAAACATCTCACTGTATTATAATGTAATGTAATGGAGTGTTAATGTAATTACAAATGTATATATTGTTAGCATAGATCTATTTTGGGATATGCTTGAACTCTACATTACCCAACTGCATCCACTATTTAAATACGATTTTTACCAGTCTTATTCTTATAGCAAAAGTAGGGTTTAATATTATTTCCATTCCCATATATTTATTATGATTTATTGAAAATTTATAAATATATTTTAATGACCTGTGTATACTCGTACATTTGTTCCAAATATTCATATTCGGATAAAAATCGTATGCATATTCAACTATCGTACAGTCAGTCTATCAGAAAAAAAACGTCATTTAATTGTTATCCATAAACAGGATGATATACAAAAATCTGAAATAAACATTTTCAAATTGCTTCAAGACACATGTACATTGTAAATTAAAACTAGAGATACTGTGAGCAAGCTCACAATTGATACCCCCCGCTTAGAAAAATTTAATATTTAAACATTTAGAATTATTGGTATACTGATTTTCCTCAATCGACCTTGGGTCAATGTCATGACACACCCTTAGGTCATAAGCAAAGGTTGTGTGAAGTAAAATCTTCAAATTTTTCCCCATACGAAAGATATGGACCGGACACGAATTTTGTATTTTTTCTGCCAATGACCTTGAACTTTCCCAAATGACCTTGGGTTAAGGTCATGACACATCCTTAGGTCATAAGCAATCTTTTCGTGAAGAAAGAAAATTTAATAATTTTCCATAAGGAATCAATGGACCGGACACGAATTTTGCAACTCTCTCTGCCAGTGACCTTGACTTTTCCCGAATGACCTTGGGTCAAGGTCATGACACATCCTTAGGTCATAAGCAATCATTGTCTGAAGTAAAAACGTCCAATGTTTCTCCATAAGAAAGATATAGACAAGACACAAATTTTTCATTTTTTTTCTGCCATTGACCTTGACCTTTCCCAAATGACATTGGGTCAAGGTTATGACACATTCTTAGGTCATAAACAATCTCTGTGTGAAGTAAGAACTTCCAATGTTTCTCCATAAGAAAGATATTGACCGGACACGAATTTTGCATTTTTTCTGCCAGTGACCTTGACCTTGCCCGAATGACCTTGGGTCAAGGTCATGACACACCCTTAGGTCATAAGCAATCTTTGTGTGAAATAAGAACTTCCAATGTTTCTCCATAAGAAAGATATAAACCGGACACGATTGCACAGACAGACGGACGGACAGACGGACAAGGTGATTCCTATATACCCCCCCCCCCCCAAACTTTGTTTGCGGGGGGTATAATTAAGTTCATGTATTAGAATACTTCAAGATTATTGACATGAATACCGCCATGTCTTATATTTTCTTCAAACTACTTGTACAGGCAATGCATAAGACTGTAGGGTAAAATCAAACTTCGTTATAGAAAACACTGTATGCATTAATTAATGCATATTTTGATGATAACAATTTATACAAAATTTTTACTTTATGACTTTTAGTTTCCGTCAGGCTAAGGCACATCTATATAGATAATTATAGCAAACCAAAATTCACGCATCTATTCACGTAATGTCAGTCATATGTTGCATTTCGTATCACTTTAATTTTACTGGGTGGAAGTAATGCAAACTATACAACTTGACATCTTTGTAAATTTTGTGTTTACTGCCATCCGGTAAATTAAAAATTTACTGGAAAAAAAACATTCGGATAAAAATAAAATTGATAACGATTAAGTTTGACTTTTGCTATAAGAATTTTAATTTTTTTATTACATTTAAATCAATTTTATAAGACTGGTAAAAATCGTAGTTAAATAGTGGATGCAGGAGAGGGTTGGGGGGTTGGGAGGGGAGTAATGTAAAGATCAAGCAGATAATTTATGTAATTAAATGATCCCCAAAATAGAGCTATGCTAACTATATAATATTATACAAATATTGACTGGGGTTGAGGGCACCATTGATTTTATTAGCCCCCGAGGGACGAAATATTGCCGGACGCAAAGTGGAGGGCAATATTTTCGTCCCAAGGGGGCTAATATAATCAATGTTGCCGAAAACACAGTCAACATTTGTTTTGTTATATGAAGAAACAAACCAAAATTTAAGAAAGTAATTGAAAACAGATCGCCGTAATTTTTTCAGCTCAACAAAGAATTCACGAATTAAATTTTGTGCAAAGTTCATTTTCAAAATATCCTCCGCATTAAACGGTGACTGGTGATATTCCGCCGACCGTAAGAATTAACATACAGATGTTCTACCTGATTTTCCTTTACAGTTATTCGCAAATCCTTATATCCGTTATGATAGCAAACCGTCGCATTGTGCGTCCGTTGTTTACTTGCCTTGACCGACTGTCTATTATGACGTCACCTTGTTTTGGAATCGCAAAAGGTTATTTACGTCATCGTTTACAAATCAACAAATCAGAGGCGATTATTTGAAATAGAGGGAGTGTTCTCTAGATATTATTCCTAGCCGGTCAATATCAAAAAAAATATTGACCGGTCAATATTTTTCGGACGAGCTAATATTACAATTATTGACTATTCGTCTATATAGAGTTATATATGGAGAATATAGTACTGAATATAACAATATACATTTTTATATTTACATTAACATTACCGAATTTTTCATAATAAAAATGCAGGTAATATATACTACTGAATATAACAATATACATTTGTAATTACATTAACATTCCCGAATTTTTCATAATAAAAATACAGGTAATTCTCAAGTGAATGACAGGCTCTAATTGTTATCGCAACACAATTCACATCTCTTGTTCTGAACCATATAAAACGGCATGACTTCAAAAAATTAGTACATAAAAATCTTGGCGGTGCATGCATAAAAGCAAGCACTGTTTCAATGGGTTTTTTAAAAACATATTTCAATTCTTGTCCAGGTAATAATTAATTTCAGAGGAATAATAATACGAGAAAAATATCTACATACAGTAAGATGTGTCGCTCCGAGGCATGTGCGAAACATCTTAGGGCGAAACAGAATAGGTGCGAACCATCGCAGATTCCAATAATTGATGACGCATATTGCTTCCAAAAAAAAACGCCACCTGGCCACATTCGAGGTGTAGATCTCAAGATTTTTAGAATACTTAGGGACCCTCACCTGAGAGCAAAGTGAGTGCCAGCCATCAAGAGAGACGATTGGAAGCCCACCAAACATTCAAGGATCTGCTCCAAACATTTTATAAAAAGTAAATAAAACTTTTTGAATATATATTTATGTATTTTTTGGAAATTTATAATCCTTAAAACAAGTGGTATGAGTGATAAAAATGAAAGTGTGTTTAAATTAGATTGGCGGCCGAATTTTCTTACAAATCGAATTAAAAACCGAATTTCCAAAGTATTTTTTATCAAAGACAGTATCAACAATGAAAAATTGAATACAGATAATGTAAAGTCCATCCATGATACGTCAATATTTCGGTGATTAATGTAGATATAGAATAATTCACTGAATGTGCATTTCTGAAAACTGTTAAACATAATTTCACACAAAACTTATTGTACAGTAATTAATACACTCAATATTTTGGTTATATGCCAGCCTTCAAGGGATACACCAAACCAAGATTTTGTGCCAACAGTCTTTTCTCACCGAGCTGTTCCTGAAAGCATTCTGCTTGAAAAAGTTCAACGTCACCAGAGGCTTCCTGAAAAAAAAGAGAACATTGCTAATAACGACTCCGCCAAAATTCTTCTCTCCTTGAGCCGGGAAGAACCATTATGTGGAACATCCACACAAACAACAGTGCAATCTGTCTGCGAGATGGCCATACAAAGTGAAATCTCACTGCCAGTCATGACAGGTCTGATTGTGACAAACCAGTACCTAAAGAGTGTGTGCGACAAGACTGCTGAAACTTGTGCCGAGTTGAAACAAGAGCAGGAACTGTTACAGCGCAAGTGTGAAGAACACGTCAAGGACATTGAATTGTTAAAAGCCTCATTACTAAGACTGGAAGAAGAAAACAAATTTCTGAGAGATGATGTTGAGAAGAAGACACTTAGTATCCAGAACCTGAAAGGGGATGATCGACGCACCAAGTTCTACAGTGGATTCCCTAATTTTGAAACTTTAAGTGCAGTGTTGAGTGTCACATCTACAAAAGTGAAGAGGAGAAGGACAAAGTTACCAAAAGAAGATGAACGAACTGTTGCTGACCCTAGTGAAACTTGGGAGGAATCTTGCAATGATGGACTTGGTCTACAGATTTAATATCAGCCAGTCTTCAGTGACAAACATTTTCCATGAATGGCTAGATGTCCTTTATACTTCATTAGGAGGACTTGTCCTCGTGAGGTGGCCTGAAACTGACGAATGACAGTTACCAGAAGTGTTTCAAAACGAAGTTTTTAGAAAGGTAAAATGTGTAATTGACTGCACAGAGATTTTTATTGAACGACCATCCAACCTCAAAGCCAGAGCTCAAACCTATTCATACTACAAAAGACACACCACAATCAAGATATTAGTAGGGATAAGTCCATGCATCTGGCTGAGTGACATTTCTGTCAACCTGTTGGGGAGGCCGAGTGAGTGACAGACAGATTACTCGTGATTCTGGACTTTTGGGCAAGTTAGTGCCTGGTGATGATGTGTTAGCAGACAGAGGTTTCAATATGTCGGATGATTTTGCCATTAGAGGTGCCAAGTTGATTGTACCTACCTTCACAAAAGGCAAGAAGCAGTTATCAAGGGAAGAGGTGGAGAATTCCCGAATGATGTCTTGTGCTAGAATCCACATTGAAAGGATCATAGGAAGGTTAAAGGACTTTGAAATTATCAAAGGAACATTGCCCATCAATCTAGTGAAGAGGAAAGTGGATTCAGGTATTACCTCTGGTGACAAACTAGTGCGTGTTGTGACATCCAATATTAACAACAATGGACCTATTTTATGAGTTGCTTTGTGATTTGTGAGGTTCAGGACAAAATCTATGATGAGCTTATGGATGTATAAGATTTTTGATGCAGTGCACTTGATCAGTTTTGTGCCTTTAGAAATACATACATTGTTTATGTTATCCTTGACAAGGAATTGTGCAAAGCAGTTTAAAAGAAATTCATTGTTGTTTAACAAGCTATTAATAATAACTCCAGTTCTAAAATATTGCTCATATATATATGATACATGTATGTGAAAAGAACTATTTATTAAGGATATATTCTTTTGAATATTCGCGGGCGTAACTGGGATTATTCAACGGGGGGTAACTCTTGAGAGTGTCGTAAATTATACAATTCGCAAATGTTTCGTATGTCAATAAGAATGTAAAAACATCATCATCTTGATAAAAGATAAACAATTAACAACTAACTAAGGCTTTGTTTTATCTTATCAACTTCAATTAAGAGACTATGGAGTTTTGCGACATATCAATGTAAACAGCAGACGTTATTCGGCAGATATGTCACTTCATCTGTCTTTTCTGATTTCATGGGTAAAAAATTGAATAGGGGATTTAAAACAAAAGAACAGGCATCTAGATTGATTAGAATTTCAGCAAGTTTGGCAGCCCGGCAGAATTGCATCAAGGAAGACAACAAAAGGGAGGGGGGGATTGAGTTTTGCCGTTGTAGCAAATGATCACACTTACAATACATCAACAAACAGCGAACGTGATACAGATGTCCTGATTGAAGAGGCTACACAACGATTTAGTGATAAAAACAATTGAGAGAAGGGCGAAGAATAGTGGAGCTAGATATATTAGCTCAGGGCTTATCGGGTTGTAAAAAATGTGGAGTCCCACTTCAACTTTCCCATGCAATTGGCATCAAGACATGTGGCCTTTCTGCACTTCTAAAAGTAAGTATGTTTACGATTGTTTATAATGTGAGGTCTTAATGAAGCAACAATTTGAAAAATAAAGTTGTGCCACAATTCACAAACTTTGAACAAAAATAAATACCATGTTATTTATGTCTCTGGCATAATGTAGAATTTCCTGGTGAAAAGTATTATGGAATTTTCTTTAAAAACATCAAGTAGAGATTTATCGCAAGTTTATCAAGTGGTGATTAGTGTTTATCACAAAACTAATATATAAGATCTACATGTACTTTATATTTCCATAATTATATAGTTCTGATTAGTAGAAATAGTTGAGTTGCTTATACCAATTAAACCCGTTTCTTCAGGTTCCCTGTTACAATACAATTGTAATTACATCGCAACAGGTAACCAGTGACAATTATATAGACATAACAGTAACACATTTGATTTTGATTTTAAAATACATGCATGCATCTGTATTCAAATATCAGAAAGCGGTATATCTCACTTATAATCTGTCCCAAGTTATTGCTTCCATCGTTTTTTGATGATTTTTAATGAAAATACACATATCTGTGAAACAAATACTGTTGAAATCAATAAAAGGGGAAATATCCAAAATATCTTCATTGACACATTATCATTTTTCAATCATAAAAGTTCACAGGAACGAAATCAAAGAACAAGGGACGTTATGAGCCGTATTTGGCCGCAAAGTTTATCATATTTTCAACGTGTTAGTTTTGTTTTTTGATGTGGTGCATTGTACTAAATTCGATACTGGCTAAATTCAACAGGCACCAAAATGAACACAACATGGAGTTTTTTATAAAATACATGGTTACTGTCTGGAAATATAAGCTATATTTGGGCGAGGTAAGAAAACGTGAGGGCGAGGCTTGCGGAGTCCTAAGCCTTGTCCTCTTCGACCTGAGCCCAAATATCGCTTATATTTCAAGATATTTATTATGTATTTTGTTTAACGGGCAACATAGTATCACATTTTGCACCCTAAATGAGCTTTATCTGACAAAATTTGTTGCATATCTGCAGTTGAAACCATGACGCGATGGTGTAGAGGCAAGAAAGATGACGTCATAATTAATGCATTTGAACGTCGGTTGAATACACGAGGCTATATTGAGGCATTGACTGAATATACCTTTAGTTTATTGGGTTACTTTTATTAGGTCAATGCAAGGGGTAGTTGCAGGATAAATTGAATTCAGTTGTAACTAATTAAGTGTATTTACTCTCAATAATCTGAAAATTGAAGAAAGTTTCAAATGTATCTTGCATGAAATACATAAGAATAAGAAAACTGCTGTCTTTGTAATCTAAAGTATTTGTTGTTTGAAAAGTGAAACCTTTTTATTATTTCTAAAGCAATGGTTCACAGTGGAATTGGTGGAAGGCATGTTAATAGCTTCCTGTCAGCCCTTAAAATCCCACCAGTCAGCAATACCCTCCTTTCCCAAAGAAAGAAGGAGATGGGACGTGCAATGAAATGTGTTGCCCAAGCCAGTGTTATGGAAAATTTATCAGAAGTGAAATTGTCAAAAATGTAATTTTGCATTTCTGCTACATGTACATGTATTTATACATACCATTGAAATTTAAAACATTTATATCTGAAAATACTTTTCAGTAAACCTCAAAAAATATGCTTGTTTTAACTTTTTTCAAAAAGTTAAATATGTCTCTAA
This sequence comes from Magallana angulata, assembly GCF_025612915.1. Classification (NCBI taxonomy): domain Eukaryota; kingdom Metazoa; phylum Mollusca; class Bivalvia; order Ostreida; family Ostreidae; genus Magallana; species Magallana angulata. The sequence continues at coordinate 37,585,909 of NC_069112.1, forward strand.
TAACTCATTAGGCCACACCAATATAACTTCTTATTCGTCTGACATCCGGTGGAAAAAAGGTACAAGCGGGCGAGCGATTAAATAATCAATTATTATTTCTTGTAGCCAAAATTTCTAGGCGGTACATGAATAAATTTGTGCTGATGGTTATATTTTTTCTACTTGTTTCTAAATTAAAACTATTTAAAATGTAAAAAATAGAGCAGAAATAGAAAAGAAAAAACGGCACAGAGTTTCCATGATGTGATTTATTAATAACAATAATTATTTAGATAGTTTTATTTAAATACGAGCATGCGGGTCTGACAAACAAGAAATTATATTGGTGTGGCCTTATTGAGTGAACAATTATGAAATGTACAAGTTTTATTTGGTACATAGATGTTACTTTCATTCCCTTATACACAATTTTCAATTGAAAAAATTACATTTTTGTAATATTTTTTAGAGGTGAAAATACTGATGGGCTAACTGTAAGTGTTGATGGTGCATGGCAGAAAAGGGGAAGTGGAAGATCATTTGACAGTCTTTCAGGTGCTTATAACTGAATTTAAAACTATACATATAAACTCATTTCAAAGTTCAAACTCAAACAATGCCAATTAAACTTTGCTAGTATATACTGACATAAATTAAAATCATGTCCTCTGACTACTATTTTATACATTTTACCCAGTAGATCTCATTTAAAAATTTGACTTTGTAGGTCACTGCTCAATGATTGGGGCCAAAACAGAAAAAGTTGTTGGATATAATGAGCGCGGCAAGTTCTGCAAGACCTGTGATAATTCGGCAAAGAAAGGAAAAACACCAAATAAGCATGACTGTCGGATGCCCTGGAGTGGAAGTGCTAAGGCCATGGAGCAGGATATGGTGGTTGAGATGATGAAAACATGTAAAGAAAAAGGAGCCGTGGTAGAGACAATCATTGCAGATGATGATACAACAACAATTGCCAGAATAAAACAAAATGTTAATCAATACATAAAGAAAAAGTCTGACAAAAACCACGTAAAGAAAAATATTGGCATTGCCTTGTACTCCTAGCGAAACAAACACAAGAAGTTGCAAAATCCAAAATTGTTCAAGTATTTGCAGAAGTGTTTGGACTACATGCTGGCTCAGAACCAAGGAAATTCAGATGGTATAGAGAATGGGTTAGAAGCAATCAGTAGACATCCTTTTGGGGACCACTCATTTTGCCAGACTTCTCTTTGAGATATTCCCCTCCAGACAGCTCTTGGAGATCTGATGCATAGGTACAAATCCCAGAGTCAAAAGCTTTCTTCAATGGGTAGCACTCAACCCAATGAGAGCTTCAACAAAACAGTTGCATTAAAAGCTCCTAAAACACAGTTTTACAGTGGATCCACCAGCTTGAACTGGAGGATTGCATCTGCTGTTGCACAAAAGAATGATGGACAAAGTTACCTACTGAAGGTAAAGGGATTTTTGATTATACATAAGAAATATATACTAATATGAACCAACAATTTAAAACAAGAAGCAACACCCTGCCTGGGTATCTTTCTATATCAGTATGTTCTTTGTATTTGAATAAATTACATTTCATATTGAATGCTATCATAATTACCAGTATTTGCAGTTATTGAAGATTGAAGAAAAAGAAACATAAGCCACTAGCTAGGACCATAAATTAGGTTATTTTGGCATTTTAGGTGTACAGAGAACTTGGACTCTCTCCTGGGTGCCATACACGAAGACTTGCCTTACTGCGTGACATGCAGGCCAGGAAGAGAAAGGCGATATGTTCAACATGGAAATATAAACTGAGGAGAATTCAGCTCAAGAACAGGAAGTAAACATTGATCACTGTTTGTAGATATTTAATAAACATAAGTGAAATGTTAAAATATAAATTAAGTAAACATTATTTTTGTAAATCTGTAATAAAAATACATTTTGCTACTTAAAAGGAAATCAAAACTGGAATGTTCTTCAGTTTTATCATTTTTATTTAGAGTCAAGTCAAATGCAGTGAAAGAACTGAGAGAGGGAGACAGCTATGGCAGTTCTGTTGAACTCATGATTCATCAGGACATAAAGGAGATTCCTTACCCGAGAGTTCCACCAAAGGATGTTGGGATAAAGTCAGCTTCAATACCTGTATACTTTGATTTAGAAATCACTGGATTAGGTAAATAATATCCAAATGTTGACTAAGGTTGAGGGCAACATTGAAAATGTAAGTTAATAATGAACGAAGTTTCACAGTCAATGAATCTACAAATCAGAAGTGATTTATTGTTACTGTGAGAATATCCTCGCAATATTATTTTAGCTGGTCTCTCACATATTTTAAGAAAAGATAACTGATCAATATTTTTTGGACAAGCTAACATTTATATTATTAATATTTGTGTAACATGTAGAGCTATATGTACCATGAAAACATATTTGAATGTTACAGCACTTATTCATGTACAGGGCACAATAAATCTTATTATTATGTATAATTATTTCAGTGTTAATGATTAATCTGTTACACAATGAGCGGAACATTTAACCATTTAAAAATGTATGTTCTACATTTCTAGCCCTTAGTGGAAATCTATGGGTAATAACTTTTCTTTCTTATGTTTAACAGGTCGTAATTCCCACATTACCCAGATGGCTGCTGTATGCGGAGAAAATCAGTGGCAGTATTTTGTCAAGCCAAAAGTTCCCATTTCTTCCTCAACATCTGATGTGACAGGCATAACGACGAGAGGCAGTCAGATGTTCCACAGAGGCAAACCTGTCCATTCCAGCAATCTGTCCCTTGCTTTAGAGTCCTTTGTTGAATTTATTTCTAGACAATGAAAATGTGCCATCCTTTCTAGGCATAACATCAAGTCTTATGACTGCCATATTTTATTTAATGCCTTAGAAGCAGTTGGGAAGATGGATACTTTTAAAGATCGTGTTGCTGGATTTGTTGATACCGAGCTTTTGTTAAGGTCACAATTCCCAGGGTTGCCATCTTATTCCCAACAGGCTCTAGTTTCATCGTTCCTTCACTGTGACTACGCCGCTCATGACGCTTTAAAAGACGTCGTGTTCCTTCAAAGACTTGTACGGTTAGTTAATTTTGATGAACATAATAGACTGAAGGTGTCTTTCTCTCTGCCATGTGCAACTCTTTTCACATGAGAGCTTAAGAGTAACAGCCCACAACCTACCATCTCTTCAAGGACTTGTCAATGAAAAAATAATTACTAAGTGCATAGGTAGAAAAATTGCCGCCAGTGACTTGAAATATGCAACTCTAAAGCTAGCATTTAGTAGGGGAGAGGAGGAAGAGGGCATACGACAGGTTTTATCAGAAGAATGTGGAAGCAGACCAAGAGTGACTAAGTCATCAAAAATCATACACTCCATAGCTGAACATTTTAGAAGTACATTTATAAGTGAAAGTTAATTAAGCTCATATTATGTCAGAGGTTTATATACCGCCTTTGATTTTCATTTTCCCTGAACTAGATATTAGCTCTAGTATGTACTGTATGATGTAACTCTCCCCAACCCTCCAAAAATCATGTAGATATATCAATATCAACTTTTATCACCATTGTTTCTCTCTATGTTCTCTCTACAAGGGTGGAATAGGTTCATCATTCAGAGATTTTTTATACAACAAGTGTTAGTTTTTCAACTGATCAGATTTAGTAATGTTGCACATGTAACCTATTTATTTCAACAGATAAGGCAGCATTGTAATACCACCATGCATTGATGCAAGTTCATTTACCATAATACCATATAACTCACAATTTTGAAAAATATATTATACATGTATGTATAATAAACTATCAGTATTTGCTTTGACGTAGATCTTTCAAACTACCAATAAAATTGAAATTAGAATGTACGTACTATGTATACTGGTATATTTTGTGCCATTGTTGCATTTATTGTTTGCTAGTGAGAGTTTTTTGTCATGTGTATATACTGCCTTTGATTTTTATTTTCCCTGAACTAGATATTAGCTCTAGTATGTACTGTATGATGTAACTCTCCCCCCTCACCCCACCACCCTCAAAAATCATGTAGATATATCAATATCAAATATTATCAATATATATTTATCACCATTGTTTCTCTCTTTGTTCTCTCTACAAGGATGGAATAGTTTCATCATTCAGAGAATTTTTATACGACAAATGTTAATTTTTCAACTGATCAGATTTAGTAATGTTGCACATGTAACCTATTTATTTCAACAGATACATATAGACATCATTGTAATACCCCCATGCATTGATGCAAGTTCATTTACCATATAACTCACAATTTAGTAAAGACATGATACATGTATGTACCGGGTATATAAACTATCAGTATTTGCTTTCATGTAGATCTTTCAAACTACCAAAACAGTTGAATTTAGAAAGTATGTGTTATGTATACTGGTATATTGTGTGCCATTGTTGCATTTATTGTGTGCTAATGAGTTTGGTTTTTTTTTATATTTCTTTTCTTCCAATCATTTGAAATGCATCTACTGGTCAAAACTTATCGATCAGACATCAGTTCTGAAGATGCTTGTTTTGTCGACATATCACTGTTTGCATTCCTTGATAATCACAGTCAAATCATAATTAATGCATCCAACTTCTTTGTTTTTAAACAAATATCAAATGAATTTTTAATTTTATATTGAATAATTACATTATTATAAAATACTTTAATAAACTAGAACATTTCATGGACTAGAAATACCCTATGCCATTCCATGTTATTCAAGGTCGCATCCAGAAGATTGTCTATAAGCATTAATACACCTCTTTGTCTTATTTTATTAAGTTTAATTAGTTGTATGTCTACTGTTTGTTCATTAAAATCTTTTCTTTCCATAATTACAATTGCTGTTAAAGATAATTACACCAATTTTTGGTGAATACAACATGTTTTTCTCCAAATATGGCTTATTTTGTTTCCATAAAACGCTTCAACTGAAATAGGGGGTGAGGATATAACCAACAATATTTTTTTCTTATATGCACACTAACCCCTACTTTTATGCCTTTATTTGGATCAATAATATGTAGAGAAAGTGTTCTAATATTTTCATAAAAAGTTAAATTGTAGAAACCCGTCTATCTTTGGTTTATTTATCATATTTGCAACGAAAATGATGCTCCAAATTTTCTTGAGCAATATACATTTTTGGGCATAACTTATCAAAAAAGTTATTTCATAGTCTAAATTTTGACTATAAATGAACTCTTGAGATGTTTTTAACTAAACAAAACTTAAAGAGGTTGAAATCTCCCTTTATTTTCTTAATTCTAGGGAATTTCTGGTCAAATTGCACTTTCTATGAGAATTTCAATGCACCATTTTTGATCTATGTTAAGGGGGTCATATCTCTCTTAAATGAATACTAACATACACTTTTATTGTTTTCAATTTTGTCCTTAGGAATTGTACTTTTAAGAAATCATTAGCATTTAAAAAGTTTAATGTAGGTTTTTTTTCGTGAATGAGCAGAATCCACCCTTAAATGAATAAAGGGAGATCTTATCAATGTGACTGTTTTATCTTCAGAAAGAGAAATACATGGTTTGAAAGTTGCTATCGGATATCATCATCTTGGTACTCCATGCCTTATAATAATGAAGCAGTCTTGAACTTATTTCAGTCAAACATAAACTGATTTATTTCTAATATTCCTTGATAAATGACTTTCCTTTGAAAGCATATATTTAACCACGAATTTGAAGGGGATACAATTTTTAATAGTTTCATTTTATTTTTTCTATCTTAAAACTTTAAGTACTACAACTTTCAAATTTAAGTGAAAGTTCAAAAACTGCTTCAAGACATTTGGGCCATTGTTGAATTGAAAATTGATCCGTCATTCTGGATTGACAAGTAAATAAGCAAAGCTGGATATTTGTTCGATTACAAGACCTAAACGGAGTTGGGCCATTCCCATGTTAACAGTCTGATGAAATTGTACTATGTAAAAAATTACCCCATTTCTCTACCTAAAATTCTAGCTAAAATTCTCCAAATGGCACGCTGAAGTTTTTATTACTTAAATCATAAATCTTGATAACCTCAATAATGTGAATGGAGGATAAGGTCATAACCTCGATGAGTACATAACACTTTACAGGGTTGAAGACCATAACCTGAGAAAACAATTAATTGTAATTATCGATGAAATAAACCATTACATTTTAGATAATTTTGAAGGTTTTTTTTTTTTTGTATTTTAATCTAGTATCTTTAGCTTCAAATTTGACTTTAGCCTGTTCTCAGTTTATTGTCTTTCAGGCCAGCAACCTTTCTCAAATGGGTCAAATCAACACTCTCTAAAAGGAAAACCAATTTTAGAGTGTAACGGACTTTAATACAGAACAACAAAGAACAAAGATTTAAAATATTAATGTATGTTTTTTATCACAAAAGGTCAAAATATATTCAGTCAATAATACTGATATTTCCAGATACAAACATCACACTCTGCACCAATGCAAATGTCTACTTTTGTAGTGATAACACAACACTCGAAGAACATTGTAGTGAAAGCACAATACTCGAAAAACACTTCTGGTTTTAAAAAAAGTCACTCCTTTGATCGTTTCGCTGCTGGCATCTTTCTATATGTGAGACAGGACTCTGTGGAACTTGCTTCAGTCCAACACACTTGAAGTGATACCACTCAACTCTGCAATGTCCAGACTTGCACGCAATCATGTCATCATAGTTCTCTGCTTTACCACATACATATACAATGTCAACTGTGTTGTTATTTTGATCACGGTCTTTCAGACGTCTTGTCATAAGTTCAGGAAGAATGACATTCATGAAAAACATTTAATTTCTGCAAAATTTCCTCTATAAATGGCTGGTCTCGGAGAACTTTTTCAATGTAAAGTCCTTTGTGTGTCCAGCACAAAAAGTCACAGTGCCCAGCCTCACAAATGGCAATTTGTACCTGGACTTGGTAATACTATTTTGATGATCTTATCAAGGACTTTGTGCACACTTTGACATCTTTAAATGATACACTCCCACATGAGTGAGATTTGGAATAAAATCCTTTGTCTAACACTTCACATGGACTCGTATTGACATGCTTGTAAGGACACTTAACTTCAACAAGTCCTTTATCACAACATGGACACTCGGTAACACCGTTTAGGGTTACTCCTAGTGTTGGGTATGCAGGGTTGATCACAAGACCACTTTGTCGAACAAAAAATCCTGGATTGTGCTTCTGCATCAAGTTCTGGCATTCCCGAATTGCAGTTTCCTATTTTGGTTTTCCCCATTTTATGGTGGCTGTTTGAACATTTGGTAAATAATCCATTGTCCGGCGTATTACTGTTGCACTAGGTGCCTGTGGACTGGTGTGGCATATATCATAAAAGTTGGAGGCTGTCAGTCATTCAGCTCTGTGAGTGTGCCATTGCGTACATAAGGATTGCTTACCAGTCAGCTTCTCCAGGTTGGGGGCTGGTGGCTTCCTCTAAGGTGACATGAATTTCCTCTAAAACGTCAGGGCATCTTGAAGAGAGTTGTTTTAGATAGGCTGCAGAATTTGGATCTGTATAATGACGTTAACAATTTTGGTAGAGTAGGATTTGGTATGGGTGGGTTTGGAATAGGATCAGTCACTGTGAAAATCACTGCGGTTGGATTTGTTTGCTTCAACTTTTGAAGAAAGGAATCAGGACTTTCAATGACTAGGTTCTTGAAGATGATCTGATAAAGTGGAACTGCTTCTATCTGAAAATTCATAAACACTTATTAGTTAATTCAAACACTACACATGCTAAAACATCTCTTTAAAAAGATACATAGGTACAAATATGTGTATGGAGATGAAATATTACTTTACACCATATGTATATAATGTATATATGAATGTTTTCCCATTTAATTATATTTCAAATATGTAAACAATTTACAATGACAATTGTACATGTACCAGGCCAGGCCAGGGTTTATGGCTTATCAGAAACATATCTATGAATTTAACTATAATAACTAAATAAGATTCTAAATTTCAAAACAACATTTTCATTTATTGACTGGGTCAATTTAGTAGGTGCTCAGATAAAAAAAATGTATTTACATATATGTGTGACAAACAAAACCTACAGTTCATAAAATGGCTGGAAGAAAGAGTTATTTTACCTTCTTGGTGAAAGTCTGGTTCCACATGCATGGCGTTGATGTACATGCTACTTTGTTATAGCCCAGACGCACACTAGCTTCTACGTTAAACAGGATAGCTGCAACATGCGAGCAAACCTCACCTACCTGTAAGAAATAAAGAACATGAAATTGCAATTCAAAATTTAAATTCGTTGTATAGCGTTTGTGATAACTATCACGGTATTTCTTATATAGCCCAACACCATGTGAATTTATACAGCATGTTTCTATACTATGCGGTGAGATACTTATTCATGATCGGTACAAACTTTCGTTCATTAATGTTACTTACCCTGCCATGCACGTGCAATAGGCATTCAAGATGGTACCATCTTTCTTTTTTACACACCCAGGCTTCATGGGGTTTCTCCGACAGCGCCTGCGACCTGTTTACTTTGGCCTTTAGGAAACATTTGTCGTTGCAGTCAAGATTGGAATAATAAACGGTATGAACCCATCCACTAAGAAAAAAGTTGTATGCTTCCAAGGATCCATATGCTTTGAGAGTTTCTCTCGTAAATTGACCAGGACTGTCCACTAGATAACAATATATTTCACCGAATTCAACGTCCATCCAAGTTTCCCCTTGCACAATCGGATCGTTGCATGATTTGTCGATTCCAAGTTTGGACAGTTTTCCCTGTATCATAGTTGGCATGCCGGAGGCAATGTTTGATAATATAGGCTCATTATAACGGTCATAATTTTATCGTAAATACCATCTTACGCTGTGATCTCTATTGTGTTTCTACACATTCTGCGCATGCGCGGGGTCAAATGTCAAATTTTCAAAACAAAAGGCGCTTAATAAAAGCTATGCATACGTCTAATTAAACTGAATTGAATTTTTGTTAATTACCGTTTGACATGATGTTATTTCACCCACTCTCAAGATTCCTTAAACGGCCAACAAAAACATTGCTTTAAACATGGCCATTTCAAATGCGTTAGAAACTGTAAGTGGTGAAAAGTCACAAATTTGATGCAAAATATTTGTAGTAATTGGTATTCTAACGTCTTGTGAAGGTTTAAGTTTGCGTGTTGCTTAGAGCAATTTCTGTATGAAAAAGGACGAGCATGGATCCCAAAACTGTTTATGAGCTTATGAATGTAACTAATAGCAGAGAGATATGATGAAATAGTTGTTACAGCATAGTCCATTGAAAACTGTCCAAGCATGTGAGTACAAAGCTAATGAGGAATTAGTAAGGCTCGCATCAAATAGTCTTCGTATGTCACCTCTAAATTTGGAAATGGCGGTAGTGGAGATATGTTGACTGGATTGCTGTCGGCACAGGGTGCCAGTTGTAAAAACTGATTTACCTTTGAACGAGAAAGGCAGTCACATAGTAAGTTTTCTTGTGAAGTCAAATGCTGAGCTTTAAATAAATATTAAACTTTAAGCATATCAATACCAGTTTTCGTAAAAGAAAATGACGTGCTTGTCTTTAGCAGTTTGCTTATTAATGACATAAACCAGAGCTTGATTGTCTGTGTTAAACAAAATGCACTTATTAGCCATATATTTTGACCGTCAACCGCCAAAACTATTGGGTATAATTCCAAATCTATTATGTTCTGATTTCGCCTACTGCCATCCCATTCTCCTTTAAACCACTTACACCTTTAGTCTACTGTCTTTACATTTCTTTCCTAAAGTGCATACGCATATATGGTATCCACGGAAGTCTATGGTCAGGTTAAAAACTATTTCTACATCACTTGCATTTAATAAATATATGTTGATTTTAAAGAGTTTGATTGAGTATAATGCTTGCTGCAATTATGTAACTCTCTCCGATTTGTATGAATTACTTCTCATAAACGCGTTTTCCAAAAAAAAAAAACTATTTTTTAGTTTGTTTTTCCCCGGATCAACCTCTTATTAACATTGATTTTTTTTTTCTATCTTTCTATCGATCGATTGAAATATAGATAGATAGATAGATAGATAGATAGATAGATAGATAGATGATAAATAAATCTATAAGAATAATGTGTAATGTAATCAAAGAAATTCGTTATAAATATTGACTCGTATAATTTGGTATTAATGCATGTACAATGTGCAATATACTTTGTCTTTGTTATGCTGTTTTTTGCAAAAATGTGTATAATTGTACAATATAAACTTACATATTTTCAATGGTCGAAAGTTTTCTGATACATTTTTGTCTAATAAAGTTGTGTCACAAGGACGTACGAAAAGACATGTTTTTATACTTAATATAACAATTTATCTATCTTAGGTTACAGATATGCATTTTTGAAGCTTAAATTGTACAAGCAAAGATTATGTGGTCAACAGAAGATTATACTTAAACATCTCGGCAGCTTTTATAAAATTCTTATTCCGTAGTGTTTTGTCTAATAACGTAAAGAAAGTAGTTTAATATTTCATTCTTAGATTCTTAGCGCAAGGAAAAGTTAATCAACTAAATAATAAGCTCAAACGTATGATAATTTTACCAAAATTAAAAAGTTCTCATCTATCAAATTCCAAAAATACTTTTTTTTGTAAATTGACTACTCTTTGTGAACACTTTAAAAGGTACATAATCGTATTCTGTGAGTGAAGAATGTATTTTCATATCTTCTTATTACCTATAAAGCTTAGGTTTGAAATGTTTATCATAATTTTGAACTAAAAGCTTCCTCTTTTTACAGCCTTCCTAAACCGTCCTCGTCATGACCCGCACTCCATTCCCCATCCATCCTTTGTTTGGTCGTTTTCCTCCTTGCTGCATTGGAAAGTAGCGATACTCGATGGTTCAGTAAAACAAAACGAGAAGTACATGTATGTGCAAGTATTATATACAGATGACACAGATCTATGAATAGTCTTCTAAACAGATTAATGGTCGCCTACTACATATATAGTGCAACGCCAGTAAAAACTCTTTGATTTTTACATTTCAAATAAGTCATACTTTAAACACATCAAAAGACAACAGTCATAATAGTGTATTGACAATATTGATATTATACAAGCCATGATCTTGGCTAGACATGTATGACATTGTGTATACTCATAAAGAACAGAACAGTTCAATTCTTAAACAACAGAGCTGGTTATATCTTGCAGTTAATTAAAAAAATGAAATATTCTACCAGACCACTAGCAAAACAATTAGTAATAATAATTTGTGTATCATTAGCGCTTTTGCAATTTTCATATACGCGGGGGTGTTAAAGGGGAAGGAAACTAAAAATATGTTGTACAATAAATCAATTAATTATCATCTACTATAATTGTAAATCGTATTTATTTTCATTAAAACCCCCGGAACAATGAATTAATCAAGAAAATCGATCGCTTAATTTAAATTTCCATCTGCCATTGAACTTTAATCTATGACGTCACACCATCTATTCCGGTTTGTCTTATCAACATAAAATCATGATATTCGCTCTAAATGACAAGTTCTGGAAAGTTTGAAACAATATTAATTTGAGACCGTTCTTTTATCTTTGCAAACTACAAACTGACGTCAAATGGAGCATGTTCGTTGAAATCTAAAAGCGGAGGTAAGGGTCGGAGAAATCTTCGCGTAAATGTGGAAATTGTCAACAGATGCCAAGTATCATAGAAAATGTTTGCCGTCGTTATTTCGACATGGTAATTCCGACTATAAAGAATGAATTTTAAACACCCCGTTTACAATTATAACATTTATTCAGTTAGCGAAGAACTTGACTCGGAATAAAATATTTAATCGAGGTCGTTTTCAACTTTGAATGATAGCAGATTAACAGCGGTCATTTACTTATGAAAATGCATATATTTATGCATACAATGAAATGCATATATTTATGCATACAATGAAACATGTATTTTTTCTTTAGATTGACGTGTGGACTCAAACATTATCAATTTTGTTTAGTCGATTACTTGAGTAACAGAAAGGCATAAACCAGCGTTAATTATATTCAGAGCACTGTGTACATTCATTTGTATATGTAAACCAAACAGGAATAGATGGTGTGACGTCAAAATAATTAATTTTTTTTGGTTGTTAATACAAAAGAGTTCTACATCATGTCAGCCTCCAGTAAATACGATTTCTCCCACTTCAAACGTTCATTAAAGCTTAATTACGTATTTTATTTTCAAAACAGCATGACCACACGTGATAATTTACACCACTTTATTAAAATAAATAAATTATGTTTTTGACTTTCCTTCCCCTTTAAGGAAGCATATGGAATCTGAGTTACATGTAATTCCGTGAAATCACAAATCTTAGTTATTATGTACATATTCAAATATCTAAGTAACGAAACGTAGATCAAAAACAAATTAAAAATACTGAAGACAATTTTTTCCAAAAATTAGTTGGTATTAGGTAGATTTACACATTGATGACGTCATGACTAAAAGTTGAATGTCGTGTGAATTTGATTGGAAAGCATTGTAAACATATTCGAAATATAACTAATCTAAGATTTTTAATAAAGTATTGTGGTGTGATTTATTGAGAATTGAACATAAGAATACTGGGGGAGATGTAAGTTTTATCAATCATTCGCTAAAAGGTATGTAAATTTGCTTTTATTTCACGGCCAGACTTTCCTCTGTCGTTGTTTACGATATAAAAATCCGACTAGAACAACACTACTCCGTATATATTGAACTTGAAATTTTATACGTATCGTTAGTTTGATCAATCCCTAAATTGAAAAGTGCTGCTAGAATCCAATGTTGTGTGTTGTTTTGATGCAATTTGCCGTTTTCCGTGCAAACTATAAAAGTTGGGAAGGTTTTACGAGAACCGGATAAATAACTTTATAATAAGGAAAAAACATAGGATTCTAGCAGCGGTTTTGATTAAACTGAGATGTTTTGCTTTCACTTGGTATGTTTATTTTATTTTTGAAACCATGGGGTAGTGTTGTTCTATCTCATTTAATGTTAAGGAATATACGTCAGCTATTTATAGTTGTCACGTGATAATGCACCAATGTGGCAGTAATGTAGTACCCGATTTTATTGCACTGACATCTATTTTAAAGGATAATACTAAGTTTTTGATCTTATTCAAAATAATTATTTAATTTCACGATTTTGAATACACCAGTCTAAATAAGACGCTCAATCGCCCATTTGCTTCCTTAACACCCCCGCGTACTTTTATAAATAGCATTGGATTTAACACAATCATACGGTAAATTAAGTAAATATCACAACAAATATTTCTGTCATCCAATCAATTGAAATATGAATAGCTAAACGGTACTTGAAATATTATTAAATATAATAGTTCTGCCATCTTGTCATTACCTTTCAAAACCTTTCAGTTAACAGTCAGTTGACTGAATGTACAAAGGCCCATCCTGGGCAATATTTGTCTTTAAAATACTTTAATCCAAAACACAAATTTTTAAACTGTTTCAATTCTATTGATTAAAAATGCTACATGTCAGCTTTGAAAATTAAAACAAAAGCAGTTGTGCATAAAATCCATTTTAACATGGTTTTAATAAGTAAATCCAAGGCATATATATGTAAATACACGAACTGTTTGAAATAGTATAATTAAAACTGTTGATAATTTTATCTCAACTTAGGTTTGATAGTATTTTTAATGCATTTTTAAAAAAAAATTTTTTGTTATCCACGTGACGCCATTTATAAGCTGTACTTATTCACATGGTATACTAATTTCTGTATGTGCATGTATTTTGTTTATTCAGCACTATATATTTTTTTCTTGTTCTAATATTTCGTTATATCTTGGTATATAACATTAGTCAGATAACTTTTTGACAGCGCGGGCGAGAGGCTGCTAGCCAAGTAGAGTTTCAATCCTACGCCGTTCTAATTAGTTGCAGTCCATGGAACAACAAATGTCTCTTTTAAAATGAAAGAAACCATTATATAGTTGTTGACGTTAATGCACTCTAGCGGCCCGTTGTTTATCCACATTTTGTGTTATCATAAAATGATATACTGCCCCCTCCCCCTTTTTTTGGAGGAGGGGGGGGGGGGGATGCGTTAAAGGAAGTGAACATGAAAAAATAATCAAGGGCTCAAATTTGTCTGTTTGATGTGTATAATGATATCTGAAAACCGTTTAGACAGAGCTTTCCTCAGTAAAAAGATATACCACTTAGAATAACTAATTCTTGCAATCCATGAGCGCCGCCATATTGTTAAAATCATTACCTCCCTGCTGGGTTATCTCTAAGCATCTAAGAGAGGGCAGCACTGATGCTGCCGTCAATGAGACACATTGCATTTTAACACACGTTTAGTAACAGAGATAAAATACCATCATCAAAATGTGAATGGAAACTTGAAAGGAATGTAAAGAGTTGTCATTTTAAACAGTGTTTATGGAGGAAGATTTTGGATTTCAGAATGATGCATTCCCACCAGCAGTTAATGTGACATGTAACTAGAATGGAATGTCCATGGATCAGTGTTATTGTGACCTATTTTTTCTTGCACTCGGGAATTTCTTGTTTATGAGTTTCAACATTATGTGCGCTACATAAATGAGCACACAAGGTGCATTGCACAGCACCCTGACTTTTAAAAAGTGTCTTAGTCCTGTTATTCTTCTGACAGCATAAACAGAACCGGCGTACATATCATCAAGTTCTTATGTATAAAAAAAAAACAAATCAGGAAAATTTCCAGGGCATTTAAATAAAATGTAACGGTAAGAAACTCCACAAAGAAAATGAAATTACAATTTTATATTAATTTAAATTGAAATCTAAAAACAGCATTTTATTTATGTAAACACTGACTGCCACATCTCCGTACAAACATCTGGAATGTGATGGTCTTATATTTCACAAACTAATTTATCTATTCATTTTTTTTTTACAAATCATAAATAGTTATCTGAGGTTCAGTTCACAGAAATGTACTAAATCCCTGTCTTCTTATGACAGTACACAAAATTTTTCTTTACATCAAGGCATATTTTTTCTTCATAACTTTTATCAACTCTGTACATAAACACTGGCCTAGTTCCAACATTGACCCAGTCACCAGCAGCAATGTGGCTTATCTACGTCAGAGAACAGATGCATGCTGGGGAATAATGGATTACCTCCATAAACCTTTCACTGAGAGTGTTAAATTGATAAAATCTCTTGATAGAAATAAACAAAAAGGTAACAGACCTCATTTTTAAGTTTCAAAAGGCTTTTAAAATTTATTAAGCAACAATTATTTTTTTCATGTTCACTTACTTTAATTAAAATAATGTAAAAAATAACACAATTTTAGGAATACTAAACTTATTTTCATTTAACCAGTGATACCACAATGGTTATTATCTATTGTAAGAACGCAGCAATGTTAAGGCGTCCCGGTGCTAAAATACGGCTGGAAAACGATATTATTTGAATCATCGCAAAAATACCTTGACCGGGAGCATTTCTTAAGATCTCTAATACATTTATTGACACCGATGTTAAACATTATATTTGATGCATTTTTGTGACGTCATATGTACTTTGTAATCACGTGACGAGCGAATCCTAATATTCCAAACTATCTATTTAAATCGCATCGGCGCAGGTGAATAATGACATTAAATCAAACATATTTTTTTAAGAAAACTCCTTTGTTAAGTCATATACTTTGAAGTTGTTGCTTGGGAAAGAAATATATATTTCGTTTATGGAAGATATTGTTGAAACATTCCACAAAATCATCAAAATAATGCACATTTTTACTTAGCGATTTACAAAAAATGGATTAAATCCGAAGGTTTCCCAAGCACGATTTACATTTGTAATTATATTCTCTACCAATTTTACGTAAAATATCCTAAAATTGTGTTGATCTTTCACCTGTGCCAAGCTGGTTTTACATGCATTAAAATTTCTTCATTCAATTGTTTACACGTAGCAGGGAGGGTCTCCAAACAACTAGTTTATGAATAGTCTTTTAATTAAAACGAAGCTTTAAAACTGTCAATTATTTGATACTGGTTTTTAATATGAATGAATTCTGTACGTCTAGCATTAACGGCAGCATCTACGATAGGGAAACATGCGGTATTAATTATACTGGTTTGATATAATTCACTTTTAGCGTTAAGATACATTCCCTGAAATGCAGATTGTGACGTCAAAGTCAATTATGACGTCATATCGTATGAAGTACAGACAAGTGACTTTCTACATATCGCTGTAAAATCCATCGGGAAGCCTTAATATGCCCGCGAAATGTCTCGTTTACAAGTTACTAAATAAAATGTGAGACAATAATAAATCTGACTTGGCAGTAAAGTCAGTTTAATTTGGAAATAGTTTCTTTCCCTAAAAAAGATAGGTGGTGCACTGCTTGTTGACGTTCTCACTTATTTCAGGTGTCTGGAAAAAGAAACACAATTCAATGATTATCAGTGAGGCTGAAGACAGACCATAGTTCATTTTGTCTACTTACCAGGTTGAATACAGAAAAAGGCACTATCTCCTTTGTGTTGATCACTTTTAAAGTGATTCGAGTTTGCTGAACTTGAAAACGTGTCATGTTTAATCACCGTGATCTATTTGAAAAGCTTATTTTCAAAATATGGTATTCCTGATTTGATGATTTCGGACAACGGCCCCCAATGCTCAACTAGGAAATTCACCAACTTCTCAAGAAGCTATGGATTTGTTCAAAAGATCAGCATTTGAACAAAGCAATCGATAACCAGAACGCACTATACATACACTCGACTCGACCAAATTCAGAGAGCGGCTAATCAAAACGTAAATAATATAGCTATATCAGCTTTGTTGCACTGATGCACAATATGATTTTATTGGCCATAAATATACACAAAGAGATGAAAGCATGTTTCGACAGAAGAAGCAACGATTGTAACAAAACAAATTGATTCTATATGTGCATACACTATTCTACCCCTGTCTATCAGATCGAGCATAGTACTAGAAGTAATAAAATTTTAGAACAAGAATGCATATACCATCATCGCACTTGATTAATAAATTATATAGCTTATCATTAAAGTTTTTAAATCAAATATGACCATTGGGTTACTGGAATCCACTCTCTGTCTATCTTCGCTCTCCAATGGTTTTCGGTCCACTTTGCTCCCCAAAAACCCTTGGCGGATTTCATTACAAAAACTCGTTGATGTGGTGACGCTATCTAGCGAGCAACTTGAGTTACGCCCCTTGCATATTTACATTTTAATCGATTTAAACAACGGGTTATATACACACTGCACTACGGCATTAATACAGCTTGAAAACATGTTGACTACCGAATATCGGAACATAATTAACGATTCTATTAAATACGAATTAAGCTATAACCTAGGGAAAGCACGGAGTGTTTTTATTCATAGTGTTTTTGTAAGGACCTGTACCGGGAGTGAAAAAACTCGCCGATTTATATGAAAGCTTTCATGCCATAAAACCAGGTATCGTTGTCGTGAATATTGCGGACCATAGAAATTAAATAAAACAGAGCTCATTAAACCTTTAAAAGCATCAACCATAAGTTGGAACGTATATACTAACGGGATAGGCAAATTCTACATTCGCCATGCTTACTTCCCATGCTATCACGCGAGCCTTGACAAGTTTGTATGTTCAATCCCAGTAAATATATAGGTATTTAAAGCTTTAAATCTGGTTAGACCATCGTTTGGGGGGCACTGTACTCGAGAACATGTGTCTTAACTTGTTAGAAGCACCGATTGTTTTACCAAAGATCACACTAGTGTTTTCTTTTAAAGTTTATATTTGCAAGCACTGCATTTGGATTAGCTACTCCCAGCTGCAGTCAATCATAAAATGGAGCTTGTCACCGAGTTTTCGTACTGAAATCCGCCAAGGGTTTATGGGAAGCAAAGTGGACCGAAAACCTTTCCCTAGCGAAGATGCTCTTTGCGATTGCCTCCAGGGAACTCATATAATCAGATATTTAAAACCTATATATCGTTGGCTGTTCAAGGTAATTTTTTTCTTATTTCTAACATATGAAGGTTTTGGAAATTAGCGTAATTTAAAGAACGGTATCTTACATAAGAACAGAGAGTGAGAACCCAAAAAAAAAGTGCAAAGATGCTTGTCAATCAATGTTCATTTGACTAAAAGACGGATATATATTTTCTGTCCAGATAAGTTGGATTTGAGTACCGTGGTTTAAATCAACTTTATCTTTCAATTTATTATTACCTTTATTATATAAATACCGTTTTCATTCGTAAAAGCACAAGCTTGACCCTTCGTGTACTTTGCAATCTACACCTTTTTTCATTCGTATATATATACGTGTAGAAATTCGTCATTATAAAACCTGATGACGTAATGAACATTTTTCGTTCTACACATACACCTGGGCAAACATGTTGGTTTGCTTAATCTCTTCATTATTCTATTGCAAGTTAATAATATTTATGCTATCTACCACTGACTGAGATCCTCAAAAGCATTCTACCATATAACTTTCATTTGTGCTATTTCGTGCTGGTTTATCGAAAATGTAAGTTTTTAATTAACTGTACAATAAATATTTATCAAGCAAAAGTGAAATTATAGTTTACGGTCATTTTCTAACACGCTTTGAAATACCAAATGGGTAAGCAGATACTTCCCTAGTTTATTGACAAAATGTCTTCATTTAATAGGATAGAAATGAATAAACACTTTCGATATAGAAAACAATTGTTTGAATATAATCATTGTTTTGTTGCATTTATCGAAGATTTGATTAAGAAGATTGAAAAGAATATGTATTGTCTGATGCATCTTTCCGAATTGATTGTATGATATGCACAGGGGGATGCCAATACATAATTCAGCAACATGGCTGCAAAATAAAGAGGAAGTGATTCCAAAACCTTCAGTAATTCCATTGAGCCTCTTCTAAATGTCACCATGATCATTCACGTTATAGAATTATGACATTTAGAATTTGATGCTAAATCGTACGTGCAATTTGTGAAAATTCACTCGTCCACTTCACTACAATTTGAAAAACAATGATTAGGTAAAGGACGCCCTACATAAGGATGTATGACTCTTCTACCAAGACATCCGAAGGAGGTAAATAAGCACGGGTTATGCGTCGCAAACTTCGGAAAACTGATTATCATACACGTCAGAATAAAATTGTTGTAAGTCAGCTTAATGAAAATAGAGCCCTTCAATGTTTGCAAAACGTTTATAAAACATTGAAGTAATATAATGGTTCTATCTTTAAAATGCCTAGGATTGACATACCTCAGTTAATTATGCTACGGTCCAAAAAAATAATTAAACAATGATCATGTTATATCATATTTCGGTATCAATTTAAAAAAAAAACAATATTAATTAATGTTTATATGTATATTGTTTGTTACAATTGTTTGAAAAAAATATTAATAAGACATAGCATAACATTTTAAACATGCAGTTAAACTGAACATCTAACTGTGGAAAATACATGAAAATACTTAAAGTGCAAGGGGGTTGTTTTAATTTCCTTTTCATTGTGTTTATTGAAAAATTGCGAGTTAACTAAATGTCAAAGCAAGATACCACAGCCAGAACGAAAGCAGCTGATCTTAGTTATGCAGTTTCCGCGCGATATGTTTTCTAAATAGGTCAGGCTTTTTGAAAACCCACGCCATTATACAAAGAGTACGGATTTAGAAAGGATAATGTTTTCGGTAAATGTAAGTATCTCCCTTTTATCTGCTTGGGTAGTGTGTATATGTACATATAACTGTTTGGCGCTAAACCATATCATATCTGTTTACTACTTATGTCATTTACTTGGCAATACAGTACTAGCAAAATGCAAATCATATGCTGTAATTCTAATTCCATTTCATTTTCAACTTTCTGAAACAATTTTTACATTTTACAATTAAAACGGCATGGTCACGAATTTGGTCAAAAATCATTTTGTGATTTTAATATTAACAATGCTACAGAAAGGCATTTAAAAAGGCAACCGAAATATGATTGTCATTTGTTGAATTATAAGTTAGTTACAGAGCATGAAATTCTTTACTATGTAAACAAAGCGTTTGTTAACATTTTTAACGTTGAAGTAACAATTTTAGTTTGAAACCTGACGCGAATGTGTTAAACGTTAGGAACTGTTAATCTTTGTTTAAAATAAATAAAAAGATAAGCAAATAATCCGCAAAAAAGATTTTTACCGGTATATTGAACCTATGTAAACAAAAACAGGGCACGAGCCTTGTTCACATGACAAAGAATTGTGAGCCTGTATCTTGCTCATAAATCTGCAAATGACTCTCAAGTTCTGTTTGATCATTCGAAATGCATTTCTAAAGGATTGTAAGTAATACAAAAACATAAGAATACAATTTAGCTAAAATCGTGACCATGCCCCTTTAAGTAATGGCTGTTATTACTATAACAACCAGAATGTGTGCAAAACTTTCCAGACGATTGCCTAACTGTTACCATTACAATGATTTGAAACCTTGATATCTAATGAATTTGGATCATAATGGCGATTTATATCTCAAATAACCCTAATGGTCCAACTTTAAAAGCAGTTCTCTGTTTGTATTGTTCTTCTATTTAAATATGATGGTAGGCTGCCTTAACATCTAAAACTGTTAAGTATTTGTTATCAGATAGGATTGTTTAAAATTAATTCTACGTTTAACGTCACATGAAAATTTAAAACCTACGAGGGAAGGAGGACAAAAATAAACAAAAATTTCAAACAAATGTGTATTTATTAAAAGTCACCCATTCAGTTATCAATACATCAACACTGTCATTAATACATATGGTAGGATTCAATCTGTGTTAATTTTTTCATTTTCCAAGCAAATACTGTTGTGTAATTTGGTTATATGTACTTTCTCTGGGTACATCATACTGGACAAGAAGAATCCAATGGATTTTCATCACAACAAACATAGCAAACCAAAGGAAAACGTTTTCTTTTTGTGGAAAAAAGTTGCTCAACACATGTGACTCGTAAGTTATCTACAATTATAATATAATAACAATATTCCATACATTTTCATAATGACACATTTTAGAACTTAACATATCAGAGTTGTGTCGTAAGATTCACTGTACCTACTTCTAAGATATCAAGACAGGGATCTTGAAATAACTACCACCCTACAAGTGTATTCCACTTCTTTCTGTTCTTCCAATAAGCTGGGCCACCAGTTTCTTCCTATTATATCTTATTGATGAATGTAATCTAATATTATTCCTGAACATGTTATTAAAAATGTAAATCATAAACATTTCAAATGTAAGGGATTTGCAGTCATTATCATGCGAGAACTCTAATCTAAATCAGTAAATTATGCTGACTTATTTCATAGCATTAATGCTTTCTTCTTTGTCTTTCACTTCAAAGTATTACATCCACAATTATCATGTTTAAAATCAAATATTGTCAGTTTAAACCCAAAAATCTAAGTATGATTTTATAGGGTTCATTTACCTTTGAAATTGAACGAAAATTAAATAGTAACAAATTTATCACATCTTGAAGTTAACATTGAAATTAATGGGGAAAGGTATAATTTGAAGTCTGGTACATGTAGGTGTTGGTAGGAAGTTGCTTTCCTCTTCTTAAAAAATGGAAAAAATCAGAACTAAAATTTACTGTTAACAATATTTTTTTTTTTTTGGAAATAACATGGGCAATTATTTCAGTTGTATGTGGACTACTTTAATAAAAATATACAAAAAACCTCGTTTTTTGGGCAAAAGTTGGTTCAGCATGGTTCAGGCTCTGGGACTGACAACCGACATATCACATTATACAATCTGGAACTGAGATTTTTACAGGCAACTTCGATAATCTATTGGTCCGATTCATTATTGTTTGTTTCTAAAAAAAAATCCTTTGATAGTGCGGTAGACTCTCATTTTCTTCTTATTATGAACAATGAATACCTCGATACTGTATTTGAGCATGTTTTCTCTCATACAGGATATAGAATTAAGTCACTAAATAAAAACCCAAACCGGTACAACTTTTTCAAATCCGGATTTTTTTGTTTTTTAAAAACAACAATTTCGACGAAACCTACGCGCGCGGGTTACGTTAAACGTAAAATTTATTTTAAACAATTTAAAGCATGTAATAAGTCGTCAATTTTGGAAAGAACATAATTGGCCTTATTGGTTCGTGAGTTTACTATGTTGAACATATAACGTCACAAAATGAATACTGCCTGGCAAGTGACGTTTGAAATTAAGATGAGAGTCTAGTAAGCACATTGATAACAATAATTTATCCATAAACAAAAGATATATGAAAAATGTATAAATAATTCATAAAATAGAAATAAAGTGTCACTTCAAACCTGTATTTATGTAGTCTAAAGATAATAATGTTCCCTTTGTTGCTACCAAAAGGCATAAAAGTATTTATGCTTTTCTTCAACCGTCTTTTTAGCTCACCTGAGCTGAAAGCTCAAGTGAGCTATTCTGATCACATTTTGTCCGTCGTCCGTCTGTCTGTCCGTCCGTCCGTCTGTAAACTTTTTTACATTTTGAACTTCTTCTCTAAAACCGCTTATCCAATTTCAACCAAATTTGGCACAAAGCATCCTTATGGGATGGCGAATATAAATTGCAGAAATAAAAGTCCGATGTGTATTCAAAGCGGAGAAAACCTTGAAAATGTAGAAAAAGGGGATGCACTTTGAAAAATCTTCTTCTCAAGAACTACTGAGTTCAATTCAACGCAGTTAAGCATAAATTATCCTTATGGGAAGGAAAATATGAATTGCAAAAATTAAGGTCTAATTCTGTTTGAAATCTGAGTTATTACGAAAATAATAATAAAGGAAAGGCGTGTTTCAGCTTCGGGTTCGGCATCCGGTAAAATGGGTAGCAATAGTTGGCCTGGGCAAAACAGAAGATTGGCAGTTATTAATCTGCCAATCTCATTAAAATTTCAGGATATTTGATGGACCAGTAATATTTGTATTCGCTGTAAATATTGTCGCAAACTAATGCGTATTTGGAATTGACGATTGCCGATCTGCCCCGGCTTTTATTTTGCCACGGCCTGGGTTTGCATACCAATTTTACTAAGACTCGTATTCCATACTTCTACACGAGGTTCTTTGTTCAAAGCAGCCATGACATTATACAAAAAAGGGTCGATCTGACTATGATGAATTTGCTTGTTATGCAACAGTTCGCGTATGAAGGGAAATTTTTGAAACATGCAAAATATATTGGTGCCGATTTTGTGAAGTAAATTGAGGCTAAATATTTCAATACGTTGACAGTTTTCACACATGACGTTGGTGTTAGCTTGTTCTGATTTTCATTTCGTTTTTATTATTTATGCTTTGTAACCTGGGAACTCTCGTCTGTATTTCGTGATTTTTACGTATCAATTCAAACAGAGACTTCGGTAAATCAAACAGTTAACTGTTTACCTGCGCAAATTAAGCAAATAAAAACGACATCTTTAAAACAGTTTATATAGTTCTGACACATTTCTGTTGCGGGGATAAAGTAAGTATCACTTTTCCTAAGAAAATATCACAGCGGAAAATTATCCTGGTTTGTACGCAAGGTAAATAACAGTCATTTAATTATAATTGAGAAGAGAAATAAAATTGTTTTATGTTTTTAATTTGAGGAATTGAGCACATTGAGGTACAATTTTCTTCTTCACATCTATACATGTAGGATTTTTTAAATAAAATACAATACCTATTATATTTTTTTTAATACAATAACAAGTAAGTAGTTGATGAAAAAAATGTACCTATATGATCTCATATATTTTGATCGCTTTACAAATTGGGGGGAGGGGCAGAACGAAAAGAAGTTAACAACTGAACAGTGTAACCCCACCAAATGTTTAGTTTTATATCTTGCATACGATTTTCTTATTCTGGTAAAAAAATAGTTTTTCATGAAGGTACAATATCAAAGATTACGTGTATGCAAAAATAAGTGTAAAATTCAAATACTTGACAATATTTAGTTTTCGTTATTCTACCGAGGGACCATATGGCACAATATCTTTTGAACGCCCATTGTTGCTAAGGTGAGCGATGTGGCCCATGGGCTTTTTGTTATAAAACGTCTGTAAGGTTCATGATCGGACAATTTTTTATTACCTATCGCAGATTATTTATCAACAGCATGTTAATTTGTAAAAATGCATTGCTTCATGGTCGTTGGATTCTTTCCTAATCAACGATATGATTTTCAAGACAAGATATGCTTCTCTCTGTGAAGATTACACAAGAAGACACACCATGTCATACCCTCCCCCCCCCCCCCCCACACACACACACTTAGACTTAGTTGAACAAAGGATCAGTCCAAAATGTTAGTCGACTTCTAGTCGTTATCTTCAAACCTGTCAATTCACATACAAGTTATTTTCAAAGCGGATGAATACAAAATGGTTCATATTCCTTCCACTGTCATCATCCACAACACCCTTTCCTTTCAAAAGTATAGATATAAACCTTATATTATTGCACTTCTCTTTTTAGATTTTTCTTGAGAGCTGGGTTCAGTGGTAAGATAAATGTGATGACATTAGTTCCTGGTCATGTGAATTTAAAGAAATGTTACAGCATTAAATAGCAGTAAGTAGGAGCATTCATTTTTTTCTTAACACTTTGTTTAAATTAAAAGAGTACACTTTTTTCGGTCAAACGTTTGATAAATGAATTTTTTTTCTAACGTTATCAATCGTATTAATGTTAAAATATATTACATGTTGATAAACATAAATTGGGCCCCGCTCTACGATCAATCTCTCATCATCCGTCCGTCAATCTGTCTGATATATTTTGACGGGAGCAAATTTTCCCTCCCCCTAGTCAAACTTTGCTAATACTTTATGATCATTCAAAGAATGCCTTTGGGTAAAGGGTGTACAGTGACCCTGATCAATGTTTCTAACTCAAAGCTGAAGGTCATAGAAGAATTAAATGAAAACTCCTTGGGTCAAAATTAAAAATATTTATGTTTCCCCTTACGCAATCGACCCAATTAAATCCCGCCGACTGAATTGTTGCTTTCTACCACCATATTTAAAATACATTTGTTTTTATCAAGAAAGCTAATTTTACCCAAAATGACCCACATCTATTTGTTTTACAGTCATTTTGAGAGCCTCAATCATTAACATGGGCGAAATACTCGCTTTATGATTGGTAACTTTTCAAAAGAGAATGTGTTCTGAGTTCACGATCGTGTAAATTAACCCCAGAAACATTACAATGATAATCATTTAATTCAAAAGCCGTTTCCACAGCCTCAGATAACCACTGTGATTAATCGGTTGTCTTTTCTTTTATGTGTATAAATACGACTGATGCAACATGAAGCCTACTCTGCATTGAAAATTACAACCGAGGTTTATTACTTTTAGTGTTGATATTAGAAAAAGATGGTAACTTGTAATTAGTTAATAACTCTACCAAATTAATGCTAAAATAATCATTAAACCATCTGCCTAAAGTTATCTTAAAAATTAAAATGATTCTCAACACAATAGTTGTAATTGTGTCAAAAGGTTTGACCAATACCTTCAAAATACACAGAAGTGCAGAGACTGAATAAATAAATAAATAAATAAATAAATATATATATATATATATATATATATATATATATATCTATCTATCTATCTATCTATCTATCTATCTATCTATCTATCTATCTATAAAATGTATGAATATATCAAAAATACATTAAATTTAATAGATTGGATAAGTTTTTAAAGCTTTTAAAAATTGTTTTATTTCTAATTATCTTGCTTAAAGTTTAATCCAATTTTAAGTAAGGTTGAATCTGTGTAAATCAGAGTTCCTGTTGGTTATGCTGTATCAAATATTGACAGTCTCCCTGATGTCAAACGTCACCCTACTTTTCTGTTAGAGAGAAATAAATCTCCCAAAATTTAGATTTATGTCTGTATGAAATATAAGACTCTTTACGTTTTGAAAAATTTAAACAGTTCTGTTAACTTCGTCAAAGTTTAAATCAACAGATACAAAAGAGCAGGTTTTGGTTATGACTGAATGTATAATTTTAATAAAAAAATGAAATAACATTTAGGTAAATTTACAGAAATCTTAAGTATCTAATTTTTTTTCTCCCCTAGCATTATGCTTCAAATTTGGGTTAAAATTTCCTTGTCAAATAAGAACATTTCCTGCAAGTGTAGTAATTTTGTGTAACGTTACTGTTGTAGAATCATTAAATATGACTTTACAACTATTTACATTTATTGCATAACCTTAAGTTTATCAAATTATATTGTTTTAATATACATTTCGACATTTTATATACCAAATTTTGAAAAATAATCGATACTTTGAAGTAAGTACATTTTGATCGGTAAAATGGTATATAGATATAGATTTACATGATTATGTACATCACCTTACACATGATAATGAATGTATTCATGTACATCTAGTCATTGAATCAAACATGTTAAAATTTAAGATGAACAATATCGATATTAAATTTGTTGTACATTCCATCAGCACAAGTTTGAAAATTTGTTTTACAACTGGTCATATTTATTTAGTTTTGTAATAAATTAAAGTATTGATTTATTTATTTTTTTCATTTTTAATTTATAATTTATTTACCTACCTACCCAACTTACAAATTTTGGGTCGGGTTAGGAGAAACATAGATATTTTTAATGATGACCTTGTCCGGAGCATATCTTACCTTCACATGGTCTAATATTACTCAAAAATATGCTTATGGTGAAAAGGAATTGCAATTATTTTAAATGAAATTTGTAGGTCAACGTCATATCGGACTTTTTCTTTCAGAGCATAAACATACTCTCCACCTAGCCCTGTTTGGCTCATAAATGTACTTTACATAAACATAGCTTTTGAGTAGAGGTTGTGCAAGGATTCTGAACCTAATTCCAAGGCCAAATGTGAAGGTCATAGCAGAAGTATATAGAAGATCCTTGTCTGGTGAATATCTTCTCTCTTGGGTCCAATCTGGCTCCTACTTTAATCCCACAGTGCTTTCGATCAAAGGGTATGCCGAAAGCTGGAATTATGATGTTTGTTGGTCAAGTGTCTAGGTCATATTGAATCACGCATTTTTTTTTTTTTTTAGAGCACAAATATACTCTCCATTGGGTCTTGTTTGGCTCCTACTTCACGTTAAGTTTTTGGGTTAACCGTGAGCATTGACTCTATGATTTCAACAAAACCAACGTGAAGGTCATAACTGATCTATTGATAATTAATTTTGGACCGTACATTATTTTCCCTTTGCTAAATCTTGCTCACGTCGGAAATAAATTGCCAGTATGTAATGGGTTACAAGATTAATTGAAATCAAAGTTTTATGCCTGTTTGAAATTTTCTAATGTACCGATCAAGGTCAGAGCAAAATTCTCCGAAATGTTTTACATCCTATTGTCCATTATTTAAGCGGGATCCTTTGAGATGAAAACCATCGCAATGCTGTCTAGTTATTTTTTCTCTTCTTATTTACAGACGACATAGGCAATTTATATACCAATGCTAGCAGTGTTGCAGAGAAAAAAGTTTCATATTCGTTTTAGGTAAACTGTGTATCGGGAAAACACGCAGTACAATGGCTAATACGTATGTTGTTATTGCTGCATCGGTTTTGTTCTGCATTGGATTAATTGGAAATTCTATCACCGTGTGTTTTGTTGCTGTATCCAAACGGCTGCACACTCCAACATACGTCCTGATTGGATGCCTAGCAGTGTCTGACGTACTCGCCTCCGTGACGCGATATGTTCAGATATTTGACAGATCTCTTTTTAAAGAATATTCACCTAGATATATATATGGGATATTTACTTTTTTATTTCTTCACTCTGCAATTTTCCATATGGTATTAGTATCAAATGTACGTTATGTTTTCATAACAAATCCTCTGCACAGTTTGAAACTGACTTGTAAAAAAATTATGCTGATGTCTTTTGCCATTTGGATAAGCTCTGTTGTCGTTTCCATCGGATATGGAACAGTTATAGTGCTATCTTTATTGAACATGATATCTTTCGAAACAATATTGTTTACAGAAGTTGGGTTTGTCTTGTATGTTTGTGGATTGCCATTTCTTGTTGTAGTTGTATTTAATGTTCGAAAGCTGTATTATCTGTTTAAACAAACTGCTAATGTTAGACGAACCAGAATAGCAAATTCGATGTCTGTGATGTTTTGGATCATTATCGTGATTTATCTTTTAAGCACAATTTATCCTTTAATTTACATTACCGACTATGCAGTGTTTAAAAAAAGGCCACTTTTAAATAGAAGATTAGACTTTGTTCATGATATGTTTTCTTTTTCGTTGCTTGTCAATACTTGTTTGAATCCTTTGGTATATTTCATATTTCAAGCCCCTGTTTGAAGATTTCTCTCCCGATTAAGAAAATGTTGTAATGATGGCACAGATCCACGCATAAGCAATCCTAGGTCTTGTTCACAAGTGGAATAGCATGGTAAACCATTTTGTCCTTTACAATTTGATGTAATTTCTTGTTATTGTGATTTCCGTCATCAAATAAAACCGTTTTTGTTCTACATTAAGGTTGGCGATATTTTAAGATTGTTTAATTGTGTGTGGAGTTTAAGTGCGTATTTTTAATCATAATGTATCACTCTGTGTAATTTGTAAATGTAATTACATGTATTTAAGTTTTCGTAAGTCAGTCACGTTTAAATTGTCATTTATAAATATAAAAAAGTCTGATTTGTACATAAACCTCAAATGCTTATAATCTTGAGTACTCTAATAAAGATACAGTTTATAAACGAAAATACGTTTTTCTTATTTCGATAATGGTCAGCATACTGTAGTTATAACATTATATATAAGTGTTTGATAAACCTCATTGTCATTCAGTTAACAGAAAGCACAGAAAGAGGAAGATCATATAACCAAGGATAGAAGTAATTTGCACTCAAATTTGTTAAATCGGTTTTTGATCTAAGGTAAAAGAAAACAAAATACAACGTCTATAATGAATTTCGAATCCGAGATCTTTAGATTTACCTATCCATTACGTATCCGTTCGCTACTTTTAACTAGTATGCGCTCGAAATTATATAGACTGTCAATTGAATGAATGGAATGTGATACAATACACTATACAGCCGCATGGTTTAGATCCACAATGTTTAACCGGGAAAAAAAATGATTGGGTGCACGGTGTATGGGTATGTGTTTAATGATTGGTTGACATGACACAATTTTTGATCATGAAAAATGATTGCTGCTTGTAAACAATGTGGCCAGATACCGTTGACTAAGAAATAAAGTTGCGAGGTCAAAGTCATGTAAAAGTCGATACCAGCTAATTTAAGATGTTATAGGGCTACCATAACGTTTATGTAACGACTTATTTTTTGGCACATTCTCCTTTTATTTTGAAAAGTATGTGGTTAAAAATCGATTGATTGTTGTAAATTTGAAGAATATACATGAACGGAAGAAAAATTAAGGCCGATCATGTAAGAAGAAACAGTGACAAAATATTAATCAAAACTAGAGCCAAACTCGTTGCAAGCAACAAGGAGGACTTCCGTTACAACTTGAAGTCAAGATAGGATTGTAAATCAACATTAAAAAATCCACCCCTTCTTCTTACACTTGTCAAGATCTGACAGGTAGTATAGGCGGTCATCTTCACTCGACTTTAACTTTTGAACAATCAGGGCTTTAGACAATCCTTTGGAACTTTTAAAAAATTAACAGAAAAATCAATTCATGTCTGTTTTCTATACAACTTCCAACTGCAGGGTATTGAAGAGTTACAACTCTCATAAAACAGATAAAGGCACGTATGTGATAATTTGGGGGTATATTTAGATTGTATGCAAATGTAGAGGTCATGTGAAGATGGGCTCTTATCGATATCTGTTTTCAATGTAACTTCCAACTGCAGAGAATTGAGAGTTACACCTCTCATAAAACAGATAAAGGCACGTATGTGATAATTTGGGGGTATATTTTAGATTTTGTGCAAATGTAGAGGTCATGTGAAGATGGCCTCTTATGGATACCTATAAGACCGTGACAAGTGTAAGGAGAAAGGGGTGTTTGTCATCAGACAGAATTGTTGATATTATAATAATAAGTTCAGAAAATCAAAAACGAGGCTCACTGTCATAGTATTATTTTCATACCAAGCGAATTATCCGTTTAACTTGTATTACGATATATCAATTTTTATTCTGCAACAACCACCTGCTTAGACTAAATAAAGGTAACCCAATAAACCAAAGCTATAATCGGTCATTTTCCAATATTGCCATGCGCTGATCTATGATCTCATGAAGACGGACTACTTTTGTTTACTTGACAACACAATTGACGTTGACGCTGACTTTAATCTCAAGTTTGATGTAGTGGCGGATCTAAATATAACTACCACCCCAAAAAAAAAACGCATTGTGAAGCCCCCCCCCCCCCCCAGCACATTTTAAATCAATTCTATCAATAAAAAATTATATGAAGTCAGGCATGAATTTGAACAAAATTCGTATGCAGAAATTTCGGAATCTCGGCGCGAACGGGACCCTCTGTCAACTTTGACCTTCAGTTTATTGATGTAAACTTTGATGAGTTGCGAATCAAGAAGAACCAAACACAATTAAGAAGACTCTTGGAGATGTAAACCTGGTTAGAACATTTCTAAAAAAGACAATAAATGAGCATAGCGACGTGCATAAAATTCCTTGCGAATAATTAGATCAGCTGTTAGCCTTGTTGATTTTGTCAGTCGGAAAAACTGATTGTAAGAAGTATGGAATGTGTTTTTTGCGCTTAATCATCAGAATTTTAGACAGAAAACTAGGTAGTCAAAAATGTTGACACAAAATAGTGGACAATCAAAATGATTGTTTCCGTTCAACTCGCAATGCCCTAAAACAAAACAAGTCAAGCAAAACGGACGCTATAACAGATGAAAAAATTACTGTAAACATACTACATATGGCGGTGTATTCTTTTTAGCGCTTTTGGCGGAATGCGGCCCTCCGCTAAATCAAGTAAATCTCTTAACGCCATACATCTATGTATAAGAATAGTCACATTCAGGAATACGCTTATTCAAATCCACGCCAACTTGTTCGAAAACTAATTTCCGCCAAATATTGTACACGCCAAATACAATACGTTTACAGTAACTTATTGTACGAAAAGAGACCTTTGGTAATAAAACACTTTTGTACACTCTCTGATTGAATAATATAATTCATTTAAGTTTAAGAGATAGTGACTTAACTTTACAATTTAGGATAAACATCAAATTAAATTTAAAAAAAAAATCAGCTGCACAGATGTCCTCGAATATAACGAAAGACAACAAAACAAAAACAGGGGATAATACTGTGGACATCCGCAAATTCAAACCCCAAATGTTTTAAATTGGGAATGCCAGAGATCCGATTGATCTTTACAAACTATATGCAGTAAAAATACCTCCTCTAGGCTATTTGTCAGCTAAAGACCCCTTTTAGCTATCAAAAAGAACCATCTCTTTAGATGACCCCCGTAGTGATATATGGTTTTTAAATTGGAAATTGGAGAAAAAACCTTGCTTATATTGAAAGTGATGGCTACAAAAGCTAACTTTACAGGTCAAACGCTTACAAACTCGGCGCAAGAAAACACCTTGTTCAGAAATGTTCCACAACTTACATTCTGAAAATTAGCGCACATAAAAATGTACAGTCGGTTTTTAATTATAGCCAAATTATGACTAAACTCAAAAGCTGATATTGTTGATTCATAAATTATCAAAAATAAAAACCCTAGCAATATGAACAGAGGAAGAGTTATTCGTACACTGAAGCTACCATATAGGCACCATTTTGCCAAAAAATAAATAAGTTCCACAGCTGGAATTTAAAAAAAAAGAATTATAAAAAATCAAAATCCAAGCAATATGCACATCTCTTAAATTTTTTGCAAAATTTTCTGAAGAAAAAAAAAATAGGCTTCAATAACGATTGCCTAGTATAGAATGGAAACTGTTCACACAAAAGAAATCCTGTTTACTGGCATATTAATATTTTTATTTATCTAAAATACATATTATAAATGTCTTAGAAATAAATCACGATAAAACAAGAAGACCGTTTTTAAAGGCATTAGACACTAGAATCGTCTTTATGTACAGGCTTCTCAAACACGAGTAAACTCGTTTCCATGAACAGAACTCCGATCCGCTTACAGATAACTAACAGAAATAGTTGCTTAGTTCATAATTGGTTGTTCGGTATCAACATAAAAGTGAATATGATATGAAGGAAACACATCTGGGTCAGAAAAGTTCATTTCTTTTGACATGGCAACTTTGACTAGGGATATTATAACACCGCTACTTGATTGTATTTTGGTTCACACTTAAGTTTTCGAAGCATTCAGTTGCTTTAATTGCAAGATCGGTCTGGTCAACTTCCCAGAAGACTTTTCCTTAAAGAAAATGACATATGGTGATAACCAACATTGTTTATAATCAAACGTCTTAATAAGAAAAACAACAACAAAAACAGGAGCAGAGCAAACATGAACCTGTAAAAAATAAGAGATACAATCAGGCGCTATAGAGTAGTGAGCAACCTCTGCTGACCGGTCATCCCCGCCGCGTGCTCTTTGTCGTAATCGGGAAAAACGGAAAAGTCCGTAGACAATTAGGTGATTAATTAAAGTCTGACAATATGTATGAAAAATGTCAGTCAGCACGCGAGTGTTTCATAATTCAGTCTTTATATAGGCCAGTGAGAAGGAGTTGATATGTCAACTAACTGAAATCAATCCATTTTATGTGTTCGATACATAAGAAATTACCAGGTACAGTGTAAAACGATATTAAATCGGTCCTAAATTGGTCCCTAGGTCCAAAAGTTATCAATCTCAGCAATAGTAGACATGGCTATAAATACCTAAGAGAACAAGTTTACCTATAGAATATCAGCAGTCAGCATCTACATACTATAATTGCATTTATTACCTAATCAAAGAGATTTTGTTGTGTTATTAAATATTAAATATTTTCGTCTATTTTGTATGTGGATTCAGATTTGAAAGTGATCTGTTGAACTGCCGGTCAATAGACTGCGATCTATTAGACTGCCGTCAATAGACTGTGATCCACTGGACCGTCGGTCAATAGACTGTGTTCTATTGGACTGCCGGTCAATAGATTGCAATCTCTTGCAACGTATCCGGCAACGTATTTTAGAAAAAGTAAAATTGGCACAAGATTAAAAGATAACTCTATTACGTTTTTTTTACTATTGTTCTTAAAATTTATCTAAATGGTATGAAAACCTTCTGTAATTTATGAACACAAAATACTTAAAACGGAATTAAGTAATAAAACAAATATTTAATGCCTTAACAGTCAATAGACGGCCAACGGCCTCGGGCAATAGATCATACTGAGCTGTTCCCTGCACCAAGGGAAAAATATTCGGGTCTATCGACTGCTCAAGCATTAAATAATTGTATATATTTTCATCTTAGATTCTCCCTCTAAAGAAGATAGGGGTGAAACATGCTTGAAACCTAAACCTGTGGATAGACAATATTTGACTAACAACATAATAAACTAATAATTTAAGTTATATTTAAACTTATTTACCATTGACAAGCTTTCATGATTGATTTATCTCGGCTATCTTGAAAACAGGTTATCAACGACCACTGCCACCAAATGCAATTTGGTCAATCCAAGCTATTTTCAAAACAACACCTAGAGAATTTCAAATCAAAATTTAGTACAAAGAAAAAAAAGCATGATACAAAGTACTATCAGAATTATCTATAAAAAATAAAAAAATGATGGTATATAAACGGTGACACTTCAGTGGCCATCGAGTAAGGTAAAAGCTGACTTAAGTTATACTTAGGATTAGGCCAGTCAATAAAAATAACAAATGCATAACAAAACAAATGCATCACATACCCAGGTCTGCTTTCCTTGATCGTGTTATGAAATTAAATGCAGCTAAACAGCATCAAACATGATGCCGCAAGAATTCTGTCTTGCTACACGAACGTTCACCTTGGAAATCATTTTATTATTAAATACGTCTCTTAAATTCACGTAACTACAGAGAATAATGACTAACCCCCCGATCACATTCAATTTCGAAGGGCTGTGCAGCTAATTTAATGCACTTGTGATTGTTACAATTGTAGCAGTATTGTCTACTTTAAATCAAATTTCCCATTTCTTTAATACCAGATTAGAAGTTACACGTAAATGCGATCCACATGATCAGTGAACTGAAAATCCATATTTGAATTATTAAAGCTTTAATCTCATTAATTTGAAATAAATAAATCCTCATTTTACAATCGGTTGTACAAAGTTTGATTTACAAAAAAGTTTTTTTTTTACCATGCTTGTCATGGCAAATAAGCACACTTTCAAGGTATCTCGTTTAATAAAGATATAAAAAAAATATAAGTTCTACTATGTTTTTAGCCAGGCTCTGTGGAAAACGGAGTACTGGCTGTAGGCAGGCAACCAATGTTACTATAAATAGCACAACTTCAAAAGTTAACCAAAAAAAACCCAAAGAGCGTCAAAGTAAAAGCGTCCATTATACCATATTGTTACACAAAGAGCAACGTTTTGTCAAAAGTGTTGGAATTTGGTTTCTTTTTTTTTTATTTCTAGAATTGTCGATCTTTTTCATTTTTCTTATTAATAACGTGTTTTAAAAACAAGACTGTGCATTTTGAGCGATATAATTGCATTTATTACCTAATCAAAGAGATTGTGTTGTGTTAATACAGATTAAATATTTTCGTCTATGTTGTATGTGGATTCAGATTTGAAAGTGATATGTTGAACTGCCGGTCAATAGACTGCGATCTATTAGACTGCCGTCAATAGACTGTGATCTACTGGACCGTCGGTCAGTAGGCTGTGTTCTACTGGACTGCCGGTCAATAGATTGCAATCTCTTGCAACGTATCCGGCAACGTATTTTAGAAAAAGTAAAATTGGCACAAGATTAAAAGATAACTCTATTACGTTTTTTTTATTATTGTTCTTAAAATTTATCTTCATGGTATGAAAACCTTCTGTAATTTATGAACACAAAATACTTAAAACGGAATTAGGTAATAAAACAAAGATTTAATGCCTTAACAGTCAATAGACGGCCAACGGCCTCGGGCAATAGATCATACTGAGCTGTTCCCTGCACCAAGGGAAAAATATTCGGGTCTATCGACTGCTCAAGCATTAAATAATTGTATATATTTTCATCTTAGATTCTCCCTCTAAAGAAGATAGGGGTGAAACATGCTTGAAACCTAAACCTGTGGATAGACAATATTTGACTAACAACATAATAAACTAATAATTTAAGTTATATTTAAACTTATTTACCATTGACAAGCTCTCATGATTGATTTATCTCGGCTATCTTGAAAACAGGTTATCAACGACCACTGCCACCAAATGCAATTTGGTCAATCCAAGCTATTTTCAAAA
Organism: Magallana angulata; assembly: GCF_025612915.1. Lineage (NCBI taxonomy): Eukaryota > Metazoa > Mollusca > Bivalvia > Ostreida > Ostreidae > Magallana > Magallana angulata. The sequence continues at coordinate 37,621,538 of NC_069112.1, forward strand.
CAACACCTAGAGAATTTCAAATCAAAATTTAGTACAAAGAAAACAAGAGATCATATTGACGCAAGCGTCAAATGGGCCGTCAAAATATAGTTGTATGCATCACCATTGGTTGATTACATAAAAAAAAAAACCCACAAACAATAACGAGTTGGTTGTACTAATTTTAAGGGTAAATTTTAATATATTTTCAGATATACGTTTTGAAGTTAAACATTTTACTACATGTATTATTATTAAGAAACGATTTCGTTACCGTAAGCATTTCTAACGGTAATTGTATGATAATTGCAATAGTATAAAGTAATAGAGAACACATTGATTTGTACATTATTCTAATACAAAGTTTAGCTAATCATTATTCTCTTGGATATTATGTATTTCAAACCATTTTGATATTTTTGTCGCATTGTATTGAATTAAACCTTAATGCATTAGTTTAAATGATTTTAAGGGACCTCATAATAAAAATAAAAATGGATTATTTTAAAGGTACATGTGAGGTCATGTCATCAGGTAGAATCTGCACAATTTTAGAATTCAAAAATATTCCGGATATGTTTCCTATTTTTTTTTTGACGCAGCACATAGAAATTTAAATATATCATCTATATAAAAGTTCATGTCATTCAGGTCTTTAGTATTTCAGGTCTTTATTACCGGTATGTCCCTTATACCGATACTTTGTTTTGAAACGAATGAAAAACTCCGAAATTTTCCGAATAGATTATAGTCTCGAGGAAAAAAAAACGTGTCTAACATAACAGTCTATGACATACTTTATATTTACGAGTAAAACCAAAAAATGTATTTTTTTTTTTAAAGGCATTAAACATATTTCTATATGCAAATTTACTTTTGGTTCATAAAAATGGCATAAAATTAATTCTGTAAACAAAAAAACCAAAAAAAAAATATCCCGCAGAAACGCAGTGACAATATTTAAATGTATATCAAATAACGGACCGCCTTCTGGCGGCCCGTAAAAAAGCATGATACAAAGTACTATCAGAATTATCTATAAAAAATAAAAAAATGATGGTATATAAACGGTGACACTTCAGTGGCCATCGAGTAAGGTAAAAGCTGACTTAAGTTATACTTAGGATTAGGCCAGTCAATAAAAATAACAAATGCATAACAAAACAAATGCATCACATACCCAGGTCTGCTTTCCTTGATCATGTTATGAAATTAAATGCAGCTAAACAGCATCAAACATGATGCCGCAAGAATTCTGTCTTGCTACACGAACGTTCACCTTGGAAATCATTTTATTATTAAATACGTCTCTTAAATTCACGTAACTACAGAGAATAATGACTAACCCCCCGATCACATTCAATTTCGAAGGGCTGTGCAGCTAATTTAATGCACTTGTGATTGTTACAATTGTAGCAGTATTGTCTACTTTAAATCAAATTTCCCATTTCTTTAATACCAGATTAGAAGTTACACGTAAATGCGATCCACATGATCAGTGAACTGAAAATCCATATTTGAATTATTAAAGCTTTAATCTCATTAATTTGAAATAAATAAATCCTCATTTTACAATCGGTTGTACAAAGTTTGATTTACAAAAAAGTTTTTTTTTACCATGCTTGTCATGGCAAATAAGCACACTTTCAAGGTATCTCGTTTAATAAAGATATAAAAAAAATATAAGTTCTACTATGTTTTTAGCCAGGCTCTGTGGAAAACGGAGTACTGGCTGTAGGCAGGCAACCAATGTTACTATAAATAGCACAACTTCAAAAGTTAACCAAAAAAAACCCAAAGAGCGTCAAAGTAAAAGCGTCCATTATACCATATTGTTACACAAAGAGCAACGTTTTGTCAAAAGTGTTGGAATTTGGTTTCTTTTTTTTTTATTTCTAGAATTGTCGATCTTTTTCATTTTTCTTATTAATAACGTGTTTTAAAAACAAGACTGTGCATTTTGAGCGATATAATTGCATTTATTACCTAATCAAAGAGATTGTGTTGTGTTAATACAGATTAAATATTTTCGTCTATGTTGTATGTGGATTCAGATTTGAAAGTGATATGTTGAACTGCCGGTCAATAGACTGCGATCTATTAGACTGCCGTCAATAGACTGTGATCTACTGGACCGTCGGTCAGTAGGCTGTGTTCTACTGGACTGCCGGTCAATAGATTGCAATCTCTTGCAACGTATCCGGCAACGTATTTTAGAAAAAGTAAAATTGGCACAAGATTAAAAGATAACTCTATTACGTTTTTTTTATTATTGTTCTTAAAATTTATCTTCATGGTATGAAAACCTTCTGTAATTTATGAACACAAAATACTTAAAACGGAATTAGGTAATAAAACAAAGATTTAATGCCTTAACAGTCAATAGACGGCCAACGGCCTCGGGCAATAGATCATACTGAGCTGTTCCCTGCACCAAGGGAAAAATATTCGGGTCTATCGACTGCTCAAGCATTAAATAATTGTATATATTTTCATCTTAGATTCTCCCTCTAAAGAAGATAGGGGTGAAACATGCTTGAAACCTAAACCTGTGGATAGACAATATTTGACTAACAACATAATAAACTAATAATTTAAGTTATATTTAAACTTATTTACCATTGACAAGCTCTCATGATTGATTTATCTCGGCTATCTTGAAAACAGGTTATCAACGACCACTGCCACCAAATGCAATTTGGTCAATCCAAGCTATTTTCAAAACAACACCTAGAGAATTTCAAATCAAAATTTAGTACAAAGAAAAAAAAGCATGATACAAAGTACTATCAGAATTATCTATAAAAAATAAAAAAATGATGGTATATAAACGGTGACACTTCAGTGGCCATCGAGTAAGGTAAAAGCTGACTTAAGTTATACTTAGGATTAGGCCAGTCAATAAAAATAACAAATGCATAACAAAACAAATGCATCACATACCCAGGTCTGCTTTCCTTGATCATGTTATGAAATTAAATGCAGCTAAACAGCATCAAACATGATGCCGCAAGAATTCTGTCTTGCTACACGAACGTTCACCTTGGAAATCATTTTATTATTAAATACGTCTCTTAAATTCACGTAACTACAGAGAATAATGACTAACCCCCCGATCACATTCAATTTCGAAGGGCTGTGCAGCTAATTTAATGCACTTGTGATTGTTACAATTGTAGCAGTATTGTCTACTTTAAATCAAATTTCCCATTTCTTTAATACCAGATTAGAAGTTACACGTAAATGCGATCCACATGATCAGTGAACTGAAAATCCATATTTGAATTATTAAAGCTTTAATCTCATTAATTTGAAATAAATAAATCCTCATTTTACAATCGGTTGTACAAAGTTTGATTTACAAAAAAGTTTTTTTTTACCATGCTTGTCATGGCAAATAAGCACACTTTCAAGGTATCTCGTTTAATAAAGATATAAAAAAAATATAAGTTCTACTATGTTTTTAGCCAGGCTCTGTGGAAAACGGAGTACTGGCTGTAGGCAGGCAACCAATGTTACTATAAATAGCACAACTTCAAAAGTTAACCAAAAAAAACCCAAAGAGCGTCAAAGTAAAAGCGTCCATTATACCATATTGTTACACAAAGAGCAACGTTTTGTCAAAAGTGTTGGAATTTGGTTTCTTTTTTTTTTATTTCTAGAATTGTCGATCTTTTTCATTTTTCTTATTAATAACGTGTTTTAAAAACAAGACTGTGCATTTTGAGCGATATAATTGCATTTATTACCTAATCAAAGAGATTGTGTTGTGTTAATACAGATTAAATATTTTCGTCTATGTTGTATGTGGATTCAGATTTGAAAGTGATATGTTGAACTGCCGGTCAATAGACTGCGATCTATTAGACTGCCGTCAATAGACTGTGATCTACTGGACCGTCGGTCAGTAGGCTGTGTTCTACTGGACTGCCGGTCAATAGATTGCAATCTCTTGCAACGTATCCGGCAACGTATTTTAGAAAAAGTAAAATTGGCACAAGATTAAAAGATAACTCTATTACGTTTTTTTTATTATTGTTCTTAAAATTTATCTTCATGGTATGAAAACCTTCTGTAATTTATGAACACAAAATACTTAAAACGGAATTAGGTAATAAAACAAAGATTTAATGCCTTAACAGTCAATAGACGGCCAACGGCCTCGGGCAATAGATCATACTGAGCTGTTCCCTGCACCAAGGGAAAAATATTCGGGTCTATCGTCTGCTCAAGCATTAAATAATTGTATATATTTTCATCTTAGATTCTCCCTCTAAAGAAGATAGGGGTGAAACATGCTTGAAACCTAAACCTGTGGATAGACAATATTTGACTAACAACATAATAAACTAATAATTTAAGTTATATTTAAACTTATTTACCATTGACAAGCTCTCATGATTGATTTATCTCGGCTATCTTGAAAACAGGTTATCAACGACCACTGCCACCAAATGCAATTTGGTCAATCCAAGCTATTTTCAAAACAACACCTAGAGAATTTCAAATCAAAATTTAGTACAAAGAAAAAAAAGCATGATACAAAGTACTATCAGAATTATCTATAAAAAATAAAAAAATGATGGTATATAAACGGTGACACTTCAGTGGCCATCGAGTAAGGTAAAAGCTGACTTAAGTTATACTTAGGATTAGGCCAGTCAATAAAAATAACAAATGCATAACAAAACAAATGCATCACATACCCAGGTCTGCTTTCCTTGATCATGTTATGAAATTAAATGCAGCTAAACAGCATCAAACATGATGCCGCAAGAATTCTGTCTTGCTACACGAACGTTCACCTTGGAAATCATTTTATTATTAAATACGTCTCTTAAATTCACGTAACTACAGAGAATAATGACTAACCCCCCGATCACATTCAATTTCGAAGGGCTGTGCAGCTAATTTAATGCACTTGTGATTGTTACAATTGTAGCAGTATTGTCTACTTTAAATCAAATTTCCCATTTCTTTAATACCAGATTAGAAGTTACACGTAAATGCGATCCACATGATCAGTGAACTGAAAATCCATATTTGAATTATTAAAGCTTTAATCTCATTAATTTGAAATAAATAAATCCTCATTTTACAATCGGTTGTACAAAGTTTGATTTACAAAAAAGTTTTTTTTTACCATGCTTGTCATGGCAAATAAGCACACTTTCAAGGTATCTCGTTTAATAAAGATATAAAAAAAATATAAGTTCTACTATGTTTTTAGCCAGGCTCTGTGGAAAACGGAGTACTGGCTGTAGGCAGGCAACCAATGTTACTATAAATAGCACAACTTCAAAAGTTAACCAAAAAAAACCCAAAGAGCGTCAAAGTAAAAGCGTCCATTATACCATATTGTTACACAAAGAGCAACGTTTTGTCAAAAGTGTTGGAATTTGGTTTCTTTTTTTTTTATTTCTAGAATTGTCGATCTTTTTCATTTTTCTTATTAATAACGTGTTTTAAAAACAAGACTGTGCATTTTGAGCGATATAATTGCATTTATTACCTAATCAAAGAGATTGTGTTGTGTTAATACAGATTAAATATTTTCGTCTATGTTGTATGTGGATTCAGATTTGAAAGTGATATGTTGAACTGCCGGTCAATAGACTGCGATCTATTAGACTGCCGTCAATAGACTGTGATCTACTGGACCGTCGGTCAGTAGGCTGTGTTCTACTGGACTGCCGGTCAATAGATTGCAATCTCTTGCAACGTATCCGGCAACGTATTTTAGAAAAAGTAAAATTGGCACAAGATTAAAAGATAACTCTATTACGTTTTTTTTTATTATTGTTCTTAAAATTTATCTTCATGGTATGAAAACCTTCTGTAATTTATGAACACAAAATACTTAAAACGGAATTAGGTAATAAAACAAAGATTTAATGCCTTAACAGTCAATAGACGGCCAACGGCCTCGGGCAATAGATCATACTGAGCTGTTCCCTGCACCAAGCAAAAAATATTCTGGTCTATCGACTGCTCAATAAATAATTGTATATTATCCTCATCTTAGATTCTCACCTCTAAAGAATATAGGGGTGAACCATGCTTGAAACCTAAACCTGTGGATAGACATTATTTGACTAACAACATAATAATCTTATAATTGAAGTTATTTTTTAAACTTATTTACCATTGACAAGCTTTCATGATTGATTTATCTCGCCTATCTTGAAAACAGGTTATCAACGACCACCGCCACCAAATGCAATTTGGTCAATCCAAGCTATTTTCAAAACAACACTTAGAGAATTTCAAATCAAAATTTAGTACAAAGAAAACCCCCCCAAAAAAGCATGATACAAAGTACTATCAGAATTTTCAATAAAAAAAAAATAAAAATGATGGTATATAAACGGTGACACTTCAGTGGCCATCGAGTAAGGTAAAAGCTGACTTAAGTTATACTTAGGATTAGGCCAGTCAATAAAAATAACAAATGCATAACAAAACAAATGCCGCTTACAAAATTTGGTCGCTCTCTGACGCTATGTCGACATTAAAAGCATGAGAGAGAGAGAGAGAGAGAGAGAGAGAGAGAGAGATTTTCAGTATTTACTACACAATATGCATAAAGACACGCCAAAAAAAAAAGCCCGGCTTTCAGTACTTTGATTAAATTTAAACCGTTTTAACTTTATTCAACACATTTTCATATCATCAAATCGTTTGTTAATGTGACGTTTCCGATTGCGTCACGTTTGAATTTTGAAAGCAACAATGAGCTAAGACAATACCGGCCTCTTAACAACACAATTTTTAATTGGACAATTGCAAAGCTACACTTTATATTCTTAATGCTGAAAAACTTGAGGAATTTCAATGCATCGGTTTAGGATTACTTGAGCTTGCACATTTTTATTTAATGTACCCAATGTGGCTTAAAGTGTTGTTTTAATTTATCTTTTTTAAATATAAAACACATCAGAATAAAATACCTTCAACTCAACTCGATCGTTGATGTGAAGTTTCGATTCGCGTCACATTTTGAAAGGGATAGCGAGCCAAAGTTATACCTGCCTCAGAACAACACTTTTTTCCAATTTGTCGAATATGCGTTCCGATAATTGTTTTTAAATAGTTACCATAATGTGTTGCTACAGATATGCATTAACCATTTTATTCTGTTAAACAATGATATACGAGCACGAACCTAACAAATACATCATATCAAATCCTTATGCCAGAAAACACAGTTCTACTTTTGTTCCTTTAACAACAACTTAATTAAGACTTCCAAATAAAAAAGTGATTAAAGTTTCCTGGTGTAACATGCAGATGTACACTTTACATCCTAAATGCCTAAAACGTGTTCACGAACTTCATTGCATTGGTTAAGTATTACCTGAGCTTACAGTTTTTCTTTAATGTACCAAATTTAAGGTCAACACTTCTAGTTATTTCTGTTATTATTTAAACAATATTTTATTCAATATAATAAACTGAATTGGATATGACAGCAGGCAACGCCTATATTAGCCCTCTCCCTACATTGAGGTCAAGTTAAACAAATGAAATATTTAAATGTTCAATATTGATAATATAACAGAGAATAAGAAATGATTGATATAAAAAAATGAAAGAGAAAAAAAAACATCACATGGTACCGGTATGAAAAAAAAATGGATAAGACTTAATGCTGTTTTTATAAAGAATTGCAAAAAAACGTTTTGTTGATAAGTTTTATGTAAATTAAAACACGACAATAAGAGTATCTTTCTTTCGGTATACAAACAAATCACCCTCTAAAAACTAAATTCAATTAATATAGAGAGCTCCGTAACTTAATCAATACACAGTATTAGATTTTTGGCGACATTGTTTTCTTAATGTTTTAGTCTATTTTTTTTTTCATTTTTTTAAGCTATACATTTTCAATTTAATTAAAAAAAGAAAAGAATGGTGATACATATAACACACACACGCCCACACACCCACACCCACACACTTTTAAGTACTTGATGAATTTTTGCTTGCATGAAATTTATTTGATGTCAATTATCAACATTTTGAGAAATGGTGTCTTGAAATAGTTTAATCATATTTCAATGAATTGCGAACCATACAAACATGTAACATAATAAAAGAGATACAAAAACAAAAGAAATTATTTATAATTATACTGACTAACAGATAAATATTTTAATTATAAAGTTAAAACATTGAATGGCTTATGCAATATTTAAGGTTAATATGTATAACAAACCGCACTTACTTAAACAAAAAAACCTCAACGTTATTCAGTATAAAAACTGCGTTGTTACACCATTTATATATAGAAATAAAGAAATCATTTTTTTTTTGGCAAAAAAATAAACAATCCTTTATAAACTTTGTAACATATACATTTACCTTGTATGTAGTGTTAAGGGAATTGTCTGGTGATAGGATGTTACACAATGTAATCATTATATACATGTAAACGCACACAAGTTTTTTCTCTGCGAATATTACAAAAGAAGGCAATGTTATGTTCTCTTCAATCATGTCACGTGCCACACATGTTTACATCAAACCGGACGAAGATACGGATGTTTCCTTAAGATGGATACTTAACCCATTGTCTTCGCCCCCTCCTTAGCAGTGCTTAGCCTTACGTCTGAGTATCAATCTCATGCTAATGCACTTCTCTTTCAAAATTCTTCTTGAAAACTGGATTGAGTGGCAAGACAATGTTAATGACGTTGGGTCCTGGTCATGTGAAATGAACAAAAACGTTTCAGCAAAATGTAACCGTAAGTAAAAATATTCATTTCTTTCCTAACATCTACATTTAAACAGATAATCAAGGTGTATTTTTTTTTTGTCAGACGTTAAATAAATAAAATGATATTTTCTTTCCGTTATCAAAACGTTTTTTTTTATTACGATGTATTACATGTATGTGCTGATGAATAAAATTCATATTTTACAATTTTAATTTACAGACGATATGGCCAACGTATTTACCAATATTAGCAGAAATGCGGAAAAATGTTGATACTCATTATAATATAACTATGCCTCGGGAAAACACGCAGTACAATGGCAAATACGTATATTGTTATTGCTGCATCAATTTTGTTTTGCATTGGATTAATTGGAAATTCTATAACCTTGTGTTTTGTTGCTGTGTCCAAACGATTGCACACTCCAACATACGTCCTGATTGGATGCCTAGCAGTGTCTGACCTACTCGTCTCCGTGACACGATATGTTCAGATATTTGAAAAATCTTTTTTTAAAGAATATACACAGATATATATTTATTGGACATTCAGCTTTTTATTTCTTCACTCGGCATTTTTCCATATGGTGTTAGTGTCATATGTACGTTTTGTTTTTATTACAAATCCTCTCCGCAGTTTGATATTGACTTGTAAAAAAATTCTTTTGATGTCTTGTGCCATCTGGATTAGCTCTATTGTCGTTTCCATCGGGTACGGAGCATTTAAAGTGCTAAAATTAATGAACATTATATCTTTCGAAACAGCAGTTTTAGCTGAGATTGGGTTTGGTTTGTATGTTAGTGGATTACCATTTATTATTGTAATTATTTTTAATGTTCGAAAGCTGTATTATCTGTATAATCAAACAGCTAATGTTCGACGGACCAGAATAGCAAATTCGATGTCGTTGATGTTTTGGATTATTATCGTGATTTATCTTCTCAGCACAATATATCCTTTAATTTACGTAATTGACTATGCAATGTTAAAAGAAAAGTCACTACTAAATAGAAAATTAGACTTTGTTCATCATATGTTTTCTTTTTCATTGCTTGTTAATAGTTGTTTGAATCCTTTGATATATTTCATGTTTTCACCTCCTGTCTTAAGACTTCTCTCCCGATTAAGAAAATGTTGTAATCATGGCAAAGATCCAAACATAAGCAATCCTAGGTCGTGTCCACAAGTGGAATCGCATGGTAAACCATTCGTCCTTTACAATTTGATGTAACTTCTTGCTATTGTGATTTACGTAATCAAATAAAATCGTTTTTGTTCTACATTAAGACTGGTGATATTTTAAGATTGTTAAATTTTGGGTCTGCCGATTTTATAGCTAGTAAGGTATGTAGCTCCCTGTCTGCAAAATGTGTAATGAACGACATTTGAACTACTTTTGTTTCGTGTTTAAATTTTGCAATTAGACGTACTTTAAGCCACGCTAATTTTGACTATTTAAGCTTATTTTTACGCGTAAATTGCAACATCTAAACACGTATAGAATTGTAGTTCCGTCTTTTTTTTAAGACCGGAGCAATTAACCTATAGCTAGCAATTTTATATCCTTTGCAATATCGAACAATATATTTATCTTTATATTTATATATACAAATAATTTATATAACAATAATTTTAACTTTTAGTTTGAAAAAAGGAAATTAAGGAGTTAAATTGCGTATTTTTAAACTGCAATGTATCACTCTGTGTAAATTGTTAATTTAATTACATGTATTAATTATTTTTAGTCATTCACGTTTTGATTGTTATTTATAAATATAAAAGCAAGGTTTTTTTTGTACATTTACCTCAAATGTTTATAATCTTGAGCATAAAAAAATTATACAGTTTATAAACGAACATTTTTTTTCTTATATCAATAACGGTCAACATATTGTAGTTATAAGACTATATATTAGTGTTTGATAAAGTCCATTGTCATTCAGTTAACAGAGAGCACAGAAAGATGTACAACCGAGGATTAAGTTAATTTGCACTAAAACTTGTAAATAGCAATCTGATCTAAGATAAAATAAATTTAAATAGAACATCCATAATGGATTTCGAATCCCAGATCTTTAAGTTTGCCTATTCAATAGCTATTCATTCGCTACTTTTAACAGGTATGCGCTCACAGTTATATAGACTGTCAATTGAATGAATGTGATGTGATGCAATGCAATGCACACCCGCATGATTTAGATCCACCGTGTTTATCAAATAAACGATATACTTGATTGGGGTGCACGGTGTATGGGTATACGTTTCATGACTGGTTGACACGACATAATTTTTGATGACGAGAAATAAGTGCTGTTTGTTAACAATGTGGCCGGATGCCGTTGACTAAGAAATAAAGCCGCAACGTCAAAGTCTTGTCGCAACGAGCTAGTTTAAGATGTTAGAAGGCGACCTTGACTTTTATGTAAAACAACGTATGATTGCATATTCTCCTTTTATTTTGAACAAAATGGGGTAAAAAATCGATCGATTGTTGTTAATTTAGGGAACATAGGAACGGAAAATAACCAAGGCCAATCATGTAGGAAGAAACAGAGTGACAACAATATAAACAAAACTAGAGCTGAGCTCGTTACAAGCAACGAGGAGGCCTCCGTTACAGTTTGAAGTCAAGAAAGGATTGTCAATCAGACTTAATAAAACCAGTCCTTTTCTCCTTGTCAAGATCAGATAGGTATCAATAGGAGGTAATCTTTACACGACTTTAACTTCTGATCAATGAGGGCTATGGAAAACCATATGGAACTCTTCATAAATTGATAGACAAATTAATCCATAGTAGTTATATATGTAACCTACAACTGCTGAGTATTGAAGAGTTACATCTCTCATAAAACAGATAAAAACATGTACGGGAAAAGTTGGGGGTACAGTGTATATTTAGATTGTTTGCAAATGTAGAGGTCATGGAAAGAAGATCTCCTATCGATACCTATCAGACCGTTACAAGTGTAAATGGACGCTTTAACAGACGAATACATTAACATTTTGTACGAAAAGAAAACGCTTGGCAATGAAACTCCTGAAGCACTAACGTACACTCTCTGGTTGAATAATATCATTCATTTTGGTTTAAGAGGAGTGAAGAACATTACAATTTAGGATGGGGGACATCAAATTTAAAAAAAAAAAAATCAGATACTCTAGCATAAAATTAAGAACAGAGGAAAACATTGTGGACATTTGCAAACTTAAACCCAAAATGTTTTAGACTCGGAATGCAAGAGATCCGATTGATCTCTTAAAACTATATGCAACAAAAATACCTCTAGGCTATTCGTCAGATGAGGACCCTTTTTAGCTATAAAAAAGAATCATCTCTTCAGCTGACTCCCGTAGCGATATATGATTTATGAAATGAATAGTTGGAGGAAAAAAACTAGCTTTGTTTATGAAAGAGATGGCTACATCAGCTAAATTTAATAGCCAAACGCTTACAAACTACAGCGCAAAAAAGGATCTCGTTCAGAAAATCCGTAATGAAAATGTTACACAAACAGGTGGTAATTTTTTCATAAATAATTAGAAATCACAGGCCAAGCAATATACACATATCTAACGTATGTGCTATTGATCTTCAAAACATTTACTTGCTATATTGAAAACTGAAGGAAGAGTTATCCGTACAATACGGGTACCATATATGCAATATTTAGCCAAAGATGACTACGTTCAACAGCTGGTATTTTAAAAAAAACATGAAATATCAAAAATCAAAATCCTAGCAATATGAACCACTCTAATGTATGTACAATTGGTTTGCAAGAACAACGTCATATCGTGAAAACTATAGGAGGATTTATTCGATGTGTGTGTGATTGTACCCTCCGCCAAGAGGGTGAATGAGGCGTATTACTATCTAGAAACTAAGGGTCTAGACGATATAAAAACGTCGATATAACTAAATGTCTGCAGCTTATATAAACAACGTATAAATAATGATAACTTTAATGTATAAAAGAAACATTGCCCTTATTTTTATACATACACATTTTAGAGTCTATATTAAAATATCAGAATACTTTCTAAAAAAAAAAATAAGGCGCCGTTATTTAGGATGACAATGCATGTGTTCACGAACCTTTTGGACAACCCTTGTACATCTAAAAACACGATCGCATGGATTTCATCCGAACTTGAAAATAATGCAAGGAGTGAATGCCGAGGATTTTTAAAACACAATACCTCGAAATTTATAATAATCTGGAAAAAAAGAATTTATGTATTTGTTTAAAATACAAACATGACTCTTTAAGAATAACTCTTGCATGCTATCTAAAATCAATATATTAATTTCCGATCTGTAAATATAAAACATAAAATTGATACGGCATAACAGTGCAGATATTTACTGGAGTGGTTTCGATACTTTAATTGGAATATGCTGCTGTTGGTTTCAAGGATTTTATTTTTGGTAAATTTAATTAATGCTTGATTAAGTAAATCAAAGTATGCGCAATATAGTTAGCTTGATTGTTGAAAACGACTTCATTAATTTCATATGTTTACAGACTAAATAAAAACATTGAGTAATTGAATATGAACTAAATGTATACGCAATTTAAAACATATTTACATTGATAACTCTTACAATATATTTATGAGAGGGTCAGGTATCTTACATCCCCACTAAGAGTTGATGTTATATATGATTTTAAAGCAAAGCCCAAGATAATGTATTGCAGCATTTTTGTCCCCCGCCGCAGCAGGGAAATAGAAATGCCGGGCGTCCGTCCGTGCGTCCGTGTGTCCGTCCGTCACACTTTTTTGTAAGCGCTCTCATGCCTACAAATTTTGAAGGATTTTCATAAAATTTATACCAAATGTTTATACCACTAATACCTTGGTCAAGTTCCTAAATCAGCCTTGGTCGATACTAGTATACTGTTTAACCGGCGGGGGACCCAGGAATTCTATTCTTGTTAATAAGAGAATTACCTAAGGTTTCAGTGTAAACAATGTAATTTGCATCTCGGAAATTTTAAAGTACAAACTCGTGTTATTTAATTTTAGAACGTATTGTCAATTAACAATTGTTACGTCCATACTTATGTCTACTCGATATATATACCAGTGAACTTGAAATAAAAGAAACAACATAGTCTGCGTCATCTGTTTTGTATATTTGGATATTTTACTTCTTAGGGACATTGGCATTAACCTAACAACAGAACTGTATGTTAGAGATGATTACTCCAATATTCTAAAGTCAGCTTTCCTAATTTTCTGTTCATTTAAATATTGGTTTGATCAATGTTCTGATTTAAACAACGTGTGTTTTTTTTTTTTTTTTTTTTTTTTTGGGGGGGGGGGGGGGGGGCAGAGACGTCCAAATTGGCAGGTCAAGAACAAGAAAGAGGATCGACCATGTGTTCCTCCTTGTCATTAATGTAAACGAAACAACTAATGCTTCCTTCAGAACAATTAAATGGAATTTGATTTAATGTGTTTATTTTTATTTAAGTTTTTAAAAAGGTCATTATGAGTTTTTATAAATGAGTCGTCAAAAAATAAAGGTAAAATATGCTGTGTAAATGAATCTCGAACGCCGCGAGATTTAAAAGAATACATCACTTCCGGGAACCATTCACATCCCGATATCCTTGCATTATTAGGCCTCATATACTGAGGGGCGCGTCAAACTTCAGCGACGATCAGAAACTCCGTGAACAGCGATCACCTTCTAAAGATTGTATATGGTCAAGAACATGAAGAAAAATATATATATTGTATCAAACTATGACGATCTTCTCAATTGTTTTACTTGTAAATAATAAAACGCAGAGACCATAGAAGTGATAGGAAATTCGGAAAGTTAAATTCTTTACTATTTACATTGTGTATTTTTACCGGTACGTGTAATTGGTCTTATATATACACTTTCATCACATGTATTATGTATCTCTCGTTCACTTTAGATTGAATTAGATGATGACACAGTCAAACGATTGGCGTGTGAATGTGTTATGAGAGACTACTACTGCCATCATGTTGCTGCTGCTCTTCTTTATAGGTAAGAACATGAAATTCTTTATGTTGCAATAATTTCTTAAACTTTAAAGTTTTATTGATTTAAAACTATTTTTAAACAACATCATTTTTTTTTCCTTTCAGTTGCTACAAGAAAGTCAGCAAGACTGATATCAAATGTAGTTGGTTAAAACGCCCAGTCTCAACCCAAGAAAATTGAGACAATTGATGAAATGTTTCCATCTCCAAATCCAACATACAGGTAATTTCTTAAATACTAAAAAAGATTATTAGTATAAATATTCAAATATACTAGGGTATACAAGTACTAAATTGAATATAAAAATGTTTTGCTAATATTTCAATGTATTTATATGAAACTGATTGACAGTGCTCGTTCAAGGCCGTTTTACGACACCGCCCATTAGGCATTATATAAAATGCTAGGAAAACAATGATTACATAAGTATTCAAATGTATTCAAATTATCCAACCAATTGTCACTTATAGCAAGCATAAAAACGTAGACGACATATAAACAGATCAAAACTTCAATTGTTCGCCTGCTATATCATCAATGTGTAGTTATCAAAGTAGGTCATTTATGCTGTCACTACCGGATATTCTTTGTTACACTACAATGTCTTTAGTGCGTGCTTCCGTCTTATGGTGGTTAACCAAGTTTTCGGTGATTATCCCATTGCACTTAAAGCGTTGGGAGTTCAAGGGCTTCATGTATGTAATTGGAACCCCCAAACACCCAACCTACGCGAAGATTTGAGAATTTTTTTTTACCGATGCTTCGATTCGTACGTGTGATAACATTAAAAGCAAAATCCAAAACCTTTGAAAGTAAACCTCGTATAGAAAACAGAGCAATTGCTAGCTGTTTATAAAGTTTTTTTTAAAGAATACGTTTAATGAATTGGCAAAGTATATGTTCTATTTTGGGGTTTAACCATTTTTAACACGTATTTGGCATCATATACCGGTATATCTTTTAAATGATTTATTTCATTATTCATTGATTTCCATTCATATGAAACGTTATTGCACTTTAAATCAAAATACAGAAGAACTGACGGGAGTTGATTTTATAGATGTTTATTTATTTAAAATTCAATTATATGTTATTTTGCATAACAAGTGCAGGAAGTTTCTAATCTATATTTGAAATACGCACATTTTTGTAATATAAATTATCGGACATTTTTTGACACAATAATGATGATAAAACCCCATATAAATCATGTTAAGTGATATTTATAGATATAATTAATTTAATTCAATCAAACTATGTATCAGTGATTGATATGTTTCTGGAAATTTTAGGGATCAAAGCAATATTGAACTCTCGCCTCGTTCAACCAAACGCTCGGCTCTCGCCGTTAATCTCCGACAAGCAATAGAAACTTTCTGCTTCACAGGATGAAGCTCTACCATTCAGTCAACTGAATGTTAAAGCTGACATAAATTCATAAATATGCATCATTTCCCTTTTATCTCCGACTACCGCCATATGAGTTGTCGATTTCTATTGTTCTGCTCATCGCTTAACACCCCCTAAATAAGGCTGAGAGCACTATTCATGCTTCACCGCATTCAGATATTTCATACACCCGAACACGTTGGCCGAAAAGACCTGTAGAAACGCGTTTTGAGGAATAATAAAATGACAACTACTGCGCTGGCAAGATATATCTAATAAACGACGAAACAAGACAGACGCAGACACTTATAAAAATCCGCGATAATTGTGAACCATTTTCCTGTGTATGTTATAACATCGCACATGCGCAAACAACACACTTTGGCAGATCGAGCAATGTCAATGATCGCATGGATTTTAGAAACGGTGAAAGGGATGGAAACGATGTTACGTTGCTATTTTCTTGGATTTACTATCATTTATTGACTGTTGGTTGTAGTGCCGCCGGGGTTTTCAAAAAGACGCAGACGTTATCACTGTCGTGTATCCGCGTCGGTAGTGACATGTTTGGAATACGTGAAAATGGCGTATCCACTTCAAAAACAATGAGTGTTGTGTCCTCTTTTCTATCGACAATATGGTAAATATTGATTAAAATATTGTAATAATCATTCATATTTTTCTGAAGTTTTTGCAGTTGAGAAAAGTGTGCGTTAATTTTGTTCATCGTAAATAATAACGACTTCATATAGGAATATCAATCGTTAACGTGTCATTTAAACGTAAAAACCAAGATCTATTTCGAGATAACGTAGATAATACATGTATAACGCCTACTAAAAATCTGAAGCGGCCAAAATTAATTTAAAACACTACACTAATAAAATGAAATATTTTCAATATCTTTTTAATACATTAATATGTATAAAAATAGCAATAACTTCATGCACCTGCCAAAGAAGTAGTACGGTTTGTATAATTAAATTATTCCGGTTTGGATGCTAAAATATAAATTGTGCAAATGGTACGGTTTGAATAATTTAAAGATATAACATTTTTTATATTTTAGACATAAATAGAGCTGTTGCATTTTATCGGTGTGAAATCGAAGATACATCTTTTTAAAAGATAGTTGACCATTCAATTACACAACATGCAAAAGATCAAAAGAACTAAATATACAGACGGTGAATTTTTCTTTCCTGTCCGACAGTTTCATAAACGTCATGAAAACAAAATAGTTCCACATGTTCGAAGGGGACTAAAACTGGATGACTAAGTTAATTTCTGTAGACAAGCATGTTTTTATTTTCTTCTTCTTATTTCGAATTTATCTATTAATTTCAAAAACTAAGTCTTGTCAGCTGCTATGATTTGTTCTTTGGTCAAAACACTGTTTCACTTTCGGTTTGTCAGAGTAACTGCATAGGAGAGTTGATTAAAATCAACTCCCAAAAATGCACAAAAATGACATATGATTGCGCCCATGAGAAAAGGGTCCTTATGACGTTTTGTATAAAACAGAGAAATAACGTCATAAAGAAATGACGTTACGTAAAAGAAAAAAAAACTCGTATGATAGAACAAAACAGCGGCGCTGTAATTTTTTTACTTTCTTTATGAGCACGTGTCTTAATAGAAAAGCCCTATAATGCAGTATCTTTTATAACAAATAAAATGAACATATTTATATTTTTTTATATTTTACTCATAACTCACGATCGAATGTAGATTCCGTGCTTGTTTGATACGAACAAGAGACAGATCTTGATAATCGGCATAAAAAAATCATGTACATGCATATTGGAAAGAATAACACGATTGAACAATTTATATTCAGGAACAATTTACATTGCGGTACTGAATCTGATATTGAATGTTTTGAATATGAATTAATTTGAAAATTACCGGTTTATTATATATGAGAAATCATAATATTCGCGACTGTGTTTTAGTTTCCGATAAAAATTTGTTGATCCGCCCGTTAGCATCTGTTTACTCGTGCGGCCGACTTTTACTTTATGTAGATCTACCATTTTCATCTAGAGCCTCTTTATCTCTGACGATTCGGGTCCAAAAACAAGCCAAACAATCTGGATGAAACCCATAGCCTTTTTATTGCACGATGAATACTTTAATCACTGTTTTTAAAGGCATTTATATAGGATCCCGTCGAAAAACAAGAAAGATAATCTAGTTGTGTAGAAAATACTACGAGGTTCCGCACGGGGAAATTGATAATAACAAAAAAAATATTTAATTTATTTTTAATTATCTGTTCAATATTCATTAGTGTTATTTTAATCTCAATTAAAGAGACTAGTGAATGAATTATTATGAAAATATAGGTGTTAAATTTATAGGTTGATACATGTACATGTAGATCCAGTCGTTTATCAATTGATATAGCTTGATATTATTACAAATCGTAAGATTTTTAGTTATGTCATTTTGTTGATTTTCTAAATAGATAATAATAAATGAAAATTGATAAATTCATTATGCAACTAAATTCTTAGTATGAATAATAACTTTCACTTTTGCTTCATTATTTTTTTATACTGTAACTTACAGTTATTCAAGTTAGAATATTTAGAAGAAATTATTCAGGGCATGTCATTAGTTTTTTTTTAAGTCCGTCTTTTATTCAAGACTATTTTCATTGCATCGATTTCATAAAGATTAGATATACACTCTGAGAATTGTTTTAACTGAATGTTATAAATAAAGAAAAATGTTTAAATATAACTAAATGTGGTGCATACAGATTTAAGCGCAAACGCAAATGCAAGTTAACTTTCCGATTGTCATTTAATTGTTGCAAATATGAATTTATACAATATAAGAACCACCTTATTTTTGCCCCCGCTCTATTTCTCCTCTGTTTCTCCTGGGGTCGGTCAGTAATCGGCTACTTTCTCTGTGTTATAATAAATGTGTTCAATACAGCGTACATGTTTATTGTAATAAATAATGATAAGAATTTTTAAAAGCCAAATTCACTTCTGAAATTAAGTTTACAAAACATATTAGTGATCTAATATTTTAATTAAGTATGCAGGCTAGCGATGTACATGTACTGATTTAGATTATTTAAAGCTAGCATTGATTACAAGTTCGTGCAAAAAAAATAACACCAAGTATTTATAATCGAATAGATTCTAATTTTTTTTTTCAATTTAAATTAGTTGTCCAAATGTTTTATGAGCCTGATTTTTCATATAAATATACATTTTTGGGGGAGGGGGAAGGGTATTGACCCAGTTCTTTGGAAAAAAAAATCCAAAATGACAAAGGGTAAATACATGTAATTGGGCGTACACATCTAATATAATATGTAAAAAGCAATAAGAATATAACCTGCTCAGTTTGTTTTATAATACATGTAGATGCATTCCGCCAGATAAGATACTAGTAATTTTAGAGAACGCTCAAAAACACGAAGGAAGTTTTTCTAATTTAAAAACTCCGTGACATTTGAGCTAAATACACAGGCGCTAAAACATTATTAATGTGTCTACAAATACCTCATTAACAAATGAGCTAACTAATTGTATTAACGTGTGTATTTATTATAATTTATTGCTTCAGGAACTTGAACAATTTGGCCTTGACAAAAATAGTGGATGCACGCTTCAAAAACATTAAGATAATGCTACGAGAGAACCAAGTTTAAAGCTTTAGTGCTTGTTTTGAGATTTCAGTAAAAGAAGTGTGAGTGGAGGGGTAAATTAATCAAGGTTCACTATTTGATACCTTTGCACGTTTTCATTCCCATATCACTCCCATTAAAATGGGACCACCTTTTTTTTATTCCACTACGCTTTAATTTTTTCATACATGTAGTAAACTGTTGTCAGTTAACTTTATAGAAATTATTTGTGCTCGCTATTTCCTTGCAATTTAACACAAAACAAAAACAAAGTGTAATGAGTGCTGGCGTAAAATATAAAAAAAAATCTACAATATCAGCAACGTTACATATTGATTTACACATAAAAAGTAAACAAAATTAACAACGTTAAGAGTTTTAATTATAGCAATAAGCGTGGGATAAAAGAAACATACATTTCGATCCTGGGAAAATTTAATAGAATTCAAAATAAAGAATATCTCATTCATATTTTGACTTAATAAATATTAGTTTTTAACTTCAATTTTAATTCAAACACATTTACGAATTTATTGAAATGAACATGTATCTGTATCGCACATTATCATGTTTTCTTTCAAGAAGTAGTCCCTTTTTAGTTTTGTAGGTGTCTACGCTAATTTTCAGACCCTCGAAATCCATGCCAAGCTTTTGAAAATTATCATTATTATAAGAATATATACTATTTTAGAACTTGGAGAAGTCATTTTATCTTTTATTGACACATGTAGGAGCAAAATAATCGGCTCAAATTGTCTCTCTAAGAGCGAAACATCCCGCAATCTTACTAAGCTTGCTGCGTATTTCATAAACCGGAACGGGGGGGGGGGGGGGGTCGGGCAATTGCAGCAAACACTACTTTTCATTTAAACGATTTAAATTGCTGAATTTACGTTTTTAATTAAGACACTATTAGGTAAAATAATGTACAAAGGAACAAGATCAGTAAATATGTAAGACAGTAATTTAAATTACTACGGATGAAAAAAATATTAAAGCAACATAGAATTAAGCAAGCCATGACGATTTAAAAACGAATCAAAGTAAAATTCGAAAATAAAAGTAAAATAACCATTGATATGAAATCAAAGTGACAATCATGTGTAAATGTACAGAAGAATAAAGAAGTTAAAGCAAAATGAGAAAAAGAAAGATCGACTTTTGGTGAAGTTTCTTTTTGGGAGTTGATTTTAATCAACTCTTCTACATGTATGCAGTTACTCGGACAAACCGAAAGTGAAACAGTGTTTGGACCTCAGCACAAATCATCGCTGCTGACAAGACTTAGTTCTTGAAAACAATTGATAAATTCGATGTAATGTATGCTAAAGCATTGTTTTTCAAGAAAACTTATTTATAAATACCTTGAAAATAGTCAGATTTTAAATGGTACGAACAATTTAGATATTTTTTGTAGTCGTATGTATTCCTATGCCAGAGTTCAATATAGTCTCGTTCAACTCGACGCTCGGCTGTCTCCGTTAATCTCCGACAAGCAGAGAGTCTCTCTTGCTTGTCGGAGATTTACGGTGTCAGCCAAGCGTTTGGTTGAACGAGACTAGAGTTCAATATTGCTTGGATCCATACAATTTTCGAGAAATATTTCTATTACTGATACATAGTTTGATTGAATTAATTTTATCTTTAAATATTATTTAACATGATTCATATGGGGATTTTTCGACATTCTTGTCGAAAAAGTCCAAAAATTCATATCATAAAAATGTGCGTATTTCAAATACAAATTAGAAACTACATGTACATATTTCACCACTGAATTTTAAGTGTAATGTTTCTATCGCGAATTTTCCGTGAAGCTGCGGTTAGCCCGGTAGCATGCCAATCGGCTCTCTACTAAAAATACTACCCAACTTTCACGAACGTATCTTGTATTTGATTTGTTGTAAACTCTAAATTGTAATATAAAAGTTCTTAAAATCCATATGGTGAATTCGGGGGAAAGCTCAGTTCGTTACACTCGCTCAAGTTTACGCTGAATAAAAAAAACTCCAAAACGAAACAAAAGTTCAACAAGTTGTATTTAAGTTGATGAAATAACGGTACATGGTATTCCAATGAAAACCGATTCTCGGAGTTCCGAGATAACAACTTGATAACGTGCGGAGATTCCAGCACGGACAGTCCGATATAATTCTGTACACAAAATCCACTCTAACGTGCGGAAATCCAGCACAGCTAGCCCGATATCACACACACTCCACTAACGTGCGGGGTTCCAGCACAGTTAGCCCAACATATCACTTTATGCTAACGTGCGGGGTTCCAGCACAGCTAGCCCAACCGTTCTCTTCCAGATCTTAAAACATTCTCCCTTTTACACATTTTTTTTTTTTTGACAGGCATTGCTTTTTTTACAAAGGAATAGTAATGGCATGCCAGAAAAGTAAACATTCACACATATAGCTGTTACGATAATTTCACACTTCTATTGTCCAACAATTATTTAATTTGCCTGGAGATTAACTTAAGAAATCAAAGACTAGTGTCAAGAGGATTAACATTTTTGTCAAATGAAAGCATCTCCGTTTGTTTGTTTGGTTATTTCCTTTTTTGTTACAAACTAAATTGCGTAATTAGTCTGAGAGAAAAAAAAATAAACTTAAGTTCTAATAGCAGCTTGTAAATTTTAAATCGTTAACCTGTTATATTAAAAGTTTAAAATCAAAGATTTTTAAACTTATCTATAACAATCTCTTTCACAGCCTTAATGAACTCTGTCCCAGAGTTCTACTTTGAAACAAAATTAAAGCTCTAAAAACAATTCAAACCTACATATTTGACAAAAATTCACAAAATAAGTTAATTCAAAGACATTTAGCGTCTAATAAATTGCTCTTTAAGGCAGCACAGTTCGATTGTTTTTGTAACAGGGTCTGTAATATAATTAACTGTCCATTCAGGTCTTTAATATTTCTCTCATAAGATTTTGTAAGTTCTCTCAGTTTTGAATTTTCTTTAATTATTTAGTCCACGGTGTTTGCACGGGTTTCCACTACATCACCTGGACACGGAGTGGTGGTGGTGGTCAGTTCCGAATCCGCATGGGAAGCTTGCGTTGGATTTCCTTCCGAATGCGTCGTTAGGGTGGTAACGTTGGTAGCGGGCGGAGACACAGAGTTCTGAGATACCTTGAATTTCTTATCCAAAAACTGCTGCATTCGATTCCTGTCCCGTAATTTCTGTTTTTCGGACTTCTTGCGGATGGACGGTCGCACTTGTTGGTTCATCATGACGTTAGAGTTTCTATCACTCGCTTTGTTGAGAGGATGGGGAACAATTAGATACTCACACCAATTTTCACCAATGAATTTTAAATGTAAAGTTTCTATCGCGAATTTTCCGTGAAGCTGCGGTTAGCCCGGTAGCATGCCAATCGGCTTTCTACTAAAAATACTACCCAACTTTCACGAACGTATCTTGTATTTGATTTGTTGTAAACTCTAAATTGTAATATAAAAGTTCTTAAAATCCATATGGTGAATTCGGGGGAAAGCTCAGTTCGTTACACTCGCTCAAGTTTACGCTGAATAAAAAAAACTCCAAAACGAAACAAAAGTTCAACAAGTTGTATTTAAGTTGATGAAATAACGGTACATGGTATTCCAATGAAAACCGATTCTCGGAGTTCCGAGATAACAACTTGATAACGTGCGGAGATTCCAGCACGGACAGTCCGATATAATTCTGTACACAAAATCCACTCTAACGTGCGGAAATCCAGCACAGCTAGCCCGATATCACACACTCCACTAACGTGCGGGGTTCCAGCACAGTTAGCCCAACATATCACTTTATGCTAACGTGCGGGGTTCCAGCACAGCTAGCCCAACCGTTCTCTTCCAGATCTTAAAACATTCTCCCTTTTACACATTTTTTTTTTTGACAGGCATTGCTTTTTTTACAAAGGAATAGTAATGGCATGCCAGAAAAGTAAACATTCACACATATAGCTGTTACGATAATTTCACACTTCTATTGTCCAACAATTATTTAATTTGCCTGGAGATTAACTTAAGAAATCAAAGACTAGTGTCAAGAGGATTAACATTTTTGTCAAATGAAAGCATCTCCGTTTGTTTGTTTGGTTATTTCCTTTTTTGTTACAAACTAAATTGCGTAATTAGTCTGAGAGAAAAAAAAATAAACTTAAGTTCTAATAGCAGCTTGTAAATTTTAAATCGTTAACCAGATTGTTATAGATAAGTTTAAAAATCTTTGATTTTAAACTTTTAATATAACACATATACTTGTCATGCAAAATAACATATCATTGATTTTAAAATACATAAACATCGACAAAATCAACTCCCCTCAGTTCTTCAGTACTTTGATTTCATATAGCATGCACAGGAATCGAATGCGCATATACTGGCGCCATACATTTTTAAAATGTCATGTTCATTGTACTTAGTTATTGATAATGAATAATTTTAAAAACGTTCTTTGAATTGCACATGTAGTTTATAAAATCAGTTGATATGATTTATTCAGAAAAAAGAAAAAAAGACTTCATAGTTTTCGTGACAGTTACATTTTCAACGTGCACGGAGCCGCCCCGGATCAATAAAAAAAATTATGTATTGATATATATGCATTATTATTAAAAGTTATTAATGAGTTACCTAATAAGAAATTAATAATGATATCTTCAAAAGCAAAGAAAATAACAAATGAAACAATGGGGCTATATACCTAACATAAAAATGACGTTGATAAAATCATGCCGTAACGTCGCAAGGTGAACAACGTCATAGGTAAAAAAAAAACCCTTAACTTTAAATGCCAAATAAAGATATTTATAGTTATTGGATCTTCATGAAACTTCATAACTTTAATCTTTGACATATATAAGTATAAATCCATAAAAATCTGGATTTGTGAAAAAAATGCCATAAGGACCCTTTTCTCATGGGCGCAATCATATAATAATGATGTGTTTCTGTGTATGATGTAAACTATGATAAATATTGTGTTATCCCCAGATCAGTTGTCATGTTGTGATATTTTACTGAAGACACAAGCTGGCACTCAAATATGGTTAGTAAAAAAATGTAAAAAATTAAAACAGAGGGAGAATGCATTAAACAAGGAAACATACAGTTTATTTTTTTAAATCATACATATACCTAAATATTTACATCAGCGAAAAAAATGTCTGTTTAGACTGAATAAACTTGAAAAAAAAAACGCTTAGCGTCTCCAGGGATGAGGCAGTTCCTTCTCTATTACGGACCCGATCAACTTCAAGTGGAAAACAGGTTATTACCGATTTACCTGTATTTTTCGCAATGGAAATAAACAATAGAACATTTTGAACTAAATAAAAAGGAATAAAATGAAAAAATAAACAGATAAAAAAAATTATATAGATATTGCATATAGTCAGACTATTGAATTTAAAAGTGGGAAATTACACACCTACAAACAGGTAACGCTCTCTTTCTCTCTCTCTCTGGGTAGGGGGTTGCGCTGTATGTATCATAACCATTAAAATTAGTACCTTTGGCATACTTATTGTAGAGCAATACTCTCTCAAAAATTCTTTGAGTTCCTTGATACCTAAATAAAACTATAAGTTGACAATGATGCAAGGTATGCTGCGCTCGCCAGAACGGTAGCACCGTAAAACATATTAAATAAGTTTCCTTGAAAGAAAAGGCTTTAGGGTACATTATTTAGAATTTATCAATTATTTTTAGGAACTTAGTCTTGTCAGTGGCGATGATTTGTGCTTTGGTCAAAACACTGTTTCACTTTCGGTTTGTCAGAGTAACTGCATAGGAGAGTTGATTAAAATCAACTCTCAAAAATACACAAAAATGACGTATATTAATGATGTGTTTCTGTGTATGATGTAAACTATGATAAATATTGTGTTATCCCCAGATCAGTTGTCATGTTGTGATATTTTATCGAAGACACAAGCTGGCACTCAAATATGGTAAGTAAAAAAAATAAAACAGAGGGAGAATGCATTAAACAAGGAAAAATACAGTTTATTTTTTTAAATCATACATATACCTTAATATTTCCATCAGCGAAAATAATGTCTGTTTAGACTGAATAAACTTGAAAAAAAACGCTCAGCATCTACAGGGATGAGGCAATTCCTTCTCAAGTTCCTTCTCTATTTCGGACCCGATCAACTTCCAGTGGAAAACAGGTTTATTTTTTCCGATTTACCATTTTTCGCAAATGGTGAACAATGCATTTTTGTTGAATTATTTTGGAAAAAAAACACTTCATACAATGATCAATATGTCCTCATTTTTTCTCTGTTTATCACATTTAACAAAGCGGCAGTCATAACATAAGGTTTAAGACAACCTGAAAACATCGCCAACTATTAATCCGAATTTCCTGTGTTTTTCTACATATCTCGACATTGTATCATACTTCAAATGTATCCTGTTATTTCTATGTACTCGATTTATTGGATATTTCAGTAAAGGGAAGCATTATGAGTTATTTAAAATAGAAAGATATACATGTAATTCAATTCAATTGTTGCATTTGAAGAGACCAAGGGGACTTGAGAAATTGCGTACATTTTTTTTGAAAAGTTTACTCAGAAAAAAAAAAAGACTTAAGGTATTTCAATCCTCACGTTTTGATTTCATTGCTCAGATGTTCATTATATTTTAATATGATTTTATTGATTTTAAACTCACAGAAAGATTATCATATCATAAATACACAACATTCATAAAGAAAATTCATCTGAATTTAAGAAACAAACAAGTTTTTGGAGGAAATATTTTCTCGCGCGGACGGTTGTTTTTAGAAAAAAAAAATGACAGAAACAAGCAATATTATGAATTTTAAATCTACTTTTCTTTCAATCATGTTTTATTCGTTATTCTACTTTTTTAACATCTTATGGGTTTGTGACATGTTCTATAGGTCCCGTGGAACTTTTACAAAACTAAATTTTGAGAGAACGATAGACTTCAGCTAAAATGATGCAAATATAAAACAAGTATATATTATATATGCAAAAACTGAAATGTTGCAATATATGATTTTACTTACATGCAAGCATTTTGACAAATTACAGAATACAAATTGTTAAAAGTTGGCCCCTGGAAGATTTTGGGCCTCACAAGCGGTTTCTGTTATAAGAAGGACTTGATTAAAACATAGGAATATCCAAGGGAAAAATGTTTTATTTATACAGGATCTACATGTATTATATTATATTTTCCAGGTATTTTGTATTATGATTCCATTTAGCTGATTTTATCAGGTGAGCGACGTGGGCCATGGGTCTCTTGTTGAATGCATTGTTAATACATTGTTGATGCTTAGACGCCTGTTGTTTGGCCATGAATTTAGATCGCTTTACAGAGAATTTTTCAAGATGTTTGTTAAGCTCAGTAGAAGATTTCAAGAAAAAGTTGGTTGGTTGACCAAGAGCCTCAAATAAAAGTATCAAGTAATTTGTTTATGTAAACATGGCCAGATAGCTTAATGCAAAATTAGTGAAGCAGTTTGTGTACATTAGCCCAACTCTGGTAGTAGTATCTACCAGGGTAAGATCTTAACATTAAGGTTGAAAATATAAAGATACATAAAATCAAGAAAATCTTAAAATCATTGAAGAAAGGTAAAGCGGCAGCAATTGGTGGTATACCACATGAGGCGCTAAAACATAGAGGAGAAGAGATAAGTGAATACTTATAAAAAGTATCGAATAAAATCTGGGAATATGAAAGAATACCAACAGCATGGAACAAGGGCTGCTTTTGAAACTGCCTTAAAAGGGAGACTTAAGCTGCTGTAAAAATTGGAGAGGCATAACCTTACTACCAGTAGCTAGTGAGATCCTCCGTGGAGTCATATTTAACAGAATGAAAGACGCAGTAGATAAAGTTTAACGGGATGAACAGGCAACCCTTAGATCCAACAGAAGCTGTACTGACCAAATAGCAACTCGAAGAATAATTGTGGAACAATCTGTCGAATAGAAGTCATCACTGTAAAATTTTTAATTTTATTGATTTGGAAAATGCATTTGAAAGTGTCAACACATATTGAATGTGGCAACTACTGGGACACTATGGAATACCATCTAAGATAGTGCATATCATCAAGACCCTACATGAAGAATTATTACTTCAAGTAATGCATTAACACACCCCTCTCTGATTTCTCAGAAGTACAAACTGGAGTGAAACAAGGCTGCTTACTCCTGCCCACCCTCTTACATGTGATAGTGATAGACTAGATCACAAAGAAGGTATTTTACAAGCCAAGGTGGATACATTGGTCAGAAGATTAGAAGACCTAGACTTTGCTGACGACCTTGCCCTGCTGTCCCACCAAAAAAAAAAGACATCAGAGAAAAGAAAAACAAATTAAGTAAAATGGGAAAGAAGATAGGACTCAATATAAACAGCAAGAAAACAAAAGTTATGAAAATAAGACAAGAAACGGTGGACCAATCACAATCGAGGGGGAAGAACTGGAAAAGATAGAGACTTCTCAAGAGGTCCATTATAAGCAAAACAGGTGGCTCACATGAAGATATTAAAACCAGAATAAGCAAAGCCCGACAAGCCTTCGCAATGCTCAAACCAGTGTTGAGTTTTACCACGCTAAGCGACAGTGCAAACATCAGGATATTTAACACCAATGTCAAGTCGGTGCTTCTGTACGGATGTGAAACCTGGAGACTAACAACAGGACTTCAACAAGAAATCCAAAATTTTACCAACAAACGCCTTCGACACATATGTAACGTGGCGTGGCCAAGAAAAATATCTAATGAACAACTACTGGAGCGTACCAGCCAGGAACCAACATCACTTCAGATCAAGAAGAGAGCATGGCAATGGATTGGCCACACATTGAGAAAGCCTCAAAACAACATCACCAGAGAGAGGCACTAGACTTGAATCCACATGGCAAGAGAAAACAAGGGAGACCACGACACAGCTTGAAAAGAACATGACTAGAAAACATTGGGAAAACCTGAAATGAGGTAAAGGACATCCCATACCAGAGTGATATAGAGAGCCATTGTAGTAGCCCTATGGTCCACAAGTAACGAAGAGAACTAATGTATCCCTAATCTGGATAAAAATGATGGTGGTTAGGCATTCTTTTATTCTAACGCTTTATTCAATATCTAAAGAATATATTTACTTTTTCAAAAATTAATCCACACTTGTTTTTAGACATACTTTTATAACTTGAAGGCTCCTTTTTTGATCCTGAATTTGTGCAACACTAAAGCATTTAGATCATTTTCAACTCACATAATCGATCGTGATGGAAAGGATTTTCAGGTAGAAGACTGTTTCAAAGTGCAATCCCCCCACCCTTTCTTAAAAATCCTTTTAATGAGATTCACTTTAAAGCCGCAAAAATGTACAACTCAGTTCAAAACCAAAGGATAGGACTAGATCTTTAATTTTTATTTTGCATTATTTCAGTTTTCATTGAAAACGCATGCAAGTCAATTAAACTAACAATTTACGCCAAATTGACCGCCGTTTTTTTTTCTGGAAGAGTATGATATTGATTTAAGACAAGTGTTTCCCAATGCTTTTCATTTAGATTACCTGATAAACCAATTGAAATATTAGATGGCAATAAAAAGGATCGATTTTTTTCCCGCTTCTATGATATAATTATCAAACAGATGTATCAACCAATGCAAATAAAATGACCTCTAGATATGTATGTACAAGTTTCAATAAACGTTACTCCGCCAAACTCGGTATAAAAAACAACTGCAGCGAAAAATAAATGAAACACCGTTCGGTCAGCAAAAACTACAAAATGGAGGAAACTGCGAAATTCTTGAGATGGCAATAGCAATTTACTTTCATTAATGTTTTAGGTAATTTCATATCTTCTTCATGCTTTTACTTTTCTGGCATACACAAGTACCACTTAAATTGGCATTTATAATTGTTGAATGTTCATAATTATGGAAAATAATCTTTCTGTCTGAATAATAATACAACTCCATATTTAAACTATTAGAGTTCATGGAGTAATGGATTGTCCAAGTACATTCCATCACAGTTTTAAATGTATGCCTTCTATTTAGTAAATCAAAAATTAACCAGATCTTGTACGAAGTTGAATGATGTGTCTTTGTGTAAGATGTATAAACTGGTTTTAAGATTGTGTAACAATAACACAAGTCCTCGTTTTGTTATTTTGTCTGAAAACACAAGTCACAGTTCGCAATTTTAAATTAAGTATTAACTAAGTATCAACAAAAACTGTTTGATTTATAAATGTAAAGGTTCTCTCGACCACAGGAAGTGGCAAAACCGATCACAAATAATGCATGCTTTCACATTTCATGTTTAAAAATAATTAACATTAAATGCACTGAGCCAAAAAGCTATATTGCAGTTAAACTACTTAAAGATACAACCCCATTCATTGTATACATCAACACACATTTATCGGACACATACTCCCTGCTTTTAAATTGTTACCACATTGGTGCAGCACCCTGCATAAGCAACACTATTTAGTATTTTCGCAGAAACTATACAAATTTAACAGTTTTAGCTGTGAAACATTTAACTGGGTTCATTATTTATCAAACTTCTTTTTTTTCTCCCTGTTTTCATACTAAAAACAAAAAAAGAAAAACTGGTATACTTAGAGTTTTTTTTGTTTTGTATATTTTATGTATATTATAGCATTGAATGATTTATTTTTGACGTCGTCGTGTCAATAACTGCCGTCAGGTGAGCAGACAAATTGAATATTGAATATTGAATAATACAAATTGAAATTGAATTGGAGGGAGTGAATAAGTAACAGCAAGAACAGCTGTTTTGTAAAACCGGTTAAAACTGGTTTTCACATAGACTTATGAGATAAGATCGACGAGCATGAAAAAATAATCCATGATAAATAACTCTTGAAATATTGCTTTTAACAATAAAGTCTATTTTTTTGTTGAATAATTATAAAACATGATGTTTCGACAACATTCATGAAATGCATTTTTTAACCTAAAACATAGAAAAAATTGTTTGAGAACTACTTCTGTGAATTACTCGTAAATTCTTACGCAGTGAATAGGTGTTGCATTTAGAGGCATTTAAACATCACGGAATGTAATGGAAAAACACAGTAGAATGTAAATATAAGTTTTTGTTAGTCTGTTGTTCTTTTCTTTCACATTTTTGTTTTATTTGATGTTTTCTGAGAATTTATAACATGTATGTATCTTCATTATCTCCATAAAAAGGGAATAAAGTATAAATGAATAAAAAATGAGTATGAGTACTAGTGAAATGTTTTGCCAGGAAATAAAAAAAAATCACAGCCCCTCCCCATTTGAACCATTTCAAATCCAACGTTTTTTGGTTTTTTATTGCCAGGACTCCTGTTTCCCATTACGTGAACATGTTGTATGCATTAACGAAATCAGCTCTAGGGATGTGATTAGAAATGTCCTATTGATGTGTAAAAAGGTTTTGAATAATTTATTTGGGTCAATAGTTGCAAATTTTGACTTTTTTTTAACAAAACACGTGCTTTCGAAAACCTTTCGTACAATTTTCACTATTAACAAGTCATCTATTGGATTATAACTTTAACATGTAGATGCTCAATAAGGCTTCGGAGATTTCGTATTTTTTCAGGGTGTTATTCAAATTTTGTGTTTAAAAATTACGTTTATCTCTTCAAATTTAACATGGTTTTAAAAATTCATCACACAATTTTCTTATTATTCAATCACCTTTATAAATATGAATTGGGGTGCCTTGCTGATAAGCACCAATATTTAGAACATGAATTTTCGTCCAGGGGTCTATGAGATGCCAAGAAAATGGAATTAAGGTTTTGCTGCAAATATTGCTTATTTTGGTACTATAAAATGCTTCAACCGATAATAGGGGTTAGGATGTAATTAACAATATTTTTTTTCTTATGTGCACACTAACCCGTATTCTTAATGCCTTCATTTGGGACCATAATATGAAATGAAATTGTACAAATATTTTCATACAAAAATTTAATTCAAGAAACCTGTTAATGTTTGGTTTATTTTCCATATTTTATCAACAATTATGCTCCATTTTCCTTGGGTAACATACATTTGTTTGGGGTATAACTTATCAAAAAGTTATTTCATAGTTTTAGTTTTGTCAAATTATAAAATCTAAAAAATGTTCAAGTAAACAAAACTGAAAATGCCTGGAATCTGCTTTTATTTTTTTCTTAATTATAGGGAATTTCTGGTCAAATTGCATTTTCTATGAAAATTTCCATGTTCCATTTTTGGCCCATGTTAAGAGGGTCGGGTCTCTTTGAAGAAAAAAAAAACTTAAATACAATTTTCTTATATTTATAATATATTCTTAAGAAATTGCAATTTCAAAAAAAAGTCACAAGTATCCAGAAATTTTAATGTAAATATTTTTCTTCAATAAGTGGAACATACCCTTGAATCTAAATTTTACTGTCCTGGATTGCAAAAAAAGACGCAAAAAGGTACATTGCTAGTTGTAAACACACCAACAACTACATGTTATAAGAAGGCACCAATGCAAGTTGTCACTTGCGGTGCGAACCGCTACAGATATATAGGGTGAATTTATATATATATATATATATATATATATATATATATATATATATATATATATATATATATATATATATATATATATATATATATATATATATATATATATATATTGTGGAAGAAGTTATCATAAGACATGGAACACCATTTAAACTGTATTTTAAAACTATATAATGAGCTTTCCAAGAGACGTTAGCACAATTCTATCTATCTATCTATCTATTCATCTATCTATCTATCTATCTATCTATCTATCTATCTATCTATCTATCTATCTATGATCAGTTTAATATATGTAGGAAAAAAATACATTTTAAACATTTCAATTATTTTTGTCATATATATACCACATTTTTATACCCAAAAGGTATAAGGACTTCGCCAAATACAAAGAGTTAAATAAGAAAGAAAAGAAAAACTGCCAATTTTCACTTAATTAAGATAAATTATATATAATTTATATCCAGAAAGTTTGTTTTTTTATCAGTTTTCTTTTAGCATGTTAATTGGAGAAGTGACTTTAAATTCATAACTTTAGGTGTTTATTCATTGGGTTAAAAAAGTGTTTGTGTAAAGACTTGCGTCTGCCAGTATACAGTGTTTGTTATTTTTTTCACACTGTATTGTTAAAAGTTCAGTGTGCTTTTTTTCAAGATAACTTTTTTAAGCTTGAATTTTAACTAAACATACATGTATCACCTTTAAAACCACACATTGGCCTCCTTTAAAAATATGTCAGTGTGTATCGCTTTGTAAACATTTTATTGTCGCCGACTGGCTCTGCGACTCCAAAAAAATAACTCTTAGAAAGTTTACAAGGCTTTTATTCAGGTAATACTTCACAAATAGATTTCCAACTTTTCCATAGACTTCAAATAAAAGGTACAAAAAAGGATCTGAAATAGAAATGACATGATAAATACACAGATAACATTATTTTACTCATACTTGCATTTTACTGCACATTACTTTATTGAATACATTTTCCTGTATTTACACTTAAATTTGCACATTTTGCTCTACATAACTTTACTACTTCACTACATATACTTTACTTTACACAATCACTAGACTCGTACACGTACTTCACTTTCAAATACTTGTGTACTACATAAATACATTTATTTTACGGTAACTACTACGCGCCTTACTCTGAAATACATACAATATATGTTCACATTATAACAATACATATACTTTTACTTTATACTTAATAGTTTTTATATGAGCAAATTCTCATTATCACACTTTATTCAAAATACTTCTAAATTACTAACGGAAAATATAAAACAAGGTTATCTGGTCATTTTAGGAATAAATACGGCATTGGATCCGTTTCATTAAAATAAATACAAACTTACCCAGAATAGTTGGACTCTGATCACTAATACTTATATGTTACATTGTACATGAAGAATGAAATGAGGGAGCTGGTTGAAAAACGTCCACCCAACTACTACGCCCAGACTGAATTCCTAAATGCACGGGATAAGAACCCGCCCAGTATAACCAGTTGAGTGAGCTTTAAACTATGGAAAGCAACTCTGACAATAAATTAGTAACATTATAACGTAGCACAAAAAGTATGGACATGGAAAGTCAACATATACGTAAATTGTGACATATATGAACAACGATTATTGGTGTAATTTTACCCTACGCATTTTGAAATATATTCATAAAACCGCTTTAATTAAACTATTCATTGTTTCATGACAAAAACAGATTAATAAAGCGTTTCGTGTACAATATAAAAACTCTATCCATATTGTTGTCAATCAGTAAATAGAATACTATCATTTATAGAATTGTTTCGTATGTTTGATTTTCGCCTTCTTCTCTGAGTTCTTCGTATCCACTAGATTGAATTTCGTTGATAGAGGCATCATGTGGATTGCCACGTCTTGATACTGGAACATTATATGAGATGGTAAACCCTCTTCTTTTCACTATTCTGAAAGAAAACACAATCAAAAACAAGAAATAACAAAAGAAATTACTTTTTAAATAAT
The DNA here is from genome assembly GCF_025612915.1 of Magallana angulata. NCBI lineage: Eukaryota > Metazoa > Mollusca > Bivalvia > Ostreida > Ostreidae > Magallana > Magallana angulata. Next base: position 37,655,910 of record NC_069112.1, read on the forward strand.
TTTGTAGTGACCCTAAAACTGGGAGATATATTGTTTTTGTTTTTCCAATATGTCCATTAAATGAAGCTACATGTACGCTGTCAATTCGTCATTCGCAGTTTTATAGTCTCGCAATTCAAAAACAAACCAGTTGAATAGCGGAATTAAGAACTCGCGAAAAAATAAGGAATCTAATATGAAATAAATGTTGAACTAACATAGAAAATAAACAATGAAAAAAAGTTTATTCAATATATTATGTGCTAGCTTGGAAGTGTATGGTTTAATAATTACTGTAGTCGATGCTTACCGTTTCTTTATGAGATATACAAGTACTGCTACTAGGAAGACAAGTGAGAGACAACATGCAGTGATAACGAAGTAAAACGTCCCTCTTACATCCCTGCTAAGTAATATGAATTCTGAAAAAAAAATCTGCATTGCCAATGTTGAACATATGTCTTAACTAAACTGAAACCATGTCGACTTAAAAGGATTCAAGTGTTCTAATTAAAAACAAAAACCTTAATTGTAACATGCGTATGACAGCTATGTGCAAATGTAACATAGAATGGAACTATTGATATTTAAAATTTGAAATCTGAAAGTTCAAAAGTTTTCATCCACTGAAGTTGACTTTAAATAACCAAAAAAAATTACAAAGGTTAGTCACCATGTTCTTGTTTTATATGAACATATCGTATATTTGATATGACCATCATTAGATGTTCTTGGCATATGAACTCAATCCTCTTAAAGCTTAAACGGATTTAGGATAATCACTTAAAAGCAGGAAATCTAAAATAGGGTCACGATTGCTAACGCTTGATTGATCAAACACACTTCCTAAAATGTGTCGACTAGCTGTTAGTCTCAAGTCTCTCCGGGGAAATTCGGGTTGACATGCTGTAGTCCTTTAATGCCTTATAGTTCCTCTCATACAAAAACATCAGCAACAACGAAACAAACAAAGAAAGACACAAAAAATCATCACAACACAAACTAAACAAAATGAACAAAATTTACAGTTCCCCCAAACTAAATGTTTGACTTATCAAACTTAATTTCATTTTGCAGATATTCAAATCAAGGACAAATATACATGTTATTAAATAAACAATCCTTCTGAGAGTACTGCATAAGCAATACACGTCCCCTACCGGTTTGTATTATTCTATGAAAGCTTCCAAGCATACATCTATTTCAAACCCATTATAAACGAGATGTTATGCTTCAGAGTTAAAGAACAGAGGAATTTTAAAATACATAGTTGATATAGAAATTAAATTAAAAAATGGGCAAAGTAATACTCTTTATTTTAACTCCAGTAATTTCGCCAAGTCCATTACGTATTTGCTGGTAGGAATTCGTGAAAACAACGCAATGTCATGCAGAATATCATTTCTTACCGTCTTTTGTACCCCGAATTAACAGACCAACCCAATAACGAACCCAAATGTAATAATTAAAAAAACCCTGTCAATTAAATTTACAAGACAATGCTTGAGACTATTTTACAGAACTGATTTGTTTGTTAGAAACAATAAAACGAATAGTACAAGTAATGCACGACATTATTGCTGACTACATACTTGCCTCGTTTATTCAATACAAACCGAACCCGAACATTAAAAAAATGGAATACAAAAAATTAATTTTATCTCTGACGGGCGAAGAGGAAAGCTATAGTCCCCTCAGGTGAAACCGGTAGGGGACTAATAAACCAAATGCTTAAATCATTAAGGTTTTAAACACAATAAAATTTCTTTCTTGAATTGTAAAAAAAAATACCTTTTATATTTTTTAACTTATGATTTGTTTTCATTTCTTTTTTGGATTGAAAACCAAAAAAAAAAAAAAATGGTAAAAATTAACCGTCTCTTCCAAGAAATGACAATTGTAATGCAAAGCTCTTCTGTGGATAAAACCCTGAATATTTATCTAATTCGAGTCTTCACAGATTCAGCTAGTTGTTTCAAATGTTTCCTTTTTTCTCCTGTGGTACATATATACATACAATGCAACTCAATATCTCAGATAATTTTTACCACAATACTATGATTTTGTTAGATGAGTTTGCATTCAACGATGAACTGACAAAGCAATACCTTTATTTGCATGCTTCTATTATTTAAAATTTATAAAAAAAAAACAACAAAAAAAACATATTGTTGCAAACCTTTTTTTAATGGCTAACACACTAAAAACATATTACCGATTTAAAATATCATTAATCAATAAAAAAAAATGTCTACATCAATATGTGTAATACATAATATTATGAAGATTATCATTTTTATAAAATCAAGAAATCTTGTTTGATCTTAATAAAAATTGCAGGTGCAAATCTTCCGATGGTATTCAACATATGTACAGATGTCAAACTATTCCATGCAGTGTTAACAACATTTTGGGTGAGGCAGAATTGTGTCTGCAGACAGACAGATGGACATATGGACATGGTGATTCCAATATGCCAGGCAAAACCTTGCCTGCGGGGTATAACTAAATAATTCGGTATTTTAACGTAAATACATAACATGCCTCTGAGCTTATTTCAAAGATACTCACCATGCTTGTGGTGTTAAGTAGTATAACTTGTGAATATGAAAAAATGGCGGCTATCGATATGTTGCTAAATTTGAAATATTGGTCGGTGACCGTGTTTAAAGGGGCATGGTCACGATTTTAGTCCAAAATTATTTTTCCAATTTTCATGTTTACAATGCTTAAGAAAGGCATTTTTAATAGGCAACCTAAATTTTTGTGTCATTCGTTGAGTTATAAGCAAGTTACAGAGATTGCAATTCTTTGCTATGTAAACAAAGCTTTTGTTTACATTTTGAATGTGGAAGTAAAAATTCCAGTTTTAGACCTAAAATGAATGTTTTAAACGTTAGAAACTGGGTTTTTTATATGCTAAAAATGGATAAGAAGATAGACAATTCAGCTTGAAAAAGATTTTTACTGGTCTATTGAATCTATGTAAACAAAAAAGGGCACGAGCCTTGTTTACATGACAAAGAATTGTGAGCCCTGTGTCTTGCTTATAACTTTACAACTGACTCTCAGATTTCATTTGATCATAAGAATTGCTTTCCTAAAACATTGTAAATAATGAAAACAGAAAAATAGAATTTAACCTAAATTGTGATCATGCCCCTTTAAGAAAAAATGTTAGGCAAAAACACTGATCACATGTGAAGTGAATCGTCTGAAGATTAGCCGGTATACACAATTTGTATTAATATTTTTAAAATACTTGAATATTTAGGACCTTGTTTACTCCGGGTTTGAGTTCTCAAGTGTGGGTTGTTATAAAGTTTAATGTCATGAGTAAAATTTGTTCTAAACACAAAAAAGTATATATGAAATGAAATATTATTGACATAACATTCGATATTTTTCCTATATTACGGAATAAGGTTAAAAAAAAGTCGGATGTTTAGCAAAATAGAGATAAATCGGACTAAATTTTTCAGGCTTTGTTTTTCACTGAAATATTGTTGGTGGTACTCAATAAACTTAAGATTTTATTTGTTATACGACATACTTTTGCATATAATTGATTGATTCATTGACCTCATATGAATTTTATGCCGGCAAAGTAAGGTCAATATACTTAGTTTAATACTATAAATGTTATAGCATTATCATCATTCAGTTTTTTCTATAGAATGATTCAAAAATTGGTAGGAATTTGAAAACTAATAGAGGAAATTCGAACTTAAATATTTATTATAAACTGTGAATGAAAACTTAGTGTTTTGTATCTTTTGAGTGTCACTGTTATTCACTAACATTTTATTTTTAAAAGGGTTTAGAAATTCATATTATTTTTATAATTAAGAAAAGAGATTTTTCAAAAAAAATATTATTTAATGGCCTTTAACTCAAAAAGTAGTTCATTGACCTACTTATTTAAAGATGAAAAATAACACTACCACGAATGGTCTATAAAACACAGATTCATTTTCATCAGTGGAATTTTTTTTCATTCTGAGTAAACAAATATCTTAAGTTTCAAACAAGTTTGTACATTGTTTTCTCAATAGGAGGATTTGTAGTTTCATGGCAAGTCAACCGAAAGTTTCCCGGAGACCTTCAACCTGCAGCAAATCTATCATGTTATTAATTCTGGTGGCTTGTTAATTGCCAAAAAGTAAACCAAATGGTCGCAGATTACTATTGCACTTAACCAAGATCAAAATAATTGACTAATGAACTGTTTAAAAATATTTCCATATTTGATATTAGAAAAAATCATCTGGAGTGAAGTGTAAACAAATTGCACATTCCGTTACCCTCCGTACAATTTTTAAATATTTTACTAATTAACACAAGAAATATCATTTGTTAGCATATCTGCTAATCATTTACAAACATCATTTGCAAACTTTAATTTCCAGCAAAAGTCTAACCAAATCATTAAAAAGTTATTTGAATCTTGTTGATATTCGTAAGAACAGACGGAACGCATGCAAATTTTGCAAGATTCTTAAGAAACTTCAATGTGTTCTTGAATGTACATTTTACATTAACTCACTTGATTTGCATAGATGCCCTTCATAACCAGGTTGACATCCAGAAATACATGTTCCATTAATATGAAAACATTGGTTTTCGTCAAGACAATGTCCACACTTCTCGGTGCAGTCCCTACCATACCATCCCCGTAAACACCCTTTCAACAATAACATTTCACTATTTTGTTAAAATTTTAAATACATTTTACAAATGATTTAGCATGCCAATTTCCGTTTTCACTTAGATGCACGTTTTATTTTGTTTTACATGATACCTATATCATTTTAACCTTGAACCCACCTGTTTTACACGTTCTCCTCTGATATCCATCATCGCATCCATTCAAACATGTACCGTTGATATGGAAACATCGGCTCTCGTTCCGACAATGTCCACAAGTTTCCGTGCATTGGAATCCGTAGGAATTTTTATCACAGGCTGCATGCAAATGTTAAATGATGAAACGGAACGCTCTATACATAATCATTTGTCGTTGTAAATTATATCTCTTGCATAAAGTTTATGACAAAAAAACATATTGATTACAATACAAATACATGACATTTGGTAATGTTTTGCTCCTTTTGAATTAAAATTTACGTTATGAGTAGTTCTTATCGAAATATCTATCATATGTACTTATAAACGTCGTGGAAGTGTTACTTTTCTTGATTTTTTGTGAAGGTAAAATCGTAGTCGTTTTTAACTGTCACGTAATACCTAGGCACGGCAGCTTCAAAGAACGATTCGATGCCGAAGCATAAATATATTTCCTTAGTAGACACATTCACTTGTTATTTATATTCAGCATTGTTTTTATTTAAAACAATCAATAAATAAATAGAACTTTAGTTTTCTGGCAAGTCAACCCAAATTTTCCCGTAGAACTACATTGTTCGGCAAACCTATCATCTTATTAATTAGGTAGCATGTTTTTACCTTAACAAAAACAAAATGTAACTCATTATGTTGAACTTCTCTATTTACACAATAGTTAACTTATAAATGTGTTTAATATACTTCCATGTCAGAGATCAGAAAGGATCATCTTTGGTGAAGTGTAAAAATCTGTTTATTCTTTTACTTCCCATACAATCTGAGAATGTTGTACGAACCATCCAATTATAAGTTAGCATATTTGCTATTTACTTACGGCCTTTTAGCAAAACACACTAATTTGTCTTACTGCCATTTTTTTATTCCAAGAAAAATACACTTATTCGAATGTGGGATCTATTAGGAAGAAAATCGAGGGAATGCATGATATTCTTATATTTTTATATCAACATTAGCGAAATTCCTTAGAGATTTTTTTTAATTTCTCGTTAGCGGCACACCAGTTGTATTTAACGAGGCCGATTACAGAACGAGTACGCACGCTTTCGCGCAGCGTTTCATTTGTATTGTGACGTCATCTTTTTGCTTGGTTGACGCCATGGCGTGATAGTTTCAACTGCACATATTCAACGAAAATTGTTAAAAATATCTCGTTTGATGCGTAAAAATAATGTTATATTGTGGAATAAAATAAATGTCTCGAAGTATAACACATGGCGAAAAACCATATTTAAGCAAGTCCTTAAAGGTGGCTTAAAGGTGACTTAAAGGAGCTTAAAGGCTATACAACCTTTAAGCCGCCTTTAAGTTACCTTTAAGCAAGTGCTTATAGGTCCTTAATGTCCAAACTTCTTTAAGCCATCTTTAAGCCACCTTTAAGCATCTTTAAGTGGCATTTACGCTCTCTTTACACTGCCTTTACACTGTCTTTAAGTGGCCTTTAAGTCAATATTGATCAAGCTGAACACTAAACACATATATTAAATGCAAAAGCTCTTTTATAGAGATGGGAGGGGGTCATCCGAGTGATAATATAATTTCCAAGGAAGGGGGGGGGGGTGTTCCAGGCGGTTTTAATCGTCGCTCCATTAAAAGCAGATCGCTATCATCAGCACCGCTCCGATGGACACAGATTGCCGTTATAAAATTCTTTATAATTTTTTGGGGGTTTCAAAATTATTGTAGGGATGAGCACAGTCTCTGTATCTTAATATGTGCATAAAACTAAATAAAGTATGTTTGTTTTCCATTATAAATTAATCGGTGAAAAATCTCTCTCTCTCTCTCTCTCTCTCTCTCTCTCTCTCTCTCTCTCTCTCTCTCAGTTCATCTGGTTATTAAACAAAATAAAGATAATGAACAAAAAATTATTGCATGATTTAATTTGTTAATCGGTCTAAGGTTTGTATTTTTTTTTTCAATTTTCATTATTGCTAACTCTAGATCTGCTAGATAGGCCTACATGTTAAAGATGAAAAGACTCTCAACTGCCTTTGTTATATAGGGCAGGATATTACTGTTTTGTTTGTCTAGACATAGTTTTGTTCGTTTGTGTATATCTAATTAGAGTCTATTGTTTGTCCAACTTAAGAAAACCCTGGAACTAACACAGAATATACAAGATATACACAACAGTTGTGTCGTGTGCCCAGGTGCATGTTTGTGTATATCTAATTAAAGTCTATTGTTTGTCCAACTTAAGAAAACCCCTGGAACTAACACAGAATATACAAGATATACACAACAGTTGTGTCGTGTGCCCAGGTGCATGTTTGTGTATATCTAATTAAAGTCTATTGTTTGTCCAACTTAAGAAAACCCCTGGAACTAACACAGAATATACAAGATATACACAACAGGTGTGTCGTGTGCCCAGGTGCACGTCAGGGTTTCTAAAGGCGTTGAATCTTAGTATGTACGAGTATACGATAAGTCTAGTGAATAAAAGTTAACTTACATTTGTAATTCATTTTCAAAGTATTATTTCCTAGCTCTGGGTTTCAAAGATGTTACGTCTACAAATTAACGATACATGTATGTAAGAGTAAAATCTTGAGGCTCATTAATTAATGTACCGGTGATCATAAATAGGGGTTGATTATTTAAATATATGTATAAGGGTAAATATGTCAAATATACCCGGCCTGGCACATCATACAATTGTATGTACAAGTCATTTGCAATTGCCACATGCAGTAAATACGCGGGAAATTGAACAAATACCCTAATAGTATCAATGCATTTAATAAAAGAAATGATTTCATTTTCTTTCTTACATTTTTATAGTTATAAATAAGACGAACGTATATCTACTCGGTTTAAATTTATTAACTACATGTAAGAAAGCCTACTATAGTGAACCTAACGGTTTCCATTAAGGTATAATATATTTTTGTTCACTGAAGACCAAGTTCCATATTTCATTCTAAATACATGCATGCATGTAATTTATAAATTAGATATAATTGATTGTTACAAACTGAATGGTTTGTCAAAATCTTTTCAAGTAAACACATTCAATACAGTGATTCAATATCCACTGATATATAGGATATAAAAACAGGATGTGTGGTATTGCCAGTAAACTAAGGGTCCCGGGTTCAATTCTCGCCGTGGCCGGGTTTTTTTGTGTTTTGTTTTCATTTTTCTTTCTAGAACAAAAACCGTTTTAATACCTTTTCTTTCATAAAGTTAATACATTTTGTTGGAAATTAAGCACAATATTGAATTATTTTTTTTTTAATGGCTTAAAGGTGGCTTAAAGGTGGCTTAAAGAAGTTTGGACATTAAGGACCTATAAGTTGTCCTTAAAGGTGGCTTAACGGTGGCTTAAAGATAGTCTTTAAGCTGCCTTTAAGCCATCTTTACGCTTTCTTTAAGCCACCTTTAAGCAATACATATAGCTTAAAGGTAGTCAAAGGTGGCTTAAAGATCGTCTTTAAGCTACCTTTAAACACCCTTTAAGCTATCTTTAAGGAGGACTTAAAGATGGTCATTCATCCTGTGTAAGCTATATTTGGGCTCGGGTCGAAAACGTGAAGAGGGTTCAGCAAGCCTAGCCCTCTGTCACGTTTTCCTAACCCGCCTAAATATAGCTTAATTCATATATTTCAAGAAAATAACATGTATTTTTTATTAATGACCCCTAATATGTAATGTTATATATTTTTTATTACTTAAATATGTCTGAATGTTTTAATAATACTATATAGATCATCTTTTCCGCCTTTGTCAATTAAAAAATAGCCATTATCTGACTAATCTGGGAAATTGGGCATACAAAAATCAACTTTGATAAGACCCCTGGAACAAACCAGGAGGTAAAAGGTTTTTTTATTTGACCTGTTGATGCCTTTTAGCAATAACTTTAATATGTAGAACAGAAAAAGAAATCCCTAGGGCAGAAGTTTTGAAAAAATGTAGAAAATATTTCAAGCAAAATCCCATAGGGTCCTATGTTAAAGATTAACAAACTTTCAGATGACGCCCTAAACAAACGGTGTGGTAAATATCTTATTTTTTAATCGTAAAATAATAATTATATCAGTAGAAATTCATGTAAAGAGTTGCATCCAAAAATCTAGGGCAGAACAAATTAGACTCGGCCTCGTTAAATATAAATGCGTAAAATGTAACAGACAAAAATGAAAAGAAAATACCCCAAAAACATAGTCAAATGATTGACATATACACTGCATAAATAAGCATACACGATAAAGTAAAAGGAAACGCATGTCAAGGCACATACGAAAATTGTCCAAAAAATTCGTGGATGATTGCGTTTTATAGGTGTTTATTTATACATATTGTATATTTAAATCTTTGTCATAAACTTTCAAATCAAACTAAAGTGGTTTTGACAGTTTTTCATTGAAATAAAGTAAAAGTTTAATGTATAAAAAGGTCGCCGACAGTACAGTACATAAGGCCCAGCGTAAAAATTGTCCACATTTTGAAATTGAGTTTTTAGATATGAATAATTACAGTTTTTATAAAATATTTCAAAAATGCATAATCCTCTATTGTGATGTAATTTGTATTGTGTACGTCCTTTTCATACGTCGTTTGCAAATATTTTCAAACCAGCAGTGGACTTTTCAAAGATATTACGGCAAGTATATGTCTTTAACAACGCATGAAAAAGCACACCATCATAAAATTGTGTCAACTGAGGTGAAACACCGATAAAAAAAAATTAAACAAACGATTGAGGAAGCAGGAAAAACATCAAAATAGTTCGGTTTACTTATCTACAATGCGGCATATTACTTTCAGGTAGACCCAGGGCTATGACGTTATAGAAACGTCGTTATAACTCAACGTCAGACTGGGCCGTGCGGACTGCATAGGCAATGTATACACATTGATTACTTCATTACACAAATGTACATTGCTGATTTTTATACATATACATCAGTATACTATATATTACTATATTATAATACTTCCTGATAAGTCTGAATAAAATTACATGTGTCCACGAACTTTTTGCACAACCCTCGTACTTGTGTATTTTAAGAAATATTTTGATAATAAATATATTCTACTATTCTACTAGATTTAGAAATGTCTGCTACTTAGTATGGAGTTCATCTTATATTAAAATAAAAGGATATGAGCTCCAATTGAATTTAGTATACATTCGCTCTATTTTTTAGTTATATATTATTCACTCTGTAGATTTTATCCAAGCAGCAGTATATTTCTTTTTATACATGTATCTATCTATATATACTTAGAGGATGATAATGATCTTTTAAGTGTGTGCCCTTGTAAAAAGCAGATTAAGTAAGCTTCCCGATGTCAAATAAATTGAATTTGTATATTAAATACCCGAGAAAAAATAAAACTAGCTCTAAAAAATTACAAGATGGAATAGAACAGACATAAGGAATAGAAATTATAGGTAAAAAATTGTTTAAAGATTATGCTCTATTAATTTATTAAATGCATTTTCCCATGTAAAAAAATAATTATTAATCTGCTGCTTTTTTCACGTCCCCTACTGCAAAAACAACAGAATGACTTAACATCGACAAGTGCATCGCGATCAAACAGTTTACATTTAAAGTAATTTTTTCCTAATTTGACTTTAAAGTTTCACACTGAGGTAACCTTAAATGTACATTAATGTATTCGTACAAATAACAGTCGCGCACTATATTATTCTTTTGCATTTGTGATGGCCTGTTGTTTTGTGTGTTGTCAAAGTAATCATTCTCCCTTATTTTTTATCTGCGCGACAGCAAAGTAGACCTTACCAGTACTGCCTAAGAATTTCTCATTGATAAACAAACAGTTTGCATTGTTAGTTGATGTATATTTATAAAACATATTTAGTAATGAAAAAAGGAGAAAAACATCCATATTGACGGTTCTATCACTGCATGAAAATTTGTATTTACAAAGCAAGAAAAGTTATTGTAAAAGTCATATTTACATTGTCTTTAATTGCCTTTACTCCTATTTACTTAAAAAAGGAAAATATGGTAAATGTGATCTTTACTCATATTTACATACAAGTAAATGTTTGTAATGGCTCACTTTACAACATCTTTACAGATTGTGTAAATTTTACATTTACCGAAAGTAAATATTCCTTTACGACAGTAAAGTTCATCTTTAACAATGCCTTTATAAGCATGTAATTACAAGTAAAATTATTTTTACTGAACATTAAAGGTTCTAAATATTAACCATTACAAAACTTTACTTCTAATCAATGCAAGTAAAGTTGATATTTACTTGAAACTAAAGGTATATATATTTACAAATTTTACTGGATTTTCATAATTTACTTAATATGTTTTTATAGCTTTATTCCGACTTTCAAAAAAATCAGACTAAACGTTGTGTGAAGAAATTATTTATTCATAGAAACAACAATAATATTTATCAATATATCATAATTAAAAACACTTTAATCTTCATTTAAAACCCACGAATGAGTTGGGTCAACATTGGGTGGCTCTTGGTTTTTGACTGAGCCCCTTGTTCTTTTAGCCAACAGCCGCTTGCTGCGTGGAGGGCATGTCTCTAAAAACTTTTTGTCCAGGCTATCTTTAATTTTTCTCCAATCCTCACTCTCCCATGAATAAGGATGGGACAGGAAGCCATTGTCCACCTCTTCATCACTGCTCATGTATTTGTGGGCCTCTGGAAGCTGCAAAAACTGATGAACTTTGGTCTTCTTTTCCTTTGACCAACCAGACTTTTTTTCTATCATTACTTTTCTTCTTTTTAATTTCTGAAATAAGAAAAAAAACATATAATAAATTTCCTTTCAAAAAAGACTTAAAAGTATGTTTTGACAAAGTTAGAAAAAAAAAAATCGTTTCCCCTGATGCAACTGACCCATTTTGAAAATAAGGGGTAATTTTCTTTTTTAGTAAAGATGGCCTTATAGATATCCTTTCAAAACATAGGAATAATAATAATCATTCTTTGGCACTAATATTTATCTGTTCTCACCTCTTTCTTTCTTTCGTACGTCGCCTGTCTCTTTTTGTGAATTTCTGTTTTATTCTTCTTCTGCCTGTTTTCTGCCTCTTTTTGGGAAGTGAAGTATCGTTTAATGGCAGCTAAAAATATCAAATTAAAATATAGTGAAGATTATAAATTAAAATTATTGTTGCAGGCTTCACCACTGTCTTAAATTCCTTACATAAATAAATAGAATACACCTTATTACTTCCTAAAGAACTCTTCCTTCATTCATTACATTAGAAATATAATTCATTTTACTATATGATATGACATATGAAAGGAATGAAGCTGTATACATAAAATCTTTAAAAAGTTCATTTGAATTTTTTTTTTTTTTTTTTTACCATTTATCACTTCAATTTTCTCCTCGGGAGCTATGCCCTGAACACTTTTTTTGATGAAGTCTGTCAACTCCAAATTCTCTTCATCCATGAATCTACAAACATTAAAAATCTATTAATTAAAAATGCTCTGCACAAGTTGATTAATTATTGTTGTGGTTTATACCAATTTATCATAGGCGTGTCGGATCGGGGGTTGGGGTGTTTCCTAAATTTACATTAAAAAGATTGAAATAATAATATAGTGATATTGAAAATGGAGTCATAGGTATACTACGGATAAGGATTAGGAATTTCATGATTTGGGGGTAAACATTTCGGTAGGTACGTTCAACCCCCCCCCATTAGGATTTCCATGATTTGGGGAATTTTTTTTCTTGTCAAGATTTCCGATGATTAGACTAGCACCCCCCCCCCTTTCAATTTGCTTCGGACGCCTCTGTTTATCTTGCATGCAATTCAATTAAAGTTTATGTTAATGAACATAAATCTGCAAAGTATATGTATGTACTTTATACGAGTTCAAAAAATTCTTCAAACAGACAAAATAAATGTTTGGGTACCTTTTGCTGCAGTTCCAGCTGAGATTGTTGCTCTGTTGACCATTTAAAAATGCGTCCTTCACGGCACTCTGGAAAGAAAATACCAGTTATTAATTAATAATTTTTTTGTTGAAAATAATGATAGTAATTGAAATGTTACGAACATATTCCTTTATATACATGTGTGTACGTGTGTGAAGAGGATAAACATAAATTAAATTTTAAAGGTATTCTATACCATTAAAAGCTATCAACTGCAGCATACACCATTATTTTTGCTTCAGCAATATCCCGAGTAAAGCATATTAACTTACTCGTATTCTGTTTGGAACTTGAATAGGTTCATTGGTTTCCAGTTTTCTTTTTTCCATTTCTCCTTTAATTTCTTTCACATCTTTCTTGACAGTGTTCAGCTGTTGAATTATCTCATTCTGATTTGCCAATATTTGTTGAATTTGTGTTTTCAACACACTTCCACTTCCTGTAGTAAAATATTGTTAAAAATAAATATCAAATATTCCATATAAAGAGTAAATATATTCATTACGTATGACTATGTACAGGTGAATAGTGATCTTACCATTAATGGGAGTTCTTACAGCTGACACACTTGCTGGCTGATTCCTTGAAAATGTTCCTGGTGTCTTAACAACAAAATTAAAAATAAACTTTAAGTTTAATGATTTTGAAATTAAACAAATAAACCAATACATTATTCATGGACGTATATCTACATGTTAATATACTGTAGAAGCAGAAATATTCGTTGAGGATTTAAATTTTGTTATTTTTGTTGGCAGTAATATTGAACAAAATTAAATTCGTGACGAATTTTTAACCCAAGTATCTTTAATAAATACAGAGTTGATATGCTAATGCAATACATTTTAGGGATTACAATATGACAAAATTAATTGCCAACAAAATTGTTTTTGGTTAAAAAACAATTAAATTTAAACCCAACAAAAATATGTGCATCAACAGTAAGTTATTGATTCAAGGGCAAGAAAAGAGTTCTTACTTTATTCTTTTCCTTTGATTTTTGACTTGCTTTTGGTGTTTGTCCATCTTCTGGAGTCTTCTTCTATCAATAAAAGTTACAATGTATTACATTTAGAAGAAAACCAATTTTTGAACCATCCTTTATAAATATAGTTTTATTATTGATTTATATATAAATCATGTTAAACCTACAGGTTTCCATAAAACTATATCTAACCTTGGTAGAGTGGGGCCTTTGGAGGTGGAAAGAGTCCTCTGTATCCCCAGACTCCGATGATGACAATGCTTGAAAACTTGCATTTGCAGTAGGAGATGCAGCTTCTCTGACAGATTATCTTGGCGATCTTCTAATTTCAACACGTGGAGTAAAACTCTTTTTCTAGAAAAATTCAACGGAAAAGAGACTGAAATGACTCACTATATTGGGCCAAAATAAAACTTTTGTTTGTTAGGACCACAAACAACTCAGATCAATAAAACATTTTCATCGTAATAATTTATTTTATTTTCCGACATTTATGATAATCCAAATCTGCCGAAATGTCATGGAAAACATGCGAGCATTGTAGAGCTGAGTAACCCTTTATGCCTCTCAATGCGATTAAAATAATTTCTGTTTACATATTGCTCATTATCATAGAAGCACATGCACTTTTGTATGCTTATGGTACTACAGTAAACTAACAATCAATCGACTGAGATTTTAATAAAATGTGCTTCAAATAAGTCAAAAAGTAAATAATAAGTTTATCCCAACAAAAAAAGCTAATTTTGTTAATTATCACTCTAAAATCAAAAAATTGAACTACAGTAATAAAAATGCTATAATGAACCCTTTGATGTATTGTCTGCAAACTTTTTTAAGACTAAAGATTCATTAATGAAAAACATGTATTTATGTTGAGAGCATAAATATAACTGTATAAAAAGATTAATCAGCTAATGTAAAAAAAAGCAAGCTATGATCATTGCTACTCCTAATGATATGTTCAAATTTTAAAATCATTGCTCATTTAATTTCTGAAGGAAACCCATGGATTAAGACTGTCCAAAAATAAACGCACAAGGATAATTAAACTTACAATTGATAAGAAAATATCATGCAGTTATAAATATACCTTCTGAGTTTGAAATGTTGATCTCCTTAAAAGGCTATCTGAATCCTCATGATCAGACTCTGTTGATATCAGCTGTCGAGAAGATTTTTTCTGCATTTTTCTTAATAACCTATCTTCAGATTGCACTTTATTTCCAGCTTTTTAAAATAGGTAAATAATGTTTAAAAAAATCAGAGAATTAGCATGTCCTGAAACTAGAACAGTTCAACTAATGAAATGTCATGCTTGTCTTACCTTTTGTCTTTGCTCAGGCTTTTGTACTTCTGTATTGTCATTTGAATCTCCAGACTCTGATGAAGATAGCTGTCTTTTTGAGTATTTACATTTTTCACAGTTTTTCTGGGAGATCGTCTAAGAGTGCAAACATTTTTCTCCCCATTCTGAGTTCCCTAAAAAAATTCATTTCGTTTTAAAATGTTTCAACTAATAGCATGTAAAGTTTAGAGATATGATTGGCATGGGGAAAAAGATAAAATCAACTTAGTTGGGGATTTGTACTGAGCTCAAAGATGACCCTCAGGGCTCTTGCCTATCAAATCCAGACTTTTTGTTTCTGTAGAAAAAATTATATACCTAATAGTATCATTTACATTAACTGGTCGCACACCAGTAGAGAGTTTTTAAGCTAATGTTGATAACCTGATATCCCTGTTTTCAATGAAGTATATTCCTTCAGGGTCCTCCACACACCTGGGATAAGTTCTGCATGCAAGCAGATTCTTCTAAATTACATTACTTAAAGATATGGATTTTTAGCAAAATTCAAGTTTTGTAGAAAATCAACTTTTTAAATTTTAATGCTATTTATGAAAATAAAAGTCCCTGCAGTATTTGAACCTGCATGCAGGTTAGTAGACCGAAGCAACACCCACTGCACCGCAGAGATGGACAACAAATTTTGGCAATATAAACTGTTTTACAAAGCGCTAAAATCGCCATGTTGTGATGTTCTGTCGTAAACTAAAAGAGTAGAAGTCATGGGATGTTAAGGATCCTTATGAAAGAAATTTGCCTAATTATAGACCAGCTACCTTTGTTAAACTATTAAAAGTTAAATTTCTCAGAAGATGTGTTACCCCCTTCTGAATTCACATAAAGTTAAAGGTATGAGCAAGTGCCTTTGCCCTTCCCCACCCTGGGCATACAAAATAATCCACCTCCTCCTCCTCCCTATGTGATTTTTTTTTCAATTAGTTAACTGTTATAATGATAATTTAGACAAAGTTGGTTTTAACACTAACGTCACTATTAGAACAGTAAAGAGACTGTTGATGTTCAGAACAGAATTTTGAACGTTTGAAACAAAAAAGAAAAAACAAAACAAAAACAAAAGCTTACCTTTGGAGTTCCAGATAACAGGGATGGAGAATCTTCACCGGAAAAGTACAGATGCAGACTTTCATCTTCAATTTCTGTGGCGTCAGAGTCTCGATCCATCTTTACTTTGTGTTTGGTCAAGCCGCACATCCAAACTCCTTTTTAAACTCTCGGAGAAACTGACCGCGCAAAGTGCATGCTGAGAGGGATGATTCTATTGGCTATTTTTTTTATCAGCATCTGATATGACAGATCGTACCAAGTTTTGTACTTTACTTATTGCATATTTTATGAATAGCTTATGAAAGGAAATAGATCATCGTTTAGTAAATTATTCAAAATGCCATATCTTAAAAGTCTGCGGAATAGCTAAACCTATTCGTAAAGAAAAATTCACGATTTTACACTTTCTGATCAACATCGAATACGCTATTGATAAAGTTAATGATGCTGACCATGCTGACGTAGTTGTAATATGATACGCACCACGCCATTTCGATCAACTGGTCAAGAACAAAGGAAATCCAAGTTTATGTAAGTATTTCTTAAAGTAAAGTTGTTAGAAATGTGTGCACATGCATGAAAATCGAATATTCTTTTAGACATAACGTGCGAGTACCCATTATTGCCGAGTACCCATGATTGCCGATTGTAATCCGAGATTCCTCTGACTCTAGATCTAACACCCGCCTTTATATTGTGACTTGCAAGTCAAGTCACAATATAAAAGCGGGGGTTAGAGTCAGAGGAATCTCGGATTATGCCGATTGTTTTAAAAACAGCAAGATTTCCGCTATCTATTCCGTGTTTTTAGCTACAAACCAAAATAAATAATAGACCTATAAGAGTTGTGAAAGAAGAAAATTTACTTCAAATACGTATCTCGGAACTCACCATAACAAACGTAAGCCTATGAAAACGTATCTCAATTGTATCCGTACCCGTGGGATGACACATGCCACTGAATGTTTGACTTGTAATCCTCTTTGATGACAGAGCATTTTTTGTTTAGGTCCAAATTCGAAGAATATTTACCTCCGTGTTATTATATTTGAAAAAAATAAGCAAGATACCATTTCTACTACACAATATTTAAGAAAGAAAACCGAGCGTCTGCTTGCTTGTAAAACGCCATTTTGTTTGCAACCTGAGGCGGATCAAAGATTTATCACACGCACCTGCAGTGTAAATCAGAGGCGTTGCTATTAACTTTCACACACATTATTTCTTTAACTGGACACACTTAAACTTATTTTAAAATAGCTTTAAATAAATAAGCAATGCAAATCTTTATTCGTAATTATTTGTGCCGAGACATGTGAAGCACATGTTCCTCCCTTTGTGTGCATGTGGCCGCAGGGACAACGAAAAGAAAAGTTGATATTGATGAGAATAAAATAAAACTTATTCCTCAAATTAAATAAATGAACAGTGCAGAGATTTGCCTAGAAACTTTTACATGACAGCTTACATGAAGAGAATAATAGAGAAAACTTATGATTTTTTCGGCAATAATGGGTACTCGCACGTTAGGCTATACCTATAGAACTTTCAGTTTTCTTTATTTGTTATATGACCCTCCTCTAATTTTGGGTTGTTATAAAAATAATAATCTTTTTGTGTCGCGAGCTGCTTTGTGTCACATTTTTTGCAAAATACGCATTATCTTTAGTGGAACACATTTAGTTTTATTTGAACATATTTTTAATACAGCAGTATTGGGTACAATTGAGGTCTAAAAATTGTATCAATAACGACCTGTCTCTTGGTCATTATTTGTAAATGCATTATGTTGCAGCTAGTAGATGAAGGAAGGGGGGTGGGGTTGAGAGAGAGATGGGGGTGCTTCTGTACAAAGTCGCCATCTTAAACTCATATGCATGAAGATATATATATAATTTAAGCGCAGCAAGAATTACACATACCGTGCATCATTGACAACTAACTGATATATTGACAATTATCAATTGACATCAAATAATTTTTTAAGGGAGAGAGGAGAGAGAATTATTTTCAAAGTTTTAAAAAATTCTTACAAAATACATAAATCTGCTTCCCCCTTAAACCATTCTTTACTTTTGGGGGGATTTGATCAGACTGTAAAATGTAATTTGTGTGTAGTTTGATGAAAGGTGTAAGCGATAAATATTATTTTTCTTTTGTAATTTGTTTTCTGACTTCAATTTTTTTTTTCGTGGTTCATAATTTAAAAAAAAAAATCTATTTTTGCATTCTAAATACCTACATTGTATCCTTGCCCAAAGTCCATGTTTGTACATGTAGATATGTAATTTCCCATTTTCCTATTTGATGGTTTGACAATATGCAGTATCTACATAGATTTTTAACTGTTTATTTATTTGTCTTTATTCTTTTTTTAATTGGGTTCAAAAGACAAACAAGGCTGTAACTTTAAAAGCACTATATTTTTTTATTTCCTCCTTACTGATGTATTGTCTATGCAAATATAGCTTAAAATTGGAAAAATAAGACACTAAATCTGGCTTGTATATACATAATCTCCATATCTAAGTAGAAGCCAGAAGAAATTTTGAAAACTAATCATCTGAGGCAGCTAGGTATCGCAGTTTATCTTGAAATAGCTAGTACACACATAACATGTTTGATCCATACTCTAAAATTTATTGCCGGAAATATATAGAGCGAGTTCACTGTGACACAATACATTTAAATCTATAATCATTTGTTTACGTACATCGACTCAATATGAAAGAATGGAAGCAAGTTAAAGATCTCTTAGGTCTCAGCAAAGCTTGTGCGATGCTCTAAACATTAAGTGTCTTCAAATGTCAACTGTAAATTAAATTATCCAGTAATTTTAGGGGATGGGGGTTGGTAAATATATTCCAATGGTTATTCAGGTTGTGGTCCTAGCCAATAATTGGCAAAGGCCTAACATATGCAAAACAGGTCAGTAAATTCATTAAATTTCATTCTAACATTTAAAGATAGATTACGTGATGTATATTTGTTGATCCATGAGAGAGGTGTTTTCACCACTCAGTGTCAAAGATTTATTATATACTATATAAACAAAACTTAATCTTAAGGGAATATTTAGCATTTTGAAAAATGATTTCTATGAAAACATGTACATTTATAAATTTCTTTTGAAAATTGTTTTCAAATGATTATATTTTGAACAGTTGAATTAGAAAATTTAAAATCCCTGTACTCTAGCTGTACTAATGCTCTTTAAGAAATGCACTTTATATAGATAACTACTTCAGAAGTTTTGAAAAATCTACATGAAATATTGTAAGTAAGTTTGACATTCATTTGTTAATTAAAAGTAATTGAATGTATCCATTGTGTCAAAACTCATATTTGGCACATGGCATTTGTATTTGCATAGATATACACAAATCATGCTGTGCAGTTCACTCTGGAATGAAGCCTCCTAGTGATCTTTCATAAAGATAAGCATTCTTGACCCGTCATTTCAGTAGTAAATCTAATCAAGATAATGCCCCATAGTGTGAAAACATAAGCAGATAATGGATTACACAAAGATAATGATTTACCACTTGCCAGTTGTAAACTAAATTAAATTTTCATCTTATTTACTTGTTAATAGTAGTTATATAATTACATACATTAACATACCAGCACTAAAAGTTTACAATCAATGAAGATCTGAACACCAAAGGGAAGGATTTAGGATTATTAATATGTAAACCTGATGCTTATCATTGATATGCAGCAGTGGTAAATATATTATGTAAATAAGGCCCTCACAAAAATTGTTTGTTTGGAATTTCCATCTTGGTGTTTTCAGACCCAGGAGGGAGTGTGGATATTTTTTTGTTCACACTGGAAGTTTACCTAATTAAAACTTGGTTTAAAAAAAAAAAAAAAATCTCCATAAGCAGTGGAAATTAAATGCTATTAATAGTATCTCAAAAACATGAACAAATGTACTACTCACCTGTATATGTAATCATTGTACAATGAGAAAAAAATCAATAAAAAAATAATTTCTTCATTTTTGGTTTATGAAAACTTGATCAGCAGGTAGTATTTGAGTAAAACACTTCAGGAGGCAGTTCCAAGCAAACAATAATTTTATTTTGGCCCAAGAATTTTCAGAATACATATGTATTCTTTGTAGGTGTCTTGTAGCTATTGCAATATTGTAATTTTAAATCTGTATTTTGAAAGGCAGCATATATAGATGTATATATCATGACAATAATCAGAAATCAACAATGTTACAGTTGTATGCAAGTGGGGAAATATCAATAATTTTAAATTTTGAGACATTGTATTATCTTAATAAAATTTATTTTAACAGTTTGCATGGAGAAAGAAGGTATCAGTAAGACAAAGACAGCCAATCATGTGAAGCAGCGATCAAAGAAAAGAAGAAAATTAAAAAGAAGTCGGAGATTTCACAAACATGAAGTTGAGGAAGAAGTTAAGTGTGCCTCTTCCGCGTCTGATTCAGATGAATCTCTGGGGACTTTTTGCGATAGATATGAAAGAAAACAGAAAACAAAGAAAGGTATGTTTGTATATTTTAGAAATATTTAAATCACAAATGATGATGTAATTTATTTGATTGATTTTAAAAATATTTCATTCTATTAAATATGTAGATTTTTCTGTTCCTTTAATTTATATTAATGGCATTGTGTTAAAAAATTCCAAATCCAATTTTCAACCAATAATTCAGCAGTTAAACGTAAGTTCAATTGTTATGAATATGATATCCCTTAATTCTATGTATAGATGTAAATCCAAATCCCCCGGTCAGTGCCCAAGAGGATACACCTTTATCTTCAAGCCTTTTCCAGGACCCATTGATGAAGGACTTTAAATCTTATGTTGCAACAAAGAACAAATTAAAGAGGAAATGGGGAATGTCAACTGTCAAGTCTGAATGAGGAATTTTTCATTGTGTAAGTTTTCTGAGGCATACAATTATACCTAAAGCAAACAAAGTTTAAGAATTGTCATTTTTGTCCTTCTACTTTTCATAGCCATTGAATGCTTTTAATATCCATTTTTTATTTTTTTTCTATAATTTATCCATTCTTAGTACATGTAGTACTATATAAGATCTAGTTAAATTACATATAAACCCGAGGAAGGGGGCATCTTAAAGAGAGCTCTAGTACCTTAAAAATCTTTCTTGCAAATATTATTTTATGTTTGATTAATTAAATTTTATGTACATATGTTCTGAAATTTATCGCTGATTTTTTTTTTAGTTTCTTGATGGACCTTCATGATCAAAAGCGAAAGAGAAAGTTCTGTATGACCTGCAATGAGGAATTTTCAAACAGGTACTTTGCAAGACATACATGTAAAAAGAAACCCATTCATGACCAGACGAGTGCTGCTAGTGATCAAGATGTGCAAACAACCAATCTCTCGGACACTCCGTCTACATCCAGAGCCACAGTTGACTGCTTTATGGAAACAGAAGAAACGGAAGCATGTGCCGCAAGTGATCTTGAAAGGAATGAGTTATCGTCCGACACTGAAAGTGACTGTGAAGGTACAGTTATTGATGATGAATTGTTAGAAATGATAATTCAAAGCAGTGAAGGAGAGTCGACATCTGATATAGAAACTGAAGACCAGGAAACTTTGTATGTTCAAACAATATTGAAACTTCTCTTTAGGTGGCAGTCAGTTTTTTTTGTTTCAGATCTTGCATTATCTTTTATAGTTTTGTTGCTCAAGTCTGTGTTTTATCTGTGTTCATTCTCTTCCACTTTTCTTGACAAGCTTTACAGGAAATTTCCATCAACTGTATATCAAGCAAATAATGCATTGCATTTAAAGTTAGATAATTTTAAGAAATATGTTGTATGTCCAAAATGTTTTACATTGTATGAATTTTCTCAGTGTATTCAATCAGTTGAAGGTAGAAATATTTCAAAGAAATGCAGCAAAATAGTTCAACCCAACCACAAACTTGCTCATTTCAGAAAACCTTGTGGTGAAATACTACTAAATGATGTCACAGTTAAAGCAAGTCTTTTAGCACGGAAAACATATTGTTACAAAAGTCTGAAGGAAAGTGTACATAGACTTGTGAAGAAAAGGGGATTTGAAGAATTATGTAATAATTGGAGAAATCAAAGTTCTTCTGAAGATATATTAAGTGATGTTTATAATGGCAATATTTGGAAAGACTTTAATGGAAGAAAATATGATTTTTTTACAGAGCAAAGAAATTTTGGACTTATGTTAAATGTAGATTGGTTTCAACCTTTTAAATATTCAAATTATTCTGTTGGTGCTGTTTATCTATCAATTTTAAATTTGCCACGAGAAGAGCGCTTTAAACGAAACAACATTATTTTAGTGGGTATAATACCAGATTGTAAAACAGAACCTCCCACAAATACTTTTTTGGAACCATTAGTGGATGAGTTGCAAGAGGCATGGGAGGGTTTTTATTTGTATAGTTATACATCCCCCTCTGATCCTGTAAAATACAGGCTCGCCCTTTTGTGTGTAGGGTGTGATATCCCAGCAAGCAGAAAGTTGTGTGGGTTTCTTGGTCATTCAGCTACAATGGGGTGTAACAAATGCTTTAAAAGGTTTGAAGGAGATATTGGTCAAAAAAATTATGGTGGATTTAATTTGAAGGAATGGGTGGAACGTGATAAAGATTCCCATATGAAGGTGGTCAAAGAAATTATGAAATGTAAAACCAAATCCCATAGAGAAGAGATAGAAAAGAAGAATGGGATAAGATATTCAGTACTTTTAGAGCTTGATTATTTTGATCCTATTGCTATGACAATAATTGACCCAATGCATAATTTGTTTTTGGGAACAGCAAAACGCATGTTAACAGTATGGAAAGATCAGAAGCTTCTTTTGCCAGAACATTTTGATAAAATACAAGAAAAAATTGCAATGGTCATTTGTCCCTCAGATATTGGCAAATTGCCTCAAAAGTTTTCCTCAAGCTATGGTTCATTTAATGCTGACCAGTGGAAAAACTGGACCATTATATTTTCAGTTTATGCACTTAAAGGTCTTCTCCCTGATAATCATTTAGAATATTGGCGGAAATTTGTTTTGGCATGTAAAATTTTGTGTACTCGATCACTAGGCAAAAGCAATGTTAAGGTAGCACACAAGTTGCTCTTGTCATTTTGTGAATCTGTAGAAAAAAGCATTTGGTCAAGAGGCTATTACACCAAATATGCATTTGCATGCTCATTTACATAAGTGCTTGAATGATTTTGGTCCTGTATATGCATTTTGGCTCTTCAGTTTTGAAAGAGAAAATGGAATATTAGGTGCTATTCCATCTAATAATCGATTTGTTGAGCTACAGCTTATGAGAAAATTTTTAAAAACTTTGCATGTTGTTGATATTGACTGTGAGGAAAGTGTAATTCAAAACTTTGGACCAGATTTTAAGAAGATTGTGTCTATGATTGATGGAAAAGATAGAGGTACATTAGCAGAAATGCAGATGTGTCAGTATGAAAGTTTTTTTCACATGTCTTCTAGAAATGTAGATTTTTGCTATTTTGATTGGTCAATTGATGCATTCATTACAAAAGGTTTTTCCCATTCTACTTTAAGAAATTCCTTTGTCAATGATGGAGATATTTCTTTTTTGAAGGATCTGTATGCTGTTATATATGCAAATTTTGAAACTTTTGTAGTGTGCAACACATGTAGATCAACTGACAGTGTAAATTTTTTTGGAAATCTTGTTGGAACTAAGAAAGGTAGAAGCAATCGTTCCTCAATGATCACCGGCCATTGGGTAGGTGAAAATGGACATATTTCATCATTTGAGAATATGAATCTCAAACCTAGACCGGGACAAGTTGAGAAAATAATTCTACATAATGTTCTCATTGAGGGAGTATCACATGTTCATTGTCTTGCAAGGGTTAAATGGTTTTCACCTGTTAATGAATCTTTACAAAATTATTATGGTAAACCTATTGAAATTTGGAAAGCAGATGTATATGAGGATGAGGGACCTGCTAGCTTCATTCCAATTCAGAGAATAAAATCCAAATTTGTTCATGCATATCAGAATTTTCAAGGTGTTAACGGAATTGTTGTTATACCAAGAGAGAGATTTTTATTTTGAATTGTATTGGATTGCAGGCTCAAGCATGTTTTGATACTGTTTTAGTTTTCTTTTCCCACTACAAATCATATTTATTTTATTATGGTTATTAGTGTTATAGAGTTGTATAACAATTAATGCTACAAATTATTGTATGTAATTTTGAAATGCATTTCATTTGTACAATGGATTTTGAATATGAAGTTCAGTTTGTGAAGTTTTCTATATGCTATATGCTATATTTTATTAACTTGTAGTTTTTTTTGGTTTAACATGCTTGTTTGTGTTTGTCAGAAAGATATATATGCTTCATGCTGATGTTTTTGTTTTTTTTATGTAGATTGAAGATGTCTATTTTTTGTCTGACAACTAGATTTGTACACAAATATCAAATTTATTTGCCTATTGTTTATGATATCCATTGAAATTTTGTTGTATAGATATAGTATAGAATCAGAGGTTGTGCACATACAATATTTTGTGAAGCTTTACACATTGTAACAGGTTCATAGTCACCTCATTTTTATATGCATAACAAAAACTTGTGAAGTCGAGCACATGCAATTTTGTGTGAAGCTGGACACATAGGTAAACACCTATCTCATCATCATTCTACACCGCAAAAACTTGTGAAGTCGAGCACATGCAATTTTGTGTGAAGCTGGACACATAGGTAAACACTTATCTCATCATCATTCTACACGACAAAAATTGTGAAGTCAAGCACATGCAGTTCTGTGTGAAGCTGGACACATAGGTAAACACTCATCTCATCATCATTCTACACAACAAAAACTTGTGAAGTCGAGCACATGCAGTTTTGTGTGAAGCTGGACACATAGGTAAACACTTATCTCATCATCATTCTACCAGACAAAAGCTTATGAAGTTGAGCACATGCAGTATTGATATATAAAGCCATATCATGCGCAAAAAATGCACACTCACTTGCACAAGGTGCATACTCTACATTTTTAAAGTGTTTCATTTATTATGCATCATGACTTGTTATAAGATGTAGAATTTTTTATAAAACACATTAAGTTTCAATGCTTCACGTTAATATTTTAAAATAAATATATGCATTGTTTTTTATTTTGATATGAACTATTATATTATGCAAATTTTGTCAATAAAAATATAAAAATTGCACAGAATAACTTTTAATTTGCTTCTGTTTATTAAAAAATTTCATTGTTATTGATAATTGATTGTTGTTAAAGTTAATTTACACATACAATAGCATTACATGATTAGTAATAGGATTGATAATTTGAATAAGAGCTTATAAGGAATAAGTAAGGTTCAAAAATAAGTATGAAAAAGGTCATACTCAGTATAAGACCTTTATGAAATTAAGTCTATGTAAAGAATATTAAATACGACCTTTACATCTTTATAGAAAGGTAACATTTATGAACCTTTATGAGAAAGGTCATACTCAGGATAAGACCTTTAAGAATTTAAGTCTATGTAAAGAATATTAAATGTGACCTTTACATCTTTACCATCATATAAAGGTAACCTTTATAAATTTAAGTTTTTGTAAAGATTGTTAAATATGACCTTTACATCTTTACTATCCAGTAAAGATAACCTTTATATATTTAAGATTTTGTAAAGATTATTAAATATGACCTTTACATCTTTACTGTGTGTAAATTTAAAGTAAATGTAACCTTGCTTTTTATTAAACATTTACGTTCATTTACTTAAGCTGTAAAGTTTTGTAAATGTATTTTTTCAAGCAGTGTATATGAAATAATATCAAAAAGTTTATTATGTTTATTATCAATTTCAGAAAAATAAAATTTGTAAGGTATACCTCCAGTCCTTTTCAACATTAGTATGTGCAATACACTATATAAAATTATGGAAACTTAAACTGTCATCAAATTATTAAATCTTGTCTGACCTTAGAAAATGCTGTCGCAGATCTTTCAATTGTGTTCAACATACATGTATGTACGAATTTTCACACTATTTCGTGCACTTATAAAAAAGTATCGAGGAGGGGGTCAGGCAGACGGACAGGGTGATTCCAAAGTACCCGCCTAAACTTTGTCCGCGGGGTTGAAAATAAATAATCCTATATTTAAATGTCAATACATACCATACCCCTGAGTTTATATTAAAGACAATCACAATCCTCGTTATGTGAGTAGTATGATTTGTGTACATAAAAAATATAGCGACTATTGATGTGTTCGTAAATTTTAAATATCGGTTTGCGAACGTGTTTTAGAGGAATTGTGAGGTAAAAACGCTAAAGACATGTATAGTGAATTGTCTGCTTATTATCTGGTATCCACACTTTATACCGGCATTTTTTTTTAATTGATTATTTGGTCAAGAAACAAGTTTGTGTGCACCGTAAATTTATTTCGTAACAAACGAAACTGTAGTTTTATGAATATTATCAAAATTATTAAGCAACTTCCTCTTAAGTAGTAATCGCACGCTTATATAAAACATACTGCTGGGGAAAAGTTACAATCTCATCGCGATAATAGTTCGTGTTATCACTTACTGCTTTTAGTGAAACATTTTCTAAATAAATATCTTACAAGAAGAAATCCTTTTGCATTTACTGTAAATGCTTGTAATATAACATAACAAAGGTAAGAAAATACGGACATGTGCTTGACATATACACTGCTAAAGCACATTCACCATTCAGTGAAATGAAACGCATGTCAAGTTAAAAGGAACTTATATACAAGTAGAAATAATATTAGATTCATTTTGGTAAATACACATACTTGTATCTAAAGAAATTTTTAATATGTTCTTGAATGTGCATTTTACATTTACTCACTTGATTTACATAGTTGCCCTTCATAACCAGGTTGACATCCAGAAATACATGTTCCGTTAATATGAAAACATCGATTTTCGTCAAGACAATGTCCACACTTCTCTTTGCAGTCCTTACCATACCATCCCTGTGTACATCCTTTCAAATAATGACATTTCATTTCTTTTAAATTTTAAATACTTTTTACAATTGATTTGGCCTACCAATTTGCGTTTTAATTGCGTTATATTTCGTTTAACATGATGACCACGCCATTTGATTCATGAACTCACTTGTTTTACACAAGCTTCCATGATAACCAGCATTGCAACCATTCAAACAGGTACCATTGACGTGGAAACACTGGCTATCGTCTCGACAGTGTCCACATGTTTCATTGCATTGGAATCCATAGGAATTTTTATCACAAGCTGCGTGCAAATGTTAAATGATGAAAAGGAACACTCAGTACACAACTATTTAACGTTGTAATTCATATCTCGTGAATATAGTTATTGAAAAAAAACACATTGATTAAAATGCATTATATTGATAATTGTTTTGGTTCCTTTTAATTAGAATTTACATAGTATAAAAGATAACAAAAACAAGAAGCCAATGGGCCACATCACTCACCTGAGCAACAATTGGTATGATACAATCAGCTTAACAGAGTCATAATACAAAATATATGGACAATGTAGTATAATACTTGTAGATCTTGTATAGATAAAAGTTCATTTTTTCACTCTGGATATTATTATGTTTATAATCAAGTCCCCTTTCTAACAGGATGATTTTATAGTGATATCACCTGTTGAGCATTGCAGTTCTCAAAAACAATTGTTTATATATGGAATATAAACCTAAGTCAAACTATGTTCCCCTAGTTGGACCCAACAATTTTCTAGGGCAAAGTCTCAACAATTTTAAAGAATCAGCAATATGTCAAAATGATTGCATGCAAGTAAAACATATATCATAAACTTTCAGTTTTTGTTAATAATTAAAAAATGTCCCTTGTAAAATCGGATCCCCAATGCCCCACCCTACTCCTCAAGAATTTTTTTTGGGAAAGAATTTGCATCTACATCATCTGAGGTTGCTTTTAGTAAAGTTAAGCTTCTCGAAGCAAGTGGTCTTTAGAAAAAGATATTTTAAAAATAATCCCATTTTCATTCCTATGTATATTTTGTCCTCCCCCCATACGTTGTGACCTATCATATCCCATGATCTGAACAAACTTGAATCTACCCTACCTGAGGATGCTTCTACACAAGTTTCAGCTTTCCTGGCTGGTTGATTAGTTTCTGAGAAGAATATTTTAAGAGATTTACACTAAATATTTCTATGTAAACATTCGACCCCCAATTGTGGCCCCAGCCTACCCCCGGGGGTCATGATTTTCACAACTTTGTATATATACATGTACTAAAGAAGGATGCATCCATACAAGTTTCATCTTCCTAGCTGACCAGTTTCTGAGAAGATTTTTTTTAAAGTACCCTTTATATTCCTATGTAAAAGTTTGCCTCCCCCCTATCGTGGCCCCACTCCTACCCCTGGGGGTCATGATTTTCATAAATTTGGATCAACTCTACATGATGATGCTTCCACTCAAATTACAGCTTTCCTGATTGATTGGTTTCTGAGAAGATTTTTAAAGATATACTCAATATATTCCTATGTATAACTTCGACCCCCCATTGTAGCCCCACCTTAGCCCCGGGGACCATGATTTGAACAAACTTAAATCTACACCATCTGAGTATGCTACCACACAAGTTTCAGCTTTTCTGGCCAAATGGTATTTGAGAAAAAAGATTTTTGAAAAATATTAATTTTTGTTAATATATCCCAGTTATCTCCTCTAAAAAGAAAGCACGGTCCTTTTTTTTTCTTTTTTTTTTTCTTTTTTACAAATTTTAATCCCCTTTACTTATTAATGCTTTGTTTTTTAGTTTGGTTGAAATTGGCTCAGTGGTTCTGGAGAAAGTAAAAAATGTAAAAAGGTTTCCAGAGAGACGGACAGACAGAGAGACAGACGGACGCCGGACAAAGAGTGATTAGAAAAGCTCCCCTGAGCTTTCAGCTCAGGTGAGATAAAAACAATCCAGAAGATAATAGCAATGATTTTTTTTTATTGCCAATACCTATGTTGCAATTATGTCCCTTCCAGCCAGGCAAACAACCATAATCGCACAAACCATTGACATTGTTACACCCCATACATCTATTGTTGCATTTGGAAGCACAGTTCTGACCAAAGTATCCCCAAGGGCAAGCTAGAAAAATACATTATCATTTTTAAAACAAAAACCATGAAAAAGAAACTGTCGAAATATTTGCAAAGTCCTGTTGTTTTATATACAGTATCACATTAACAGATGCATGGCGATCAGCAATGTGGTTGTTTATATGGTTTTTTTATGTCAGGAAACCAGGCCAGCACGGTTATCTAAATTTGGAATTGAATTTCATGCCATGTGTGCAAAAAGGTTCAAATGCACTGTAATTGTTTAGTTGTCGGTAACAGAACAGAAGGTATTGTATTTAAAGGAATGATCGAATAGGTTTTTCGTACGCCGAAACTACAACATGCATTTCATATCTTTAATTGCAATATTTTGTTGTTTTCCAAAAGCTGTCAGTGTATAGTTGACAATGTAGAGCAAAGAGTAATGTGTGCGCAATTAGTTGATTTTAGCGAATGCCTAATTCTTCACATGTTATTTTCATTTATATAATTTGTAATAATGTTCGAATTATATATATTCATTAAATTTTGATGCAAAACGTCAGGGTCATAGCGTGTAATAATTGGTTAAAAGCAGGGGACTAGAGTCGGTACAATCTCTGTAATCTTAAGACTTTCACTTTTCAGTTCGAAACACATACAATTTTATGCCAGCAGAGAAAGGTCAATATACTTAGTTTAATACTATAAATGTTTTAGCATTATCAACATTCAGTTTTTATATTATATTGAATCAAAAATGGGTAGTAATTTGAAAACTGATAGAGGAAATTCGGACTAGAATATCTATACAAATTGTGAATGGTGAAAGTAAGGCAGTCTTTCTTTAAAGGCGGCAACTTGTTGAACTTTTCTTACTGCAATGGTGCGCTCAGAATTAACTTTTAATGTTGTTTAATGTGTTTGTACAGTTTACAAACGCAAAATATTTTGGATCAATTTACATGACGTATTGTTTTGTGTAATGTCATCGTAAACATCGGCGGGACTACGACGAAAACCTTAACAGCGCAGCGGAATCTCCTTAACAATTTACTTAAATAACAACCAGGTACAGGTAGACACGTTTAATTAATAAGAAAGGTTTCCAAAGAGACATATCGAAACTGTTAAACAATAACTTTTCTGTTTGATTTAAAGTGTTAACATAAATCATTTACTCTTTTTTAAGGAAAGAGAGCCCGAGAAATATAATGATTTGCTTCATGAATGTATAAAGTCCATGTGTCTTTTTACTCACGTGTTTTACACAAGTATCCTTGGTAACCAGCATCACACCCATATAAACATGTGTTGTTGCTATTGAAACACTCGTCATTGTCGCGACAGTGTCCACATGTTTCACTGCAGTTAATTCCGTACGTGTTGTTCTCACAAGCTAAAAAAGTGTGAGAACGAAATATAGATATCAAAAGCTGAACAACGCTCGTAAATAGGCTCTGTTCGCCATTTTTCTCTGTAAAAAATGTCTCACTTGATAGACGTCGGGGAAAATAAACCACTTATTAGTTTTGTTACTGCCTGCCTCAGTGATAAATCTTAATAAGTGTAATATTTTGTACAAGTAGAACCAATCTTACAGATTTTTTTTTTCTTTTCACAAATTCAAATATATATGAATGCTAAAAATGTGAATACCTATACTGCAGTTGTTTCCATTCCCGCCAGGCAGACATTCAAATTCACCAAAACCAGTGACATTGTTACAAAGGTTATACGTATTGTTACATGTACTTAGATCAGCAATATCCACGCCTGATAACTTTGAAAGGTCTTCTAAAAAATTAATCAATTTAGTTACTTTCTTTGTTTTAAAATAGAAACTAGACACATCTCCTGGTAGATATGTGTTTTCCTGATGTAAATAATAATAATTATTATAATTATAATAATAAAGAAAATGAACCATCTGTCTTTTAATTTAAAATATGTCCTGAAAATTTAATTTTCTTATTAAAAACACTTTTATGGTAATCACATTCGAAAAACAATGATTAATTCAGCTGGAAACCAATATAACTTGGAGCATGCGGATTTTTTCAAGAACTTAAGAAATGAAGATAATAATTTTTCTATTGATCGACGTATCAAAGAAAAAATTGACCGGAAAACTTCATCAATGCGCGTAGCGCATTGATTAAAAAGTTTTCCGGTCAATTTTTTCTTTGATACGTCGATCAATAGAAAAATTATTATCTTCATTTCTTATCATTTAATAAAACATTTCAAATAAAAAAATGTGAAGTGTCATTGATCAAAAATGTAAATAATGGAAATGAAGCGGCGCGTATGAATACAAAACAACAACAGCAACAATATTCAAAATGGATGCGCCTTCAGCTGATGCAGAGCTATTGAGCTGAATTAAAGGATTAAACACAAATAGTGAGTTAAAATCTGAACCGGCTGAATTGAAAACGAAAGGAAAATGCATGCGATAGCTTGTGATATTATTCACTGTGCAGAAAAACTCGTAATAAAACTACTTTTCATGTGAGATCGTTGGAATATGCAACTGGACATAACCATCCAAGAAAAGGCGAGCGTGGATGAAAATAGCTGATATGTCGACAGAGAATAGTATGTATAAGCGACTTTTGTAAACGTAGTGGTAACTAGATAGCCAGTGATGTACTTAAATGGTATTTCTGCCGCTTGCAATGCGCCGAAGGAGTTGATGCATTACTCATAGCTTTTCTTTACGACGCTTATTCTGATGACAGATGGTGTACGTGTGTAAATTCAAAAATCATCGTTACCAAATTAGAACAGAAGTGTTACCGTGAAAGTTTATAGGCCTATATGTTCGTTATAATATTCCTGGAAAAGGAACAGCCAGCCTCGCTGTAAATGTTCATTGATCTCAAGCAGACGAAATCTTGAGAAGACGCTTAATTCTCTATTTCGTGAATAAGATATTGTGTTTTGTTTTTTTTTTTGAAGATTTAACTTTCATTTGTTTATATTCACAAGGTTGCATTTTGTTTGCTGACAATAAAACAGACACAACTTTACATTTTGTTGACAGTGTTTATCTTGGAAATTCCCGTTCTATAAATAGTGTTAGATCAGAACAGTTGAGAAAAGTAGATCCGGCAAAAATTTTATATTGATGCAGGTATCAAAAAAATTTGCTGACAATAAAACAGACACAACTTTACATTTTGTTGACAGTGTTTATCTTGGAAATTCCCGTTCTATAAATAGTGTTAGATCAGAACAGTTGAGAAAGTAGATCCGGCAAAAATTTTATATTGATGCAGGTATCAAAAAAATTTTTCGACCAATCAGAAGCGCCGATATCTCATCAAATAAATAAATATTAAATGATAACAAATTCAAAAAGAAAAAAAAAACAATCACATTGTATTGACATCGTGTACATGTACAAATATTAATAAAAATATGAATATTTATATCCGACAACAATAATGATGACAGTCATTTTTGATAACTTAACGTAGACATCACATTTTTAAAATAGAATAAAGAAATATTCGGTAATTAAAAAGGTAGTTGTAAGTAACGGCGTTTTGCGTGTAGCTTTGTGGATATCCATAACGGGGCTAATCTTCGCTACAAGTATTAAATAAATGTATGAGTTGTTTGATGTAAAGTTTTTGTCATTTTTTTTTCATTAATTGTACGCCTTCCAGGAAATATATAGATATGTTATCAGTGATCATAATTAAAACAAAACAAAAAATTACAGCATGAGTAATTTTCTATTATATATTTTATCGTTATACTTGAATTAATGGTTCAAATGCTGATGAACTTTAAAGATATAAATTTATACAGATGGTATCACTAATCAGTTATAATTATAGTTTAAAAAAAAAGATTACAGCATGAACAATTTTGCTATTCGATATTGTATCCATACACTGATATCAATAATTCAAATGCTAACCAACTTTAAAATACATAATCATATATCCATCAGTATCTTTTAATTTTTAAGTTTATGTCATAAGATCTCAAAATGGGATAAAATCGTACCAACACTAACAAGTATGTTGATTTTATTATACCCCCGCTCCGAAGGTGCAATTATTCATTGTATCTGCTTGAAATTTACACTCATTGTTAAAGCATGCCATATGGCGGGATTCATTTTTGTTTCAATTGGGCGTCAACTTCCTGTTAAATGACTACATTTCTTCATCTTTTGCTTAAGTTTTAACAACATTTTAAGTCAAAGATATTTCAGCAGCCATTCATCGCTGATCATGGTGCTTGTAGTTTTTCAACATTCTTTGTAAAGGTATGCCAAATAAATATGAACGGAACCATTTTTGTACCAATTTGATTGGGACGTTATGTTAAATATCGACTTTACTTTTTTTGTATATTCACATCAAAGCGGGAGAATCACTTGTGAGCATTGCCTCCCATTAACCTTGTTTTGGGTTCTTTATGTGTTTTTTCTTTTTTTTTGTTCCTATTGATATGATTAATATTATTAATAAACGTAGCACATAATTTTTTTAGTACAGTTAACAATTTACAATATCACTGATCAATTACGTTAAACTAGAGAAACAATGTATAACGATATCAGAGTTGTTATTAATTTGTATTTAATTTGATTGAGTGTTGAGTGTTGTAGACAGATTTGCAAGAAATCACGCCGTTTTCAGATACATCTTGTTGCAGCACGATGGTCAATGATAAAATGATACAGAGTATCATAAAGGGATAAATCATATAACGTCACAATGATAAAAAGAATATAATTTTAATGTTTTGTGTTTGTGTTTTTTTTTCAGAACTGAAAACAAAAGGTTTCATTCATTTTGTATTTTGAACTCTATTTCTCTACTGTGGAGTCTAAACTTTAATATAAGACTCATCTGTTGTAAAGGGTTTTAGGATACATGTAACATTTTTTTTTTATAGTTTTTTTTTCCAACATGTATGGGTGTAGAAAAGAGGAGAAAATTTCGTTTTTATACGCTTACTTAATCCTGCTCATGAAGCCGTGGTGGTAAAATGCTCATTATCAACTATATATGATTTGAGTAAAATTTGGCCCTCATTAATCGCCATTATTGAAAGTGTTTCAGGTACATTAAATTGTTATGCCTTTTTTTTTTGTTAAATGTTGATGCAAGATATACTTCCCAT
Organism: Magallana angulata; assembly: GCF_025612915.1. Lineage (NCBI taxonomy): Eukaryota > Metazoa > Mollusca > Bivalvia > Ostreida > Ostreidae > Magallana > Magallana angulata. Next base: position 37,690,326 of record NC_069112.1, read on the forward strand.
GTATTTATTTTAGATATTTGCACTCGCTGGTAATATATGACTTCAAAAGTGAGGATTTTAAAAAAAATAATCAAATTTAATATTTTTCTAATCTTTTTTAATTGGAAATACCAAGCGTGAATTTGAACATGGAGAATTTTGTTGTAACACATCAGTCTTGGATAGTGACATCTCTGATGAAAATGTTTAGTTATCACAAGCATGCATTCGCTAAATGTTTTCTGAAAGAAAAGTGTGCTTAAAACAAGCCGCTTAATGTTAAAAATGCAAAAAGGCAAAGAAAATTAAAAATGTATGATGCAACATTTCTTATTTGAGAGCATCATAATTAAAATAATTTTTAACAAAAAACTTTTACAAGTTTATCTGTTTTTAACTAAAACTATGAATTACAGTAAAATTATGAGGTTCATTTTAAGGGACCATTTTAGGTCATATATAGTAATTTCACACTTTATATTCTTCTAATCTTAGATTTTCGAACCATAATTTTAAACCTGACCGTGTAGTTTTCAAGACAAAGTTAACAATGTAAAATTGTTAACGTAAGACGCACAATGAATTGGATACGGTCATTATATTCTAAATGAGAACATGTTATTGGTTAAGAATTTTTTTTAAATAAACTGAAATGGTACATGTATAGTAAGTTTAAAGTAAACATCGGAACCATTTTAACTTAATTTGTTACTCACCCAGGCTACTAGAGGTATCAAAAACCCCCAGAAGTATTATGAATGCTTGTGTGTTACTAACAAAGTAATAAAATCTCAAAGTCATCGTTTTATATTTTCTTCGTGCAGTTTACCTCATCCGAGTTCTTTTTAAAGTAAGCACTCTTTAAAAGGAGAATATTGGAATCTTAGTGCTTAAAGATGATTTGGATAAAACACTAATTAACCTAGACGTAGCAACGTTTTAAAGAGGATGATGGAGCACTATTAAACTTATAGCATGAAAGTAAGTGGAATATAAACTATCGTGCTGTATGATTCCATCTAATAGTATGCTGAATAATTTGATTCCTTTTTACTGATACGCGTATTCTTCATCAGGAATTACACGGAATTGTGTTGTTGTTGATTATAATGTTTAGGTTCAGGGAGATATAATCTGTTTCCTACGTAAATAAACATCATGTTCACTTCCTGGGCAGGGATACTTTTGGAATAACCAATACTTCCCTTTAATAGAATACAATAATGTGCATCAGTTTTTTTTATCGTTTCAAACATCTATTGATTAGATCAATTTAATAACAAAAAATCGATGTAAAATGAATACAAAAATTCAAATTGATGTAAGCATAGTTTGATATAATGTTTAAGAAACACTTATTTATTAAATCATTGGAAAAAAAGTAGTTAATATACAGCTTGAAGATCATGTATTTTTTATCGATAGCAAACGAATTATATGAATAAAAGACCAACAATAAAACACAATACCACATACTAACAATAAAATGTCATGGTACAAGGAAACTTAAATATTTTTTTTTAATTCAATTGTAAAACCACTTAGTATATATAGCCTACATATAATACATATACATGAATAATACATATTATTTCATCATTGTTTTTTTTAATCAAACGATTGTTATCCGATTGATATTCTAGTTTTCTTGTGATTTTTGTGAAAATCAAAATTTTGAGAATACGTTACATCTTTGCCGATATTACGATCAACGTGAAATGTTATTTGGTATTGAGTAATTTAATTAAGTATTGATTTGTTTTTCGTTAAATTGTATTGTGGATCAAATGAAGAACGTTTCCGAAAATTGGATATCCGCCCAAACATTTCTGTCACAATTGAACCAATTTTCCAAATCGAGTTTACTGAATGTTATTTCAGGAAAATAAAAATAAACATATGTAGTTAAAAACAGAATTTATTTATAACCGTTGGAAACTGCTGAAAGTTTCGTTTAAAGAAAGCAATCTACAACTGTATCAACGTTGCCGGTATTTTCAAAAACCTTAATGAACACATTAACGGACATTCGACAAATATGTTTTTCTTAAGGTCAGGATCGAGTAAATGAAAGGGTTTTCTCATTTCTGAAATATGAGACAAACATTCTTATAATGAAATTATTCATAAAAAAAATTTTCCATAATATATTCATGTAATTTTTTTATACCTAAAAATTTTAAGCAAATCAATTCTTAAACGTTTTCGTTTTTCCAAAAAATGTGTTAATTGCTTACATTTATTAGAGGTTGAAAATACGATTATTTATTACACACATCAAAACAACCTAAACCATTTATTAAACCAAGCTTTTAATGAATGTTACACCTTCCGGCAACAAAAGTTTAACGTTAAGATACTTTATTTGTTAATCTAACGAGAGGCCCAGATGACACCATATCATTTGAAGGGCCATATAAAATCAACCTTATACTAACAGATATATTTTTTTCAATACAGCATTTCTTGAAACAGCTTTATTAGAGTGTTTACTGGTTAATAGATTAGGTCCTCTCAAGAATGAATAGAAATGCGGCAAACTCTATGAAATGAAAGACCTGCACATCACATGTGTCTAGTCGTGCGCCCTGGTGAAAGTACTTTATGTTCCTTTGTTAATAAGAGGCAAGACGACGGTACTAGATTTTTTGATGAAAATAGAAACACATAACATAGTTGAAGATGAAAATAGTCCATTTATTCAAATATATGACAAATATGTAAAACAAAAAAGTAAACATTGAGGGGGTCAGAAGGGAAAAGAAAAATATCACTGATACATTTTCAAAATATTTGGCAACATATAATATAGCATCTGTCCCCAACATAATAAAACATAGGAAAGTATGGCCCTGATACGCGAATCATCAAAAAGGGTGGGATATACAAAATATGAAATACTTAAGCTGAAAAAAGGGACAGATTGGGGGTTTTTGCCGAAAATAATTCTTAGCCTATTTGAGTGTGGCTTCTCCTCTAATTTACAAACAAACAATGAATCACGTGATCTGAGAAGCCACGCGGATTGGTCGAATCCTATCGATTTCTCTGAATCAATTTAAAAATAGAACATTGACCCAGAAACAAACAAATACGCGACCATTGGGGCTTCTTTGATTGGTTAAAATTTTTGCATAATGCAGGACAATTAATTTTAGCAAATAAGACCATGACGTAGCACCTGCTATTACATTACACTTGTCGTCAAACATTTCAAATGAACGAAACAATAAACATATAAAGATTTACATGTAGATAAAAAGACACACATGAAATAAATTCACACGTCACATAAAGGGTATTATCATCTGTCAATAATAATAACTATTTTAATTCAGAGTTCAAAAAGTGGTAAGATCTAATATTTAAACTTTGAAATCATACATATATTCTTAATGGTTATAACTTTATAACTGTTAAATATATCAAATGGGATGGGATATTCAGATACCTAATGTGATATAGGCAATATGTATGTACAATAGCAATAGCCCCTGGTGTCATTTCCACCTTTTTTCCCTCCCCCTCCAGCCCTAATTAGAAATTGCCTAACATCTCAAAAACTGTTGAAATCCTCACTCATAAACCATATATATCTTTACTCGCATTCCATGTATCATGAAACATCAAATGTTATATCGGTCTGTCGATTTTATAGCTGAAGGTACATATATGTAAATGTAGCTCCTAGTATGCAAAAATGTTCTGATACCAGTTAACTTGTTTCGTGGTGTTAAAAAGTTGCAATTTACAACATACAAACAATTGACTGATTAAGCTTATTTTCACATGAAAATTGGAACTTTAAACACGCACAGAAATGTAGCTTTAAGGTCGTCCATCCGTTTTTTTTAGACCAGGAGGTACAGACCTGCAGCTAACAATTTTATAGACTTCACAATATCGCAAACTATATTTATTTTATAAATTCTAATTTATATAATTTTAGGTTTAATAATAGTCTGCAAAAATAAATAAAAAACAATGATGGAGTTTAATTGTGTATTTTTTAACCACAATGTATTAGTGTGTGTAATGACGATTTAATTGTCATTTTCAAAAAAAAAATTGTACATTTACCTCAATTGCTTATAATCTTGAGTATTATAAAAAATACAGTTAATAAACAAAAACCTTGTTTTTCCTAATTAAGTAAGTGAGTGGTCTGCATGTTGTTGTTATTTAAGAAATAAGGTATCATTTTTGGATGTATATTGGGATGTAAATACGGGTTTGGCACGTGATCAAATATAATACAGCCAGATGGAAGTTTTTATCACGTACCAACCCGTATTCATATCCCGATATACTTCCAAAAATGATACTTTTTTCCTTATAGTTACATTTGTTGCAAATTATGATATATAGTGATATATAGAAAAGTGACCGTCACGGGGACGCGTACCCAATTCTTTTGTTTATGGGTGTAAATGTCACCAGCGCACATGTCTTTATACGAAGCGCTCATGATGATGGCTAATTTATTACAAAACAATTTGACAACACATTAGAGGTGTTAAAAACTCGGACTAAACTGATTCTGCACAAAAAGGCTAGTTAGCTTTGAGTTATCTAATAAAATCCTTGTTCATTTACTTTTTCACCTACACAATTTACGTAACAGATCATTTACTTACAAGAGCAATGGATACAAAACATAAAAGGCATATATTTTAGCAACCCTGATAGAAGGTTAATAAAATATGTAATGTTACATAACACTTACACCGAAAAGTAAATTGAGACATGCCATCGGATTAAAAGAAGAATTTGATAGCTTTACTTACATGTTATTAAATCAAATATTCGAAAAAAAAATTAGTTAATTTGAAAACAAGTTTTCGCCACGACATTGCGTTACCTCAGTCCGTTTCTACACATAATGAAAACAGATGAAAATGTGTTGACCGCAGCGAGAAACAACCTGCAGCCAGTGGTGTACCTTTTGATGACCGTTTGATATTCTGGATTCAAAATCATGATGTTACTGAAGGAATTGACAAAGAAAATGTTTTCCCACCTTCAGTTGTTCAGACGACAAAGAATCACACACACTAGCAGATGTTTGTTACAGCAGAATTACAATTTCCATTTTATGCCAACTGCCTGTTGCTTTAAACTTTAGAGTAAGAAGCTTACAGTTTTGAAGAAAATAATATGAAAGGTCATGGTTTTTTTTTCATTCGGTTTCAGTGCAATATTGGCAACAGTGATTGATATCTTTGGTCTTTAAACAATGAATATCTGGTAAACAAGCGAGTCAATCATGAATATCTCTGTAGTGGAATGCCAACCTCCCATTATACAAGTACTAACGGCGCTGGAATAGGGTGCATCAAAGGAACAACGATGAACAATTTTCTTCGAAAACTACAAAAAAGATCGCAAAGCATGCGTATTACTAATTAGATTCAAAAGCTCTCTACGCAGTGATAGGCACTTACTTTTATTTAGATGGAATCAATTCGTTACAGATGTAAGGCATGGATGGCGCAAAAACGCGGAGGATACTTCTGTTGACGCAATCGGGGAAGGTTTGTTTAATGTTTTAATTATGCAAAGGTCAGACATGACTAAAACTATTTACTGATACAACATTTCAAGATTGTTCACATTCTTAACTTATAATATACGGTAGATTTCACGCACGTAATAAACTTTGGATGTTACACTGTGTATTCTTACTCGCCGTGACGTCATAATTAAACATTACGTAGGTTTGAAGTATGGAGTTGTAAATGTGAAGCGGTAAACACTGTTTTAATTCTTTTCATGAATTGATTAAAATGTGTTCGAAAATGAAATGTGATACAATAATGAAAAATGAAATACGTTTAGTGGCTCCGAATTATATTTTTTTCAAAGCATGTGATAAAAATATAATCGCATGGTTTGCGATGGTATATAATTTTTATCCAATTCGTTGTTTGTTATCTATCCCAAGCCTTAGAAAACACAACTCGTCGGATAAAAATCAAATACCATCGTAATCATAGGAGATCTTTTTTACATGTCTATGCAATAGAAATAGAAAATCACATAATTTAAAACATACATGAAAACATACGACAATTATCATACGTTGTAACAAATATAAAATTGCCATTTTGTGACACAGTGTCTTAAAAAAGGATGAAATTGTTGCACCTTGCAAAAGGCCTAATTTCAATGATTTAAACAGAAAGCAAGAACATATAAATAAATACATATACAGGCAAAGTATCTTCTAGAGTGGTTTATATCCTCATTTTTCTGTTGATAAAAGTTGTTTGGGGGTTTAATTTTTATTCTTCCTATGAATAAATGACAATTACAAACTGTCAACCATCTTAAAAATTTATAAAACGAGATACAAAGGTAGATACAATAAATTTTGCATTCTTTCAAATGTTTGAAAGAATCCGAAATGCTGGTATATAATGTCATATCTGCAATCCAAACTGAACTTCCTCATCTTTCATCCTCTCAATCTCCCTGAAACAAGAGAAAGGACCGTCGTTTAGATGGCTGTTCAATAATACGATAGTAAAGGCGGCAGGATATATGAACATATTAAATGTTTCCTAACCTATCGTATCATGCAGATAATCAGATGTTTTATTATATTGTATTGTACTGTATAAATTTTACGACAATTCGAGCATAAAATATCGATACTATAAATCTACCTTTCTAATTTTATTAACATTACTATAAACAAAGCAATATGTATCTTATTATTGTTTAAACATATTTTTTTTTTGAAATAAAATGAAGTAATTGATATATATATATATATATATATATATATATATATATATATATATATATATATATATATATATATATATATATATATATTAATTAACTCTCTCAAAGTAATTGAGAATAATTTCATGTAAATACATTTGATAAAAATGTATATGTTATTGCAATGCAAGTAATGGGCAAAGTTATCGATGCATTTAAAAGTTGTGAATCACATTTTAAAGTAATTGACCTCAACCTTTAAACAAACAAATTAAATCGACTTATGATTGGATGATCATATATATGAAAAAAATGAAGTAGACACCTGACATTCAACAGATCACTTTCATATCAAATTGACAAACATTGTCATTTAATCCTGCAAAGCTACTAGTGTCTCATGTGAAATTCACGTGAGACGAGCTTCACACGATTCACATTAAATGAACGTGTGTTTCATGTAAGGCAAAATTGTCTGTGTGATTACGCTAAAAAAAAATATAATGCGTCAACTACAGCTTTGATCTTTAATTTTACGTTTTTGTTTTGGGTTTTTGTTTTGTTTTTGTTTTTGCTCACCTGAGCTAAAGTGAGCTTTTCTGATTATTTTTTTGTCGGGTGTCCGTCTGTTTGTCTGTCTTTCGTTTGTCTGTCTGTCTGTCCGTCTGTAAACTTTTTTACATTTTTGACTTCTTCTACGGAACCACTCTGCCAATTTTAACCAAACGTGGCACAAACCATGATTGGTTAACGGAAATTCAAGTTTTCGTTTTGTTTTGTTTTTTTGTTTTTTTTTTGTTTTTTGGGTTTTTTTAATAATGAATGACCACACCGATAGATCTTTAAAAGATTCTTTTCCAAAACTTAAAATGTTAAATAAGTAAAATCAAACATATATGGTGTAAATTCAAGCTTGTCAATACCATGATCATTGATGGAAGGGTTGGTCCAAAATAAGCAGTGGGAGGGGGGTGGTCCAGTTTTTACATAGTTTTATGAAGAAAGAAAAACATCTTAAAAACCATTTGCTTAGAAAAGCTATTATTTATATAAAAGCAGCATCAGGTAGTGTGTTTTCAAGGTTGTCAAAACCATGATCTTTAGGAGTTGGGTTTGTTCACATTGAGGTATCCAAATTTACATACGAAAAAACTGAATGATTTCAAAAACTCAAATGTTATGATATATTGTATTACTTGTATGTAAGTATGTTGACTTGTTGATGATTCTTAATTGTAACCCCTGGACAATTCTTGAGTCCACAAGGGGTTGGACATTCAAAGTTTGATGAAGGTTTATCTTGAGACCAAGAATGCTACATATGTAAATATGTGATATGATATCATCCTGCTACAAAAGGAGCTTAATAATTAACATGAATATATCTAGAGAAAAAAACAATTGTAAGGGATCTATTTTACTACCTTGTTCAAATATTTGCTGTGTATGACTACACGAAGCTGATTCAATTTTAGCTATTGTTAAGGTGAGTGATATGGCCCATGGGCATCTTTTTTATACTTCACGAATTTGAAAATAGTCTGCATATTAGTTTGTTTTGTAATTTGCACACTTTGCGAACGACTTAACCTCATCGATACAAATGACTGTAAACCTATTGCTCAATACCCCAAACATTTTGCTTAATATACTCGTCGTACATTTTATGAATTTGATAATAAAGTTATATTTCCTCAAATTTTGTTTGTATATCTTTTATCATTGAATATAATATCTTGGAATAGGTTGTGACGAATCTTATTTGTAGAATTGGATGCAATTCATAGCATGAAAATATTATTTTGTCAACATTCTGGAGGGGTCGAAATAAAGATAGGTACACTCTTCAAACCGTAATCTAACTTGAACATTTTTGATTTGTTACCAAAAGAATATTAGAGACATGTAACATTTGGTATATTTGATAAACAGACCATGTAGAGGAATAAATGGAAAGTTTAATAGGAGAAAAAATCAATATGTATAAATATATCTGTGTGTGTGTGTGTCATTTGATACATGAAACGGCAAATAGATATTTACTTCTTCACAACGACTTCCAAACCATCCACTAGCACAAACGCAGGAGTACGATCCAACTGCGTCATAACAGGTTCCACCATTGTGACATGGGCTACTGGAGCATTCATCTATATCTTATAAAGAAAAACATGTTTGAATGATATATATTCAAATAGAACTGTTAGTAGAAAAGTAATTACGATATTGTTAACGTGCTTTATGCAGGATAACTTTCATTGTAACGAAGTGCTGTTTGATTTTTTAAAGAAAAATGTCGGCTAGCTTCTTTGTTGTTCTAGTTTTAAAAAATACATATCTTAGAAAATGATAGATAGATAGATAGATAGATAGATAGATAGATAGATAGATAATGTACCTTTTTGACATGTCACCCCCTCAAAACCATAATCACAATGACAAATAAATGATCCAAGTGTGTTCGAACAATCATACGTCTTAATTCCACAAATAGTAGATTCACATTCGTCAATATCTAAAATAAGAATAAATACAGAGCAAAATTACTTAAAGAGTGAAAGATTGGTATGGAAATGATACAAAAAAAATCAATATAAAATTTAGAATATCATCCCTAGAAACAGCTGACTATGATATCTGTTGTAAGTAGTACTTCATAGTAATTATTGTAATCTCTACATAATGAACCAGCTAGCAAATATTAACAGTCAACTTCATGTTTATACGTACACGATAGAGATTAATATCTAACCTTTAGTCAGAAAACACAATTATTTTGGTTATTCTAGTGTTGAGTTACAATGAAGTCATAAACGCCTATCTCACTTATGTTACACTGACACTGGAACGCACTACGACACCTGGGGCCCGTTTCTCAAAAAGGCGTAAATTTGGGCCTAAGTTAGTCCGACTAACAAGGTTACGCCAATATTTAGTCGGGTCTAAGTTGCGTTTCTAAAAGAGGCGTAAGTTAGGGTTTAAATGTCAAAGAACTTAGGTATCTCCGCTGAGTACTAAGCATGCGCATATCGTAATTTGTTTTGCTTTGAGGCTATGATTATATGTGGTGGATCAATTTTCCAATTCATAGTACATGAACTCGAAAGTACACGTTATACTATACCACTGAATGTGCATAGTTCAGGTTGTTCATAACAGTATATATTAATGATGCCTACAGACTTCTTAACATCTGCCGAATGTACGTCTGCCGAATGATAAGTATGCTTCAGGGATAAGGCTCGATTCTTTTCTAACATATCACTGTATCATTTATATAAAATAAATTGACCATGAGTTAAAAATCGAAATTATCTACTGTATAAATAACATATACATGAACCTTATCCATGTCTACAGAAGGAAGAAAAGTTCAATCCTCTGTTCCAATATTGAAAGAATGTAGACAATGACATGGAAACGATTCTTGATTTTCTGCGATTCAAATGATAATAGTTTTGAAAGATATTGTCAACAAATAACAACACAGGAATTATCATCATTTCAGGCCGGGGTCTCTCCAACTTCCTTTCCTGTTTTTGGTTTAATAAGTTGTTTTGTCTTAGGTTTTTTTTTCGGGGGAGGGTTGAAAGTAATATACATTGTATACCGTATACAGAGAATTATTCGGCCCCATTTAATTTTCAACCATTTCACCCTTAAGCTTGTTGTCAATGGGTGAATTTAAGACTTTTCCATTTTCATGATGTTGTTTATATCATATATCTAAAATCAAAGACTTTAATTCAAATTTAAAATCCAAATAAGGAATATAATGTATCATGAAGAAGCTATAGATTTTCTTTTTATATGTGTTAAAACTGTAAGAGTTGTAGGACTTTGTTGACAAACCATCGTCATTTGAAAGAGAGCAGAAGGGAGTCTGTCGTCTGAAATGAAGCACTATCTTCTAGAATTCAAAATTATTGAGAGAGAAACTTCCCTCCTACGCAGCTTCGTTATGAGTCATATTCTTTCACTGTGATTTCGTAAGTTTCCCGTCAGATTCCATTCATAAATATCAACTAGAAAGTTGTTTGAGAACGTACATGCATGTACATGTAAGCGCGTCCATTACTTTAATCCCTTAGATTTTACAGTCATATCTCTTGGTTTCTAAGATTAAGTTTCGTTCCATCTTCTCTGTATCCTCCATAACTTAAACGTTGATTGATATTAAATAAAGCGTGCTATTGTTCTAAATAAACAACCGTTGTGTGGGTTACCTCCCCTTACCTAAATACATGTACACATCACTCTTTGACGCTATTTTTGAATTATTGTTTTTCAATTTTCGGTAATAAATAAAAATATTCCGACGTGTACGGTGATAATTTGTATTATATATTCGTAATTCTATCGTTATTTCACAAACTAGTCTGAATTTAAAGCAGATATATATGGAAATTATCGATTTCGAATTTGAGGGCAATACACCCCCTTGACGACGGGCTTAGACAGAGAAATATCAGCCCCGACAGCCCTAACTTTAGGTTGCTGTCTCACCTAGTCCAAAACACGTGTATCAGGGCTGATACACTACTAGGTGTATGATATACAAAATAACCCTGTGTACAGTATCTTGACTAAAATATAGATATAAAAGCAGTCATCTAAGAACCCCTAACCTATTTGAAGACAGTTTTATAAATGAAAGGTTTATAAAAGTAATGGAAAAGGCATCTTAAAAATCCCCTCCGGATAATACATTTTGCATCTTTTCGGTTTTAACAAGAACATTTGAGTATTACTTTTTTTCCCCTATCTGCTTTGGGTTATTGGGGTGGGGATGTTTACAATTGTTGATATAATAAAAATGACAAATGCAAGCTAGTTAATCGTGTAAATAATGCACACTATTGTAAAACTGCTAATATAATGTCCTTTGTATCGCAAGTCGACAACTTCGAAATTAAAAAAAAAAATCCCTTGATATACATACATCTTAAATATGATGAAACAAAACTATCATGAATTCAAGTACACTAATTAAAGATCAGTTCAATTATATGAGTACAAATAAACAACACATATGCATATGCACGGAGATCATTAATAGTAAACCATACCTATTTTTAAAGAATTAAATCGATGTTCAATATCAACGCAATTGATCACTTAATCCTAGCATTTATAAGATTAATGAATGTAATTTCCAAAAATTCAAGGAGGTGTGCATGTGCAATTTTAGAATCTTCAAGATCCTTAACAAACGCTTGACAATAGATCTAAAATTGATACACACTCTGCATTCTAAAACATATTTTTTTCAATTGTATCTAAATGCGAGTTTATAAACATTCAAAATATCAGGCGGCTTCCATACGGTTTTGTAAAGATACTAGGAGTATTGTAAGAAATGAGAATGCATACGCTTACAAAAATTGTAAGTACATGTAACATAGGTAAGGAACATACAACCACACACAAGGACAAATTACAACTGTAAACGTTTTGAGGAGTATTCTCAATATTTTGAAATCAGTTTCGTTTCATATGTTAAAATTTGATTAGAAACATTAAATTCGAGTCTATGCTTACTGAGTATTGATTAAGAAAACAATAATCTATTCGTACTTATACAATATACATCTATATATCTTGTTGGGAAATACATGTTTAATTTAAAATTATAGAATCTTTTTAATTATTGTTGTTATATCATGTATCGGGGTATACCCATCTTTTCTTCATACTTATAGTAGATTTCATTAACGAGTAGTAATGTATATTATATGCGTTTGATAAGGTAAGCCCATTAATTATCAAATTGATTTAATCTTAATTTATTTAGAAATAGGAACAGTTATCAAACGATAGATATTTTTTTACGTTATACGTACATGTACAAATATTTCAATAAATGTGAAGGTTTACCTTAATAACACGTACAAACCAAAAATTAAAATTCTCTGTTTATTTTGCCTTAATAACAAAAAACTCGCTATTTTTGTGCACAGACTAAGGACTTACGCCTACCCATTAGCAGGCGTAGATTTAAACCCAAATTTAGTCCCGACTAAGTCTCCGCCTTTTTGTGAAACGCAACTTAGTCTGGTTTTGAGGTTTAGTCCCTGATTTAGTCCGGACTAAGCTTACGCTTGGACGTAGGCCTTTTTGAGAAACGGGCCCCAGGTGTCCATTTCTCGCACTCTTCTTACATGCTATATTGTTTGTGCAATACCATCGTTAATGAATGTATATGTATCGTCTTTGACAATCTTATATCTGGAACGTTTTATACAATGCTTTAGAGACAAAAAACGCTACCGATAACGTACGTCTACTTCTTTGCGGTGACAAACTAATTACACCTAAGGTTATTTACCTGTAAAGGCCGCTTATTAACAAAAAACAACAACAATTGAGTATAATACATATACAAAAGAAATATCTCAATGTAATATTTTTTTAAAATAATAAATATCATTACTTCTTCGAACTACTCTAGCGAAAACGTGTATCTACACAATCCAATTTGCATTATTAAGAACCTGTTTCGCCGTGAATTAACATACAGTGGTAAACAGTTTCAGCCTTTATGCAAAAATGTATTGTGATATGAAATGAGATTATTTTGCTTTCGTTTTCAAGTATTTAAGTAGCATTAAAGTTTTAAAATGTATGTATGCAACCAGATAATGATTTGAACGACTTTTATTAACATTTATTTTAAAATTGAAAACATAATATGGCAGTTTCATTTATCTGAAGCTTGCAACAATTATTCCATTTGCAATACGAGCAATTACAAAACAAAATATAGAAAACATGACACACTGATTGATGGAGACAAAGATAGATAGATAGATAGATAGATAGATAGATAGATAGATAGATAGATAGATAGATAGATAGATAGATAGATAGATAGATAGATGATAGATAGATACCTTGATCACAGAGAGCACCCTCCCATCTAGTTGCACATGTACAACTAAATGATCCGTCATTTCTTATACAGGTTGCGCCGTTCTGACATGGATTATTGTGACATACATCTTTATGCGAAAAACAAATTAAAAAAATATTATGTACTGTTCCAGACACATAACTACACAAGTAAACGTTGATCGAAAGTGAATAAGGTGACAACACAAAATACAATGTCGTGTAAATTAGATCGGAATGCATAATAAACAAATTCAAAATACATGAAATCTTAGAACTCTTTTTCTTAGAAAGAGGGGTTATGATTAGACGCATATTTAACAAGAGACGACTGGAACATGGTGTTAATTCTATCACATATTCTCTTGAAAAATATCAAGTTTTTTTTCATTTTTCGTTGACCAAGCTTCCTGTTGTCTTGTTTTACAATATAGAAAAATAATCAATATTCAACTTGAAAAGCGTTGAGATAATTCCATGATCAGTGTTGCTTTAATGCCACCCACCGTTTTTGTACACACTGTAAAGACGTGGAGATGGTTTTTTGAATACTGGACAAAAAACTTTATAATTAAAGAAAATGACTAATTAAACTCGTTGTTTGTATATAACTAATACGTTTTCCCCCTACATGATATGTTTATGGCTTTGTGGAAACCGCGGCAAAGTGATTTTGTAACTCATTTTATATTAATGACTACATGTAAGTGTTTATGTGATAACGAACCGAGGTAATAGTAATACATTACTAAATTGTTCTGCTTACTCAAACGGAAAATATTAGGTTGTTGGACTGAATCAAAATGGTAACTTAAAGTTACTATTTTAAATTAAGACTGTGAATTCTCCATACATTCTTCCTTCAAATTTTGTATCGATATATGATAATGATGATGATGATGATGATGATGATGATGATGATGGAGGAGGTTGTGGTGGTGGTGATAATAGAGAGAGAGAGAAAAAGAGAGAGAGAGAGATGATACCTTGATCACAGAGAGCACCCTCCCATCCAGTTGCACATGTACAAGTAAATGATCCGTCATGTCTTATACAGGTTGCGCCGTTCTGACAGGGATTATTGTGACATACATCTTCATGCGGAAAAAAGCATTAAAGTATTATGCACTGGTACATTTGTACATATAACTACACAAGTAAACGTTGATCAAAAGTGAATTAAGTGATAGCACAAAATACAATGTCGTGTAAATTAGATCGGAATGCATGGTAAACCAATTCAAAATAAATAAAATCTTTGAATTCATTTTCTCAGAAGGAGGGGTTATGATTTGATGCATATTTAACAAAGACGACTGGAACATGGTGTTAATTTTATCACATAATATCTAAAAATATCTAATTTTCCTTTAATTTTTCGTTGACCAAGTTTCCTGTTGTCTTGTTTTACGATATAAAAAAATAATCAATATTCAACTTGAGAAGTGGTGCTAGAATTCCATGTTCTGTGTTGCTTTAGTGCGAAACACCGTTTTTTTACACACTGAATAGACGCTGGAAAGTTTTTTTGAATGCTGGTCGAAAAATTATTTAATTAAAGACAAGAGGCCCAGGGGCCAAATAGCTCACCTGAGCAAAAATTGCCTTAATTCTGATCAAATTAGCATTACAGTATCAAAATATCTTGACAACTAAGTACAGTAGATCTTGCTAAAACAAATTGAAAATCTACCAATTTTTATCCACCCCTTTTTCTTGGTAAATACCAAGCCCCTTTTGTTGTTGTACCTGTAAGAAGTTTTTTTTCTATTCCTAAATCCCCCCCCCCCCTATTTCGTGGCTCCACTTTTCTCTATGTAATCATGGTTTCATCAAACTTAAATTTGCATAACCTGTGCGTTCACACTAAGTACTGAGTTTTGGACCGAAAACTTTCCCAGAATATTTTTAAAGATTTTCTCTGTATATTCCTATGTAAAAATTCATCCCCCATTATGGCCTCACCCTACCCCTGGACTATTATTTAAACATGAGTTTTTAAACAAGTTTTGTTTAGATTCTATCGGTCACATATTAATCACTTCTGTAGTGTTTCTACATGGTCGTTCGTTTTATTGTAAAACTGTAAAAACGAACTCACTGCTGTGTTGCCCCCTCCCCCCGCTCCGCTGCCAAGTGTTCGCGCTGGATTTTTTTTTTAATTGGCGAAAAGATATCCAGATCTGTCGAAAATCATTTTTTGGCGACTTCTCCTAAAGTGTAACATTCGGTCAGTCTGTGTTGATTCAATCGCCACGTGCGGCCGAAAATCTTGTGTCGCTTCAGCGCACACAGCTGAGAACATATATATCCCCAGGTTATTTATGGCTGCAGATCATCAATTGTTATGTAACTGTGTAACAATGTATCGAAGGTTATCGAAAGTTAATGGGTATCGAAGGGTGCTTTCACTACAGTGGTCAATTGTAAAACAATAAGGCTATTAAGCCAATCATCTTCACATTAAAGGTGAGAGATCGTGATCTGAGAATGTGGCTAATAAATTAACCTGTTGAACACGCTTAACTTCTATAGTTATGAGCAGAGTAATATATATTATAATTAAAAGTTTTATGTCAAATGAAATTTGTTTCTGAGATTTAGAAGTTATGAAATACGACTACATTATGCAATGCAGTCTGTCGCCATAGAAATCATCAAAGTACTGCAAGTGTCGACAGATTTCTTCCATGATAGTTCACTTGACTTACAGACTATAATATAGCGACATATCTGCCTCCCAAAAATATATGCGCTTCTCAAAGTTACACTTAAATGAGATAGATATGTGTTCTTGGGGATTTTTAATTATTGATTTCTAATTATATGAAAATTGATAAAAAAAAAAAAAAACCTTTTATTGAAGTTGTGTAGTATGAGGTTGTAATGCAACTTAATATACTAACAAGATTAGTTACAGCCAGTGCAATACTAATTTCAGGTCAACAATATATGAATACCCAATCTATAGTGTCCAGAAATATAATAATATGCATGTATACATGGAGGTTGCGCCCTCATTTGTATGGCTGTAGGTGAGGAGGTAAACGTGTAGCGATGTACATACCATGTATGTCTGCATATACGAGTTCCGAACCGTGGCTACAGATGATACCCATTGACAGTCTTTCAATACATCTATGCGCAGTTTGACCTAGAAACTGACCAGTTTCATAACTTCTTCGAATTTCTCTAACACGGACTGTCTAATTCTTTCACAGAATTCCAATTTATGAAAGGGCAATTGAAGTTTTATTCAATTTAATAAGTCAGCCCACGGGCTGACTGAAAACTCAGCAGAATATTTAATTTTTAAAATCTGAAATAGTCTAAAACAGAAGCAATAAGACCTTGATGGCTTTACCTGCATCTTCTTATTTATTTGTATTTATAACCTCACATTTAGAACTGTAGGAATTCAGTTTAAAAACCGATCAAAAGCTTTGAAAACCATACCAATTAGAAATCATTTAGATTCAAATTGACACATTTCATTGAGGAGACATCGTCGGAACCCATGGGTCCCTTATCTGTTACATTGCTTTCAATGCAGTGTAATGGATAGAAAACACATGGGTTCCGACGATGAGAGGAGAGTGCAAATGTGCATGCAAAACATTGGTCACTACATGCATATTTAAAAAGTACAAAATATTAACTAAACCAAGAATTGCTTTTGACCTGAGGGTGTCATGACCTTGACCAAAAATTATTTGGGCAAGATCAAGGTCACTGGCAGGAAAAGTGCAAAAATCGTGTCCGATCCATATCATTTTTTATGAAAAAAACATTGAAAGTTCTTTCTCACACAAAGATTGCTTATGACCTTAGTGTGTGTAATGATTTTGTTCCAAGTTTATTTTGTCAAGTTCATAATTTGTGTCTGCTTTATACTGTTTTTAAGGAGAAACATTGGAGATAGCTTTTTCATTTAAAGATTGCTGATGACTTGAGGATGTGTCATGAACTTGACCCAGGGTCAGTTGTGCAAGTTCAAGGTCGTTTGACAAATAAATGCTTCTTTCTTGTCTGTCATATCTACATGTAATATACATGGAAATGATTAGAAGCTAAAATTTGACACAAAGATTGCTTCTGACATGTACTTAAATATGTCCCGACTTTAACTTTGATCATCTGGGCAAGTTCAGTGTCACTATAAGAAAAGAAGCATCCATTTCTTTCTAATTGATGAATGCTTTAGTTATGATTTTGTTTTTCTTAGTGGGGAAGGGGAGGAATTATTTGTGAAGTTGCTCACAGAACCGCCAGTTAGTCCACTGAGAACACTTTAACCCTTTCTGGCAACCAAAATTCACCTTAAATTAACTTAATAAAGGAAATTGAATTTCGGGGCATTTTTCCCCCTCCCCCAACACACATTTTAGTAGAAAGCAATATAAATTGTTATGGCAACTTAAAAAACAAATTATATTAAACAAAATAAGTTATAGCTGCCTCACAACTCCCCTCCACCTCCCCCTCCCCTACCACTACCACGGATTAGATTTTAAAGATTATTTTTTTCCTTTAATGGCTTGTTAATACATTTCGGATACATTTGTTCCCCGAAGCAAAAACGATGCTGAGTGCCTGCATGGCCAAACGTTATACGGAGAGTTGTCCCTCCCACTGGGCACCTCTCGTACAGCGCACCCTCGGGTTTGAGGAGCAGTCATCGTTTATTTTTGTTTTTCTGAACTTACTTTATCACATTAACAATCCTGTCTGATTAAAATTACCACCTTTCTGCTTACACTCATCAGGGTCTGATAGGTATCGATAACAATTCATTTTCACATGACCTCTATATTTGCACACAACCTAAATATATATCTCATTTACCAAATACATGACATTATATGTTAACAAGAAGTGCAACTCTTCAATACTTAGTCTGGGAGTTAAATAGAAAAAAGCAGGATTTAAATAATTTGTCTGTCTACATTTAAAAAATTCCAATACATTTTCTAAAGCCCTGATTGGTCAGAATTTTAGGTCGGGTGAAGATGACCCCCTATCAATACCTGTCACACCCTGTATGGAGAAGAGGGTGCTTTTAATCAGACTGATTGACAATCCTTTTCCGACAGGAAGCTGAAACGGAAGACCTCTTCGTTGCTTTGCAACGAGCTCGTCTCTAGTTCTCATTTTTCTTTTTCTTCCTAGACGCGAACTTTGAGGCTTCATATCTTGCTCATTTCTGAACGGGTTTTGCTCACATTTTTAGGGCTCATAGACATTACAAAACACTATCTAAAACGCTGCATGAACTTCCTATTCCGTTAACGAGCTATCCCCATTTTAAAAGTTTTTAGGGCCTTCGGTTTCCAGACAAAGGCTCCGAGACTTTGATAGCAGGGAATGGGAATCCAACGAATTTGAATAATAGAGACATTGTTTTTGGATTACGTTTTTTATTTAGAAAAAGGTAGGGAGTCAAGAATAGGATTCCAAAAAGTTCAAAAATTTAGACAATTTTTTTGGTATCTTTAGAACGACAAAGATTTTGTTAAAACATGTAGAATAAAAGTTGTGCAGAATGTTAAGGGCTTTCATTTGACACCAATGAAAAAGGGCTGGCCCCTAAAATGAAGGGCTAATAGCGCTTGAAAGTGTTTGCTTACTAACTCAGTATGGAGGGTAATCGTGTTCAAAAATCCAGACACGTAAACTTGTAAATCCGAATATGCAATCGTGTTGATGTGTGAGCCTGAGTATGAATATGTGTAATTCTGATCGTGTAACCTATAAAACTCGGGCATAAACACGTGTAAGATTTGACTCAGTTCCTTCGCATGATGTACATTTTGCAACTTTATTGTTTACATTAGTTAATTAAACCTTCAACTTTGCTCACTTTCAATCCGTAGTTTCTCCATTTGTAACTTCAGGCTTGGCAATAGCACATCTGACATGATACAAATTGACAAATATAAAGTCTACAAATTTCTCGAGTTTTGACATGACCTTATATGGAAACAGTGACGTCACTGATAAAAAAAGGCTAGCTGCAGGTAAAGGCATGCCGTAATCGCCGGAATAGGGACGGAATAAATAAAAAAAAATATTAGGTAAGCCTATAATCATATTATCTCTGGATAACAACATTTCATGTAGTATTATTTTTCGGAAAATTAAATTATGAGATTGGTGTACATTTTATCAAGAGAATGTATAAAAGATGCGAGTAAAGAATTCGATCGGCTTCAGATATCCTCTTAGAACTGAAAAAATTACATTTAATGACTTTGTTTGAATACACGTGTGTAAAGATATATACGCATTTTTATTTATAGGCGTCTGAACCGGGAGGGGGGGGGGGGGTGGGGGGGGACTTAGCCCCCCCCCACTTATTTGCCAAGTTAGACCTAACCATTAGGAACAAAGCAACAGGGAGGATACACCCCCCCCCCCTTACTTTTTCCTCGCAACAAACAAAATTGTTCCTTAAAAGACATTAAAGAGAATGAAATATTAATAGTGATATTGAAAATTAGAGTCATAGTAGGTATACTAGCGCCCCCCCCCCCCCCAACCACCACCACCACGGATTAGAAATTTCATGATTTGGGGGGGGGGGGATTGGGCAGGTAAGATTGGAGTTATTGGTATACCCTCCCCCACGGATTAGAATTTTCATGATTATGGGAATTCTTGTGAATATTTTTCATGATTAGTTTAGCCCCCTCCCCCTTTCAATTTGCTTCCGACGCCACTGTTATTAGAGTACATGCAACAAATTGTTATATAGGCATCGGCTGAATTAAGAAAATATCTCCAAATGCATCCTTATCGCTACCACAAAGTTGTGACAATACCCCCCCCCCCCCCCCCCCCCAACCACGCGAAAAATTACACGGGGTCCGTCAGCTGATTTGCAAAGTTATCGATAAGAAAAACAAACTATTTAAAGACATTGGTTTTGAGATTGTGATGACCCGGTAATATGAGACATAAGAAGCGACACCCTCTTTAAAAAACATGAATAAAAATTCCAAAGATAAGTTTAACTGTCGTGAAATTAAAATGTGTATACATTTTTTTAAGAAATGTTTCTTTGCATTGTCGGCAATATATAAGAAAAAAAGCCTATCATGCAGGTAAAAATTTAGGTTTTTTAAAAATTATTTAAGAAATTATTACGGGAGTGAGTATGACGTCCTGAATGTCGGTTCAATACAAACTCACTTTGTGAAGTTGGCTGATAAAAATTTTCTGGAGAGCTAGTATAATACAGCTTTACAGCCACTTGTGAACTAGCTGCAGGTCTGTAGCTCCCTGTCTAAAAATACAGATGGACGATCTTTGAGCTACAGTGCCTCCCATAGTAAAACTTTAATTTACGGCACACAAAAAATATGCGCTAGTTTTTTTTTTTATTATTATTGAAGATTGTGTTATTATTCATCTTTCACTTACACAACAACAAAAAGTATAAATACATGTAAAGTAACATAAATTTTTCCAGCGAAAAATTACCAAATCCTTGCAGGTCGTTTATTCTATCTAATTCAGAAAAATAACAAGAGTAAAAATGGGGTACTCTATATGCAATGTTTTTGCCCAAAAATGACTAAGTTCAACAGCTGATATTTTTATAAATTATCAGAAATCAAAATCCTAGCAATTTGCATACTTCTGATATATATGTATAAATGATCTGCAAAAGAACAACTTCCTATCTTGAAAACTGTTCGAGGAGTTATCGGTACAATAAGGGAACCTTTTTGACAGCCACTCGCCCGTCTGCAATTTTTACTATTTCAATAATCGGAAACCCGGTTAAAAATTCAGTCTCAAAATTCTTAGAATTCAGAAGCATTGGAGTTACAAGGGACCTCACGGCGGTCTTCGAACCCCATGCCGCTCAAAATATATTTACCCCCTTAGGAAATTTCTTGATCCGTCTCATTTCTAGAAAAGAGTATGCATTTACTTATATTCCAGTTTAAATTACATGTCAATTTTTTTTTAGAGATATAAGATATTAGGCATTTCCTTTAATAATATCATGAGAATTATATTACGGAAATAAGCGCATTCGTCATATCGACAACGATTTTTTTTCTACATGAACCTCTTCCTGTTTGGTCCAGTTTCAATCATACCTCAATTTTGTTTTTCTTTTCTAAAAATAATATCCGTGTTTTCGATAGAAAAGGTGTCGTTCATTAAAAGCTTATTGCAACAGTTTAGCTGAATTTTATGTTTATTTTTCGTTCATTCCGGTCCGGATGTTACGGCATGCCTTTTCCCGCAGCAAGGCAGTTGCCATATAAGGTCATGTCAAAATTCGACAAACTTGTAGACTTTACATTTGTCAATTTGTATCATGTCAGATGTGCTATTGTAACGTGCAAGGGGGGTCACTGCCTGTGATCCCCGCGGGCCCGTACCCGAGATAGAATCGGATAGCCCTGATTGCTGCCAATATTTACAAATGCAGACTTAAATCACCGCTCCTGCACATATATAGGGACTCAACGTTACGCAGGCAGGGATGACCGCACACCTACGCAACTAAACAGGTACCAACGTTAACGCAAGCAGGGATGACCGCACACTTGCGTCAACAACGCAATCTAACGCAAGCAGGAAGTGCCGCACACTTGCACTAGACAGGCCAGAACACCAGCAGGGATGACCACACACTAGTGCTCCGCCGCAACCACCACCAATACAAGCAGGGATGACCGCACACTTGTATCAATGCGATACAAAGCAGGGATGACCGCACACTCTGTATCGTATGTTAGAAAACACGAAGATTAGAAAGAGCAGGGATTTCCACACACTCCATCTAGCCGTACCTGCTCAAGTTTAACCCCAAACAGTCGTTTCTCTTTACGCAATAGACACTGTCCCTATATATGAGCCGGCCTAAAATAATTCGAAGTATCTAAAAATGGGAAATCAAAAATAAACAAACTAATCCGGCCGAACCCAAAACTACTTACGCAGAACAACTTATATACATTGAATATTTATTATTGTATAAAAATAATCATCACAATAATTGATTAATTATTGAAAACATTAATTAAAATAATCAAGAATCAATAAATCAAAAGGAAAAAACTCGTGCTATAAAATATGTTAAGAAGCTGCCCGCTTCACTATTGCCGAGCCTGAAGTTACAAACGCAGAAACTTCTGATTGAAAGTGTGCAAAGTTGAAGGTTTAATTAACTAATGTAAACAATAAAGTTGCAAAATGTGCATCAGGCGTAATAACTGAGTCAAATCTTACAGGTGTTTATGCCCGAGTTTTATAGGTTACACGATCAGAATTACACATATTCATACTCAGGCTCACACATCAACACGATTGCATATTCGGATTTACAAGTTTACATGTCTGGATTTTTGAACACGATTACCCTCCATAGAATGTCCCTACTATGGCTTGCAACATTGGTAAACCGAGGGTCTAACTGAAGAACATTTAGTGTTCTCTCTATATATTTTTCATCAAGAAAAACTCTGTGGAAAAGCATTGTCCAAAAAAACTTATACTTTTCCTTTCGGAACGAGGTATTTCTTCTGTCAGGCAATGCTGGTTCAGAAGGTCACCACATTTGTCTGTTTCTCCCGTCTGTTATGCAGGGTTTGCAAAAAAAATGTTTACATTCATCACAGTTTTGACTTTGCGGGATACAGAATGTCCTCTCAAAGGCGTCAACACTGATGTCCTCATTCCAATTTGTCTTTTCTTCACATATCATTTCTTCTAACTCCCATTCATTAAAATTGATGAATTGAATCATTGATTCCCTTTGATCAGAGTTCATCCTCAAAGTAATTATACTTGTGTCCTCAATTTCCTCCATTTTGTTACAAGAATGATAGCCAGAATTGGAGGGAAAGTTTTAGGGCATGGGGTACCAAAGGAGATTCCTCTACCATGGCATCATGTATGTGGCTATTTTTATAAGCATTAAATTCTTATTATCTGTCCATCAAAATTGTTATTAAATATTTACATGGAAATATATTCCAACATAATAACTATCACAATATTTTCCCAGCATCCACAAATATTTTGATCCCCACTGAGGGCCCATCCCGGGAGTTGGGCTGATTATTAGATTTATTGACATTTGGCGGGATGCACGGAGTGCCTCCCCACTGTGAAAATATTTCAACTTCCCATGATTCATTGTAACTGGTCCATTCCATTTTATTTCTACAAAAGGGTAAATTGTGATTTTTGATGATTGTTTTATTCGAAATATATATACAAACCCTAAGGTCTATACACTTAGCTCTGTAATAATGAAATCACTTGATCATAAAGTGTAAACTTTGAATCATATTTGACTCATAAATATACCTATGGAAATAAAAATATGTATCCTGGTACACCACATGAAAAAATGATCAAGTCCGTATTATGAAACGTAAAAGTGCAAGCAATATTACATTTCACAACATAGCAAGTAACCATTGTAAAGATATTAGAAGACTTCAAGAAAATGTCAGAAACTATGAGAAAACGGCCAGGTAATTTCAAGTTTGAGATGCCGATTACCGAGGGAAAAAAAGCAGGAATTTATGCAAAATCTTCAAAATGTGAGAGGAGTTTGGGTCAGCAAGTTCGGGAGACCAGTTAATAACACGGACATCATGGAATCATTGCTGGATACCTGGAGACAATCTCTAAAAACGAATGATGATGATTTTAAATCACCTGCAACTTACACTAAAGTAGATAAGAGTCAAGTGAAGCTGGATTTTTTGTGACATCATTGCAAGCTGTAAGAAAACTGATCGATGTTTCAGCATCCCACGGGAAGTACTGTAAAGGGACTCTTAAAGTAAAAAAGGTCACAAAGAGTAGTCATGTGAGTTCATTGAAATTAGTTTATACCAGGGGCAATAGAAGAAAACATTCCTACATTTGGGCATCATCTCCATATCTACCAAATGGGAAGTCTCTTGTTAATGAAAAAATCAACCATGCATTTCTATGCAGTGGAATGTTACCTTCTCATTATTCAAAAATTCTGTAATGCAGCAGGACTTGGTGTTCTCTCCGTTGAAAAAAGGGACGCATTTTTTAAAATGTTTAAACCAATTGTACAAGAAGAATATGAAGATTCGTGCAACACTGCCATTCTTAAAGACGTTGGAGTATATGAAAACTTGGATGGAATAGACATAATTACTGATGCACGGCATGGATGGCGAAAAAATGCGCAAGACACCAGTGTCGTTGCAATTGGGGAGCGATCACATAAAGTTCGTAATTGTGCTCATGTAACAAAGGCAGAGGATCCTGTTTCTCAAAGACATGAGACAATTAGAACACGAACAATTTATGAAGATTTTGACAACCTGGACATTTCTGTGAATGTGCATACTCACGAGAGGAACATGGCCATTAATAAATATGTAAGAGAACGGGAACTTTGCTTTACATGTAATCAAAATGATCTTTGGCATGGCATCAAAAGTATCAAAAATGCCTTGACTAATATTTTAAGTGGACCAAGATACAATGAAAAACCTGGTCCGAAGAATTTGTCGATAAAGTGGAACCTACTGCGACACATTTTTACGGGCAGCAAAGCATTGTGAGGGCAATTCTACTACTTTGAAAACTTTGTTGGACACCATTGTTGACCATTACCAAAATTACCACAAGCAATGCCACCCTAGCTCAAGATGTAAACAAAATCCAAATTATGAACCATCAAAAGTTGTACTTGAAAATCCTGTGGCAATTAAATTACTCAAAAGTGTTATTGTAAATTCCTCAATTTATAAATATCCAGATCATTTCAATTTAGGGAGAGATACATACTATGTGGACAGTTTTAAAAACACTTTGAATGTCTATCAAGACAAAAGAATAGCATTTGGAAGTGAGCAGTATAAAGTGCCTGCTTTCCTTGGAACTCTGCATTAGAATGAAAATGTGAATTGAGAACATACTTCAATATCATTCAAGGCTGATCCAAAAGCCCAAAGACGCTTAAAGGGCAAACAAAACTATGAAAAGAAAACATTTAATTTTAGAAATAATATATGGATGCGCTAAATAAAATAAATATACTCAAAGCGGGGAAAAAAAATAGTGAAACCATGTGCTGCTGTCTTTTATTTCAACACGTGTCTGTGCTATGAGGTATCTATTTATAGCTTCACTCTGTAGTCTTATCAGTTGGGGATGTGGCCTTCTCCCTAATATGCTTAATTGCCCTCCGTACGGATATTCAACTAGGTCAGATCCAGCCTTTAAGGATATACATTTGCAACCTAGTTTGTGAACTATCAATACATATATCATGATTGTCGTGTCAGGGTAAAACACAAAGCGTCATGGTAGTGGCATTTAAAATGTTGTCATATATTATCCGATTTATATCATAATGTTATTAAACTACATAACTATTCTGCATAAATAGATGCCTTTTTTATATGATAGTTAAACTCTATTGATATGTTGTAAGTATACCGCAACAGTGATGCGTAGAAAGAATATTGAACCCGCCGGCTTTCCATACAATACTGGATTCCCCGTTGGGGTTGTCAGCTGATCTTAACATGTCAAGTCACGAAGCAAAACCAAATAAAACAACTAAAGCAGTATTGGTATGTACAGTTTGCAAATATCTTCTAATTGTCACAACATGTTATTGTGTGCCATTGACTAAATATGCGTATTAATAGCACTACTTATCATGTAATTGTAAATTCGTGGAAGCCATTTTTCTTTTCATTCAAATTCCTGATAGATTTCAAATACAAGTCGCCACTTTCCTAAACGCTTATTGTTAAATGAATTTAAATCGCCTTAGGTAAAGTTTAAATATGATATTAATCAGAATCATGTATTTTTGTACAATTTTACATGCATATAGTTTCTTGACGCGAGATAACGTTTAAATGGATCACTTTATAGATTACACATTGTTCTCGGCGATATAGTATGTCCATTTAAAGTTTTTGATATAGAAAAGTTTTAATCTGTGTACGTTGTTCATTGATTGCTGCATTAAAATCAATTTAAAACAATGCAGACTCCTTATTGTAAAGGGAACAATAGTGTGGAGCAAACGTTGCTCTCAGTGTATATTGCACGTTACATAATGCATAGAAAATTATAAAAAATGTTCGCTGATAACATATATTAGTTTACGATCCGTACATATCATGAAATAATAAAAAAAAAGCATCTTAATAAATGATGAAGCTGGGATTTCTTTTAACGCAAAGAACATCCAAGAATGTCAAACACACAAATGGAGTCATTGATGTTTATAAAAATAAAGAATGCTTATCAATACCCAAACATTGGAAACTCATCTTTCTGACATGTTCAGTTTTAGATAAAGACAGAAAAAACAACGTATGAAAAATGGGTCTTTTACTGCTTTGTGCGTTCCTTGTCAGTATCGCTTTTAACATCGCAACAGGAAACACTGTAAGTACATGTAAAAAAACTAACCTTAATATTTCCGTTTGTGAAAGTTTAAATTTAGTCTTTACATGTGTTAATCAAAAACAGTAATTATTTGTTTATATATGTGTGACCTTACAGTTCGCATCCACAACATTGATGAGTTGGCAGGATTTTTGAAAGGTTTCTTTTTTATTCATAAAGATTGGATATCTTCTGTTTTTATAAACCTCATTTTATTTAGTACGTCGATTTCAGGTTCATCGGTGAAATTCTTTGGTGTCTATTTTTTCTCTTAGCTTATATGCTTGCTACATGAGACTTTAAACACTGTATAGAATTACAAAATATTGTAGGTTTGACCACAATTTATTCATTATATTAAATTATTCGATATTTGTACATAAATGTACATCATGGTTCATACGATGTTCATTTAAAACTATTAAATATATTCCGATATTTCTATTCTTAAATGCCTTTCAATACAATGTTAAAACAATTATTTTACGTTTTCGAGAATTTTAGACGTAAAACATTTTAATATGTCATTACAAAATCAATGTCTTAAATAATTTTAATTACATTTCTATCAGAGGACCGTGTTTAAAAACAAACGCACATCGGCTAAAAACGCTGCATAAATAGCATTGGCCAGACTATAATGATAGCGTTACAAGCATCTGGCTCAAAACAATTTACAAAATAAAATATGTTTAATGATATCATTTACTTTTATTGCATGTACATATACGAACATATGCATTTGCAGCATATGTAATCAAAACAACATCAAAAGCAGATTAAATGCGCGGGAGTAAAAAAGATCAAATACTCACAATGGTTGCTGTTTGCATTATGAAAGCATAATTAAAAATGTCAAGAGAGTAACAGAAAAATGATGAAAATTCACATGAAGTGTCAATCGTATCATTTCAACATAAAAACAAACACTAACAAAACAGAGAGCTACATATACTTCCCCTAAGAAACATTTCAGAAAAAAGATTCAATTGCATTTTGATAGTTAAACATATCCATTGTGTTGGTGAGGTTGAACTCCTTGTACATGTAGCGTGTAAGAAATGTATAATATAGATAGGTTTCTATACAGATGTTTCTATACTGCTGTGAATTACAAGCAGTTTTCGTTAGAAATAGAGAAAACCATACATTATGAATGTCAATATTGTAAAATAAAATATTGTAAAATAAAAAAAAAAAAAGTAAAGGAAAACAGTTGTTTCACTGTGCGGGGATTTAATCATTTTGTAATGCAGATGTTTTTAAAGTATGAGTGGGAGGTGTGATTTTTCTACAAACCCCTCTTATATTACATTGTTACCCGTAAATAATAAAAAAAAATACAACAAACATACATAAAGCCAATCGCTGATAACAATAAAATAATGAAAATAAAGTAAAAATGGGTAGTCATATTCTGTTAATACACAGGATGAATCTCTCCCATTCAGTCAACTGAATGTTTACTGAATGGTCTGGAAATGTGACTGAATGGCATATATGTGCCATTCAGCCACCTTTTAGTTACCATTCAGTCACGTTTTAGTTGACTGAATGGCAGAGATTCATCATGTGATATCTATAAAAGTGAAACAAAAGACTAAAAATAATCATGTTTAAGGTCCCTTTTAATGAGAATAGCAGTTTTCATTTTACTCTATATGTATATTTATAATTTTCATCAGGTATATGACAATATGAGAGAGACAATTTCAAAAACTAGAATTATAAGGATTTAAATGTTCAGATAATATTGAATATCATTTTCTAGAAATCGAATCGAATCATTTTCGATTATCTCATTTCCGAAATTTATCAATATTTATTTTAAAATCACTTCCATCGTACGAACACCATCTGTCTATTTTGGAACCAGTCTGTTCTTTTAGCGTTTTATTTACTTACAGTAGAACTTTATTAGCATTATATGTACCAGATCCTTACCAAAATATTAACAGAGACTAAATTCTCATGACAGTGATTCAAAACGACAAAATTAATATAAATGTGTTAATGTACATAAAAAAATCAAGGTTGCAACTAAAACGGAATATGTTCTGTTTTTTCGAGTATAGGTTAAACCTAACCCTTATCGATTTCCTGTTTATCCTGTTAACGAATGTCCTAGAAGCAAAAATGAGTTTAAAACAGCAGCACAAAGAAGAAATTGCACCAGAGGCTTACGATACCTGTGTTCCCCTAATAAATACATGTCATCTCTAATAGAATTCTGCACAGACCGACCTAGAAGTCTTTATGAAAAAGGTATAATGACAAATAATTTCTATATGATAATTATTCATTATTCATGAAAATAATATGACAATAATACATACACTTACAAAATTTATTTTAAAAAGGAGACGTCGTTTCTTTTTGTATTGCATTTTAATAATTGCTAGAGCAAGTTGAATGGCAATAACGAAACTTATGTAATAATTTCGGCTATAAGACGGTATAACATTTGTTATGTTCAGTCAGCAACAGCTTGATATGTAAGATTTAGTAAAATAAAAATTATGACAATGACTAACATGTAATCATGTATTAATAAAAAGACACCAATAGTTCATTCCCATCAATGTTTCTGGTTATGAACAGTTACATGATTAATATCCCATAATATTTACATTTTCCGGTGTCTTTGCATGTGATAACACTACGTATCGATTCTGTACTACATTACCCATAACTTCAAATGATGCCAAATATAAATGCCATTGGGGTTTTCATATTTATATCTAAAAATTCAATCGTTCGATAGTTTAATATTATATAAATACAATTGATAAGGAATCATTCTTTCAATATTATGAGGTGATTATTTCGGTCGGGTCGTGATTTATCGTCAAATCTTTCACAAAGTCCTTCGGACTTTATTAAATTTGATCACGCTCCGACCAAATTTATCACCTTATAATACTCAAAAAATGAGTCCTTATTCTTTAAAAAAATGAATATTTTACAGGCAACTGTGTGTTACTTGAAGGTACAGGTGACCTGGACCATTACAGCTGTGTAGAAAAGTTCAATAGTAGCTGTCCTTCGGAATATTATTATGACGAAGATATTTTTAAATGTTAGTGATCTTTTCTTAAAAACATTAATATCTTCGAACTTAAGATTTTTTTTTCAATCGTGTATTATTTTTAAGTCGAAGTATGAGGTCGGTGGTAAATGCTGTTCGGGTCTAACAATGCCTTTTATTTGAAGTTTTATTTGGACCGTTTGATAAGAATGTTTTTATTCATGTGAATGCATGTACTATTTTAGGTTATATTAATATTGATAAAATCATTAACAGTCGTGCCTTGTTTCTTTTAACAAAAAATAGAGCAAAAATCATATCCAATTAATTTGAATAAAAAAAAACAGATTTAGATACAGTTTTATAAATGACTATAAAATATTTATTCCATTCCCGACATGTAACATGTTTATGCATCTTAACAGATCCAGCATGCCTAGAAATTGATAAGCAGCTCCGATGTTTTGCTGCTGATAATGATTGCAATAAAAGGTATTATTTCTAAGTTCCCAAACCATATATGAAGTGCATATGTTACTTTGGCATACCTTTATGACCACTTAATATATATTTGAAGCTTTTTTCATATTTTAGAGATTTACCTACAACAGAAACCCATCTCAACATTTCTAGAATGGAAACTGTCGGGAAAGAAACTTTTAGAAGAGAATCTCCTAAAGTACTTGCAATTGTCTATATAATTACTGTTGTTTCAGTTGGGTTTATACTGATCTGGATTATTTTTAAAAAAAGAAGAAAAGGTAAAGTTATAGATATAACATCTTTGTTGTACAGTCAATTTTAAAGGTTTTGTGTTTAAATAACATTCCATACAGCTATAGTTGTATGCATTACGATTTTTTTTTATCATACACTCATCGAAATCATATGATGTTTTATCAACCTAAAATCCCACGTCAAGTAGTATTGGCCGATAACACAGAGAGTGATAACGATCTTACAAGCTTGGTTGATATCGCTTCTTTGTGTCCTCGGTCAATATTGCTTGATATGGGTCCATATAACCACATAACCCCCACATCAACCTAGAAAGAAATCGATAAGTGTAATATATTTCAAATACTGGGTTTATTTTGTTTCTTTATGTTTTCCTGTTTTTAGTCCCTTACCGGTTTCACCGGAGGGGACTATAGCTTTCCTCTGCGTCCGTCAGTCCGTCTGTCTGTCTGTCCGTCCGTCTGTCTGTCCGTCCGTCCGTCTGTCCCACTTCAGTTTTCCGCCCTTTATTTCTTTATGCGTTTGAGTAATACCATGAAATTTGCTGAACAGCTTCAAAATGTCAAACTTCAGATCAAGTTTACATTTTTGTAGCGTCTGGTTGACATACTTTTGAGAAAATTATTTTTTTATATTCCAATTTTTTAATGTTCGGGTTCGGTATCGGGTTCGGTGTGTAATGATTAAACGAGGAAAGTATGTAGTCAGTAATAATATTGTGCATTACTTTGACCATTCCTTTTATTGTTTCTAACAAAACAAATAAGTTCTCTAAAATAGTTTCAAGCATTGTGGTGTTAATTTATTCGAAAGGGTTTTTTATATATTTGCAATCGGGTTTGTTGTCGGGTTGGTCTGTTGAGTCGGGGTACAGAAGACGGTAAGAATGATATTCTGCATAACAGTGCATTGTTTCCAAAATTTCTAAAAACCGGAAGGGGACGTGTATTGCTTACGCAATACTCTCAGAATGCTTGATTTTTTTTTTTTTTTAGTTTTTAACGCGTTAAAAATTAGATAAATGAATTTTGAGTTGTTATATTGATAGTTGTCACAGCAATTATTTGCTGTTATTTTGTACGACATTGTTGGTCTGATCATCAGAAATGCGGCGCTTGTCATGTTACTTGTGTGGACGCACTCTGGGAGAATATATTCAGGTTGCTCAAATCCCGATCCCTAGATGGTAGGGTTTGGTCAAAATTGGAGATCCACTATTTTTTCAAAGAGATATAGATAAAATTAGATGTGTGGTAACGCAATCAATGCCCCTGAAGGTGACAACATTTTCAAATGAACAATCCAATATGACATTTGTTTGATTTCAGAATACCTTACATGTATGAGTCCATGAATATTACTCTTTGTTTTAAATTCAAGATGCTTAACTCTGTTAGAAATCATCGGAGTTCAAAATTGACCTGTACCAAATTCCAACTCAGCCCGTAAATCTGTAAGAAAAATCCATATGTTAAATTTGCGTTAAATATAAGCAATGGTTGTTAAAAAATCGTCCGAAATTGGTTTTCCCTTTTTTCAAAGTTCAAGAAGCATAACTTCGTCCAAAATCATTGAACCAAAACTGAATTCATACGTAGCCCGAGTATTTATAAGATACATCAATACATTAAATTCGAGTTGAATATGTGCAACAGTTGTTCAGATAATGATCGGAAAGTGAATGATGACGGACTGACAGGAGGACGGAATAACGGAACGATTTCATTTCATGGCGGGGGCATGACAATCTACATTTCTGTTTTCTCAAATACTAATCGGTCAGACTACATTTAACACATGTGGAATCGTTCTTGGGTAGTGTAGATTCAAGTTTGTTTAAATAATAATCCCCGTAGTAATGATTTGGTCAAAATATGGGAATCCTTTTTTTTATTTTGATCAATAGATGCATAATGTTGAAAATCTTTTTTTTTAAATTTCCCAAAAGCAAATTGACTAGATTGGTAGTAATTTGTATGGTAAGATAGATTTATGTTTGTTCAAATCCTAATCACTCGAAAGATGATTTGGCATAATTAAGCGAGGACGGAATTATTAAAATGGAAAACATTTTATGAGTCTTAAAAACTCACGAATGTGTAAATATATGATTTATTTATGTGCAAGCCTCAATACCTTTGTTGTTTTTAAATGTTTTTACTGTGGCTCGTTGAATACAACAGCAGTTTCAAACTTTGATGTGGGTGTCTATTTATATAAATAGTTGTTTAAAACCTTAGGAACAGCAACTTGAAAGCTTTCTGATACATATATGACTATAAATTCATCCTGAAAAAAGGCTTAACATAAACAAAGGAATATAAAGAAAAAAAATAAAAATCGTTTTAAACTTAATCTATTTAAAATGTGTTCTATATATTTGTATATAACTCTGAAATTTTGATCGTTTTACATATAGCACTTCAGTTGATCATGTGAGCCGTGTCGTTGTTCATGTTTAAGAAAAAGGTTTGCTTAATACTACACTTTGTAGGTATGCACAACATAATATAACCATAGTCTTTTTTAATGTACACAATTTATAAAAAGAGTGAGATATAATCTTGTTGAATAGTATCTTTTATTTATAGAGCAAGGCGAGTGATATAAAAAGAAGGATGAAAACAAGACAAATAAAGATCCAGAACTTAAGATTTTTCCCTCTATAATTTTTTATCGAAATGAACCATGGTATCAAATACAAATTTACATTACTTAGAATTTATCAAATTATCATAATGAAAAGGTTTACAATTTCTCCACCTGGATATTTTGACCTTTTGGCACTGAAAAAATACTATTTTTATTCATAAACGATTTAACATGCAAATAAATAATTTAAAAGTCTCAAACTTTTTCTCAAATTCTGACAGAATTTTCAAAGAAAACTTAAATATAAGAAAATAAAACCAAAAGAGTGGGGTCTTTAATGTAAAGTTTGAGATATGGCATGAAATAAGCTAATTTTAGGGGGAAATTGGAGTTGATTGTTTCTTTACTTTTATGAAATATCACTTAAACATGCCAATATATGTCGATAGAAAATATTGAAATACTGTTGAAATATGTTTTTGGAAACAACACGAAGATATCCCAATGCATAAACTATCTGAAAATTTGGTCTGCACGGAAAGTAAGAAAGCCAAAATGACAGTACTCTAAAACAACTGAGTTATTAAAAAAAGGTTCATTTTCTTCTTAAAAACCTTCCACCACAAAATATAGTCCCTTACTACACTCTCTAAATATGGAATTTTTCCTTCACTATTTTATTCAAAATAGTTTATTTGGCATTGTAAAAAAGGAATTGACGAGTAGAATTCATATATGACATACAATTTCCAGACTTGAGGTGACACAAAATGACTACCCTAAATCAGAGGATCAAACCTCTTTAAATACATCACACCATTTAATTTTTAGACGCCTTATTTCAAAGGAATTAGCAGTTTTGGGTATTTCCAAGTAGAAATAATTACTTCAGATTTGACTTGCATTAAACTATACTTCATTGTTTGAGGTCAGGGAGAATGTTAAAGGGTGGGGGTTCTGAGGTAATTTAGTGAATGACAAAAAAGTAAAACTTATAAAACTGTTTTTGTAAATGCATTAGGCTTTTTCTTGCATAAGTCAATACCAACACTCAACATCAAAACAGGGATGGTGTTAAACAACTGTTTGTATACTTGGAAAAGAAATAACAAATAAACGAACATTCTTAATATAAATTTATATAATAAACTAGAGCTGTCGAGCTCGTTGCAAAGAAACGAGTAGGTCTTCCGTCACAACTTCGTGTCGCGAAAGGATTATCCATCAGTCTGATTAAAACACCTCCTTCTTCTCACACTTATCAAAGCCTACTAGACCCTGTATTGATAAAAGGTCATCTTTACATGATAATTTCATCTTACCAATTAGAGCTTTAGAAAATTGATTGAACTCTTCAAATGGAGGCAAAAAAATTAAGTCATGCCTGTTTTCTATGTAACCTCTACATTGAATATTGCACCACTCATTAAACTGATAAAGGCATATCTTTGCTAAGTATGAGTTTATTTAGATTGTATGCAAATGTGGAGATCAAGTGGAGATGATATGTCATTGATACAGGTCTATCAGACCCTGACGAGTGTAAGGAGAAGCGAAATGATTTTAATGAGACTGGATTATCAATAAGATAATAGTAAGTTCAAAAATCGAAAGAAAGACTCAATTTCAAAGTATTATTTTCATACCAGGTAAGTTCTTCGTTTAGCTTACTTCACGATTAGGATTACTTTAAAAAGCACATCACATATGTACATGTATATAATTAATTTAATTATAATAAAAGTGTGTGTGTGTGGCGGAGGGGGAAAGACCCCAAAAAACGATTTTCTGAACGTTAACTTAGGGAAAATTTTGGTTGCGAGAAAGTGGGACATTGTTCCCACTTGACTAAAAAGTACTGTTAGCAAGCTCACAAATGATACCGCCGCTAAGAAAGAAGTCATTATTCACGTATTTCTCTATTAGAGAATAATGGGTACTTCTTTTTCTTATAGTGAGTCAGACAAGGCATGGTATATTTACAGGTCACAAGTAATCTTTATGTCAAACTTTAGCTTTTACTCGTTTCCATTAATACAAGATATGATACATGTTAAATATGACTTTGAGCTCGCGCAACTGACCCTGGGTCAAGTTCATGACACATCATCGGTCGTAAGGAATCTTTGCAGGGAATAGAAACTCCCAATAATTTTCCTTAAATGACTTAGAGACAAATCATTACACACTCAGGTCATAAGCAATCTTTGTGTGAAGTAAGAAATTCGAATATGGACCGGAAACAAATTTTGCACTTTTCCTGCCGATGAACTTTACTTTGTACAAATGACTTTGGGTTAAGGTCATGACGTGTTGTCAGGTAATAAGTAATATTTGTATGAATTAAGACATCTTCCACTATTTCTTCATCAGAAATATAAATCCTTTTCGCCCGTTTTGTGCGGCACAAAAACGACCTATATTTTTCAATTATTTCTATCATATCACATAAATAAACATGTAAATGTATGGTTTGTATGCATATTTGAGTTCTTCTCATCATCGTCGGAAAGGATAGGAAACCCTTGGGTTCCAATGATGTCTTTTCATTGGCATTTGTCAATTTGAATCACTAAATGATTTCCAAGTGGTAAGGTATCAAAGCTTTTGAGATGTTACATGTAGATACTGAATTTCTAAATTTAAGGTTACGAAAAGCAACACTTTTTTATATAGTAAAACAAAATCTAAAATAGCTTTATGTACTCGTACACATAAATAAGAAGATGTAGCGAAAGCCGTAAAGACTTTATTTATTTCTTGTGTTCTAGACTTTTTCAGAATTAACAAGCTACAAGTCAACAATCTCCCATTTTGACAAGCCGTATTTAAAATAAAATATTTAGCTGAGTTTTAAGTGACACAATTTGCATTACAACCACATACTACACAACTTCAATGATTTTTTTTATCAATGTGCATATAACAATAGGTAAGATCCCAAAGAACATATATTAATCGCAATTAAGTGCATATATTTTTGGGAGGCAAAAATGTCGCTATATTATAGTCTGCAGGTCTTTCAAATAAATAAGAAACTGTCGTCACTTGCAGTACATTGATGATTTCTATGACGACCGACTTCACTGCTTAATGTATTCGTATATCATTACTTCTAATCCTGAGAACAAATTTTATTTCATTTTGGATTTCAAACTGTTATTTCATAAAACCAGAGACATAAATAACATTAAGTTATCTTTGTCTCTGATAATATATTTTATTCTGTTCATAACTACCGCAGTTTAGTGTGTTTAAAAGGTTAATTTTTTAGCTACATTCTCATATTACGATATCGCACCTTTAATGTGAGGTTGATTTACATCGAATATGAATGAAACTGATAAATCTAAACAAATCGTGTTTAAAAACTCACGAGAACATTCTAAAAATAATCACTGAATCCCTCAATTTCGGACAATTCTTTTATCGTGTCAGCCTGTATCGCATGTGTTAATTTGGTATTTGATTTTTTATCCTTCCTTTAACGCTTGGAGAGTGTTTCATTTTCTAAATTCTGCTAAATAATGCTTCCAATTTTGAGCTCACACTCTCTCTCTCTCTCTCTCTCTCTCTCTCTCTCTCTCTCTCTCTCTCTCTCTTTCTCTCTTGTGCAACCTTAAGAAAACGTCAACTACTTTCTACGATATCTATAAAACCTCTCAGCAGTATTTAACGGACATATTCGTGGGTAAATAAAAAAAACTTAAGTTGAAACACAAGTCAATCTTATATGTAGCGGTCAAAATCTCGAAAAAACAAATAGTTGGGATCGTACAAAAAATCAATAAACATGCACGTGTGATAAGGTACATGTAAAATAATACGACGCTACCGCGGATCACTTGTCCACTCGCGCGGGATTTCATTGGCTATGTGCTAGGGGTGATCATCATTTTAAGGTTTAATCTTTGTGGTTTTTCGTTGTTTATCTATACCATTATTAATATAGTTTTAGGACTTACAAATTCACTATTGATTTATGTCTGACGATGTTTCTGATTTGGAATAATATCGCTTTTATCAATTTTCAGAAGGACTTCTCGATCAGTTTACATTCTAATATTTGATTAAATAAATTGAAGGTGAACAAACTTTTAGAACATATATAAAATTGAAACAGTTCTTGTACATAAACACAAACAAGTATATCTTGTTCTTAGATAACCGCTGACATCTAGGTAGTGCAGCCGCGACCGATCTCCTCGGCCGCAAATGAGGGATCGGATAACTTACGTAAAGGTAAAACACACATAGAGAGCCCAGAACCCAGGAATATTTAAAATGTTTGCAGTATGATGGCTAAACTCTAATTAATTTAAGTTTTTTCTCTTAAATCCCACAGTTGATCTATCTGTCTGATACTTCTTCAGTTTGAGAATAGCATTGCTTTTAAGAATAAACAGAACGATTTCTTATTTGACACTCTATCGTTTAATTCATATTAACAAGAGTAAGCTTTAATGTGTATTATTCTTGTGTTTGCGGCTAAATAAAATCACATATGACAGTCGCGATTCTTATGTATTAGATAACCGCTGACCGCCAGGTAGTCCAGCCGCGACCATGGCGACCGATTTTCTCGGCCGCGGGCGAGAGATTGGTTACGTGATGACGCACACAACTAAGAATTTAGGTCGATTTGAAATGCTTGCAGTAAAATGACTCAAATCTATTTCATGGAAGTTTTTTATCCAAGTTATGTATCTTACTAGATAAGAAAAAGAACGTTTATATTTTCTCGTTATCGTTTTCTTAACGGTTGTCCACTATTAGACCTAAACAAAGGTGACTCAAAAAAAAAGGCTGTAAGAAAAACATGTACACGTATACTTTTAAGACACTTTTTTATGGAATGCCATAGCTGCCTGAAGGTCGCTTTTATATTATATGAGGTGGTATAATCATAATATGAAGTGAAGAACTCATTATGTATAGTGGTTATATCATTATCTTCAGTGATGACTTTATTATATGCAGTGGTTTTATCATGATATACAGTGACAACATCATTATATGTAATAGTTAAATAATGTAATGAAGTGATAATATCGATACATTATGTTGTAAGTCATTCTATGCAGTTGATACTCCATTTTATACATTAATAAAATCTTTCTATAATCTGATAAGTTCATTATATACAGTTCTAAACATAGTTTATGTGATTGTGCAATTATTACATTATATGTGAAACGCTGCATGTGCAGTGCCAAGTTCATTTCAGTCAGTGCGACACCTTCACATAAAATGAAAATTTTATTATGTGTAATACTTACATCATTATATTATACGATAATATCATTATATATATATTAAAATCATGCTATGCAGTGGTAACATCTTTATTTGAGGTGGATAATAATTATATGCCGTTGTTAATTCGTTATATGAAGTGTTCGTTTCTTTATATGCTATAGTCGTTTCATTTTATGCAGTGGTAACTTCTTTATCATCATCTAAACTGGTCCTCTTAAACAGTGAAAAACGCGCGGAGATCCAGTTTAAAGCAGCATGGCGTCGCCAATAGTTGACGTGCTTGAAGAAATCGGGCTGCACACTTTAACTCGCAGATTTGAAGAAGAGAAAGTGGAACTTCAGGACATACAATCACTATCTGATGCAGACCTTAACAGATTAGGGGTTACAACAATTGGAGACCGAGTGAGATTACGATGTCGATCTCGAGCGATGGAGGAGCGCGAGCCAACGACATCAGCACCGGCTCCTCCAGCTCCATCACGCGGACCATCGTTCCTAAGTGCTGAAAATGTCAGAAAAGAGAGGGATCTATTGTTCAATTCCCGAAAAAGAAAAAACAGAAACGAATTAGGTAGGTGTAAACAACAAATTTGTTTGGAAGATGGCATTGTCGTATGCCATATGCACATATACAGTACATATATCCTCGTGTGCCCATATTTGCATATTTGGTTAAAAATTGACCAACATAGGTAATTAATTAATTGATGCATATCACGATTATCAATCATAATTGGCATTATTATTCAGTCCGGGGTGCAACTGAAATCCAAGATATTGAAAAATTAACTGATTATATTGTCATTTCTACTCTGTAACTACATAATGTACACTGTACACATCTTTTTATTTTTGTAAATATGACTTGTTTTAATCAAATTTCCATTCCAAAGTTATAATTCTTCCAACCCATTTACTTCATAGTACACTATAATCCTGCCATGGTCCCATGTGTATAGAAACACCTTGACAGACAGTTGATACCAAATGAATTTGTGCGCCCTGTAAAACTTCTGAGATAATTAAGTGCGCCAAGACTTTTTTAGGACATGGGGGGGGGGATATGGCAATATAGTGTTAATGCATATAATGTTTAAAAATCTTCTCTATTCTCAAACTTCTTTATAAAAAAAAACTGACTAATAATTATATTTACCAGGAAGTCCTCTACTGAAATTTTAATTTTCATGTCCCCTGGGGTATGGGTTTTGACTCTAGGGCAGGGCCAAAATGTATGTATAGATGTTAATGCATATATCGTTAAAAAAATCTTCTTCACCCCCACACACCTGAAAGGAAAACTGAATTCATGATTTAGTAGACCAGATCTTTTAGTTTTTCACCAAAATTATAGCTAGGTTTCACAGTTCTTTTTTAATTAAATATGGTCGTCATTACAAATTTATGATTTTTCAATTCCAGTATGAAACCTAATTAATAAGATGCATATATGAGACTCCATGACAAGTTTGTGTATGGGATATATGCTACTCAGGTGACCGTTAAGGCCAATTGGCCTCTTGTTTATGAAACATCTTGATATTGCTTGCTCCTATTGTCTGTGTAACGGGATGGGAGAAATAATGATGAACCAGACCAGACCAGATTCGAACCCGGCCGCTCTGATTCTCTAGTCAGGTGCTTTATCAACTGAGCTATCTGGCGCTGGTATTCAAACCGGTCTGACCGTCACATTCCTCCCCCTTATATGATCTTTGGCCTCGAAGATAACCCCAGGCTCTTCCCCTGGCAGGAGTTAACCTGTCAGTTCCACAAGTTGGTCACAGCACCAAATGTAACGGGATGGGTAAAATCATGATGGACCAGACCGGATTCGTACCAGGGCCCCCTGAATCTCTAGTCAGCTGAGCTTTCTGGCGCTGGTATTCGAACCGGTCTGACCGTCACATCTGCATAATTATTTCGGACAGGGCAACTTTCAAACATTAGATAATGCCTGACATGACGTCAGGCAATCAGCTGTAAACTGCATGACTTAACTCCATGTTTTATGGCTTTGCAAATTAGTAACTGTTATAATTATACATGTATTAATGTATCACCACCTAAGTATCTTTTTTTATATCATGCAGGTATTTGTACAGGAAGAAAGAAGGAAAAGGGCAGAAGCTGGACAGTTTCTGTTTTATGCCTGTCGGACAAAAACTGCAGTTTTGTCCCAAATTCAGAAGTTAAGGAGTACCTATTAAAAGCAGGACTGGGAATGAAGAAGATAAGATTTAATGTGAAAGATGGACAAACTGAAGTATTGAAAAAAATTTCATCAGATGAAAAAGATGAAAATGATGAATGCATTGGATTTCCTGCACTGAAGAATTGTGGAGGCTTTGAACTTATGAGAAGCCAAGCAAACAATCGAAGTTTAAGTACAATTGAAGTGGAGTGGTCTGTGAAAAACTTAAAAGCTTGTATTGGCTCACAAGGGAAACTCTATGTTAGACCTATTCAAAGCAACTTGTCAACTTCATCAGTACAACAAGAGAAAACCACCGAGGAGTCGAATGTAATGTTAATTACTGAAATTTGTAGAGAATGTGGTCAGTCAATTGCCATATCAGAATTAAGAGCCCATTGTGAGTCCTGCATTGGTGAGCACCAAGCACCATCAGAGAAAACAGATGAGAAAAATGAAGTATCCTTTCTAGAGGATTTACCCGACCCTTTAATAGAAACTTTCACAGAGTCCATACATATGACAGAACCAATACCTATACCCATCATTAGCAGTTCTCAGAATATTGTTTTTTCTGATTCACCCAATGCTATTACTGGATCTATCACTTTTCCAGTCACAGAGCCAGTACCAACTAGTGCTCCAGCAAATTCTGAAATTGTTGTGGTATTAGATAGATCAGTATTTCCAAGTCAAAGTGGAGGAAATAATGAGTTCCAATTAAGCACTGAAGCTGAAACATTGAAACATGAAGACAACCATACAGAAAGCATTTCTAATATTGTGGTTAAAGCTATTAAATACTGCAATGAAAACTACATAGAAGATCCAGTAGAAATACTGAAATATTTACAGTCAGTTCTTGTCACTGGACGAAAATTAGATATTGTAGATCTCACAGAAGCTCTTGAAGGAGACACTAATTATATATGTGTGGACAGATCTAACATTTTAGAGACAGCTTTTGAAGAAATTAAAGGCTTACAGGATCTACGAATGACTTTGGAAGTTCAGTTTTATGGAGAGGTTTGTTTATATACAAATATGAAAATAAGAAATATACATGAACATAAATTTTAGTACCAAAATTAAGTCTTTTCATGCCAACTTTCCATTTTAGATTAATTAGGGCCACATTTATTTTTATGGTTGAACTCTCGAGAATATTCTAAACATCATTTCTGATTGCAAAAATATCCATCCAACTTTATCATGCAGTTTAAGATATATAAATTATATAAGATTTTTAGATCAACCGAGTCACTCGGGTGACCTATTGCAATTGGTCTTCATAATGCGTTGTCCATCATGGCTGGACAGCCAATGTCTGTTAACTTTTTCAGCTCACCTGAGCCGAAGGTTCAAGTGAGCTTTTTTGATCACCTGTTGTCCGTTGTTGGGCCGTCTGACCATCTATAAACTTTTCACATTTTCGACTTCTCTATAACCACTAGGCCAAATTTAACCAAACTTGGTACAAAGCATACTTATGGAAAGGGAATTCTGAATTGTTAAAATAAAGGGCATAACCCTTTTTAAAAGGGAGATAATCACGAAACAGTGAGTATATGTTGTGTGTTTTAAAATCCTCTTCTCAAGAACCACTGCACCAGAAATGCCAATATTTACTCAAAAGTTTACACTTCTTGTTAAAGCCAACCATAAACCATGAACTAATACTGGGGTCTGAGAAAGGGGTTCAAAGTTTAAAAGAGATATTATAAATAGCATATGCTTCGAAATAGAATTGTACA
This sequence comes from Magallana angulata, assembly GCF_025612915.1. NCBI lineage: Eukaryota > Metazoa > Mollusca > Bivalvia > Ostreida > Ostreidae > Magallana > Magallana angulata. The sequence goes on from NC_069112.1 coordinate 37,732,924, forward strand.
AGGAACTGTTACTTAGGTGAGCGATGTGGCCCATGGGCCTCTTTCTACATTTTTAACCATAAAAACTGTTTTCTTGAAAACTTCAAAATAATGTACAAAGCTAATTGATACCATTTTTGGTTTGAAGCATGTCTAGAATAACACCTCCACTGCTTCATGGATGAGGCATACAAACATGCAAATATTGGCCAAAATTTCAAAAAATTTCTTCACTACTCATACACATTTTGGAAAAAACTAAAGGCTTAGTTATGATGTCCATGATGATGAAGCACTCTACTAAAATTGTGAAATATGTGGCCCCATTGCATTGTATGCATGTTGTGTGCATTATAAATGATTGGATTTGATCAAAACATAATCTTATTGAATTTCAAATAATACAAGTCAGCATGTTTAGACACAAGTTTTGATCACTTACAAGTTCTTCATCCTATAGCAGTAAATGATAATTTATAGATTTAATAAATGTAAATGAAACTGCATTCAAACATTATAAAAGATTGACCATTAAAGGGTTGCAAGTCTTAATTTTATTTTAAAGTGTACCATGTTTGCCCCCCCCCTTTTATTCATATAAATTTCTTGAACATCAAATGCAAAAATAAGACTCTGACAGTTCAGTCTAAGAGCTGTGGTACTCAGGTAACCATCTTGTTGGGTTTTTTTGAAATGGGGAAGGGCTATTCAAGTAATAATTTAAGGAATCATGAAAATGTAAATATCATGGAATCTGACACCATATCCATCTCATTTCTGTCATTTTGTTAAATGTTTTATGACTATTCACAAACTTTAATCCGAAATACACGTGTCTGCTAGCTAGTCCTTGCATTTAGATTTGTATGAATGTGATAAAAAGAATATATTATTGTTTGTGGTCAGGTAGCAGCTGATTTTGGAGGACCAAGAAAGGAATTTTTCCAGCTAGCCTTATTGGAAATTAAAGAGAAATACTTTGACCATGGATTAAGACAGCATTTATCCGAAGATTATCTTGTGGTTGGCAAACTTCTTGGTAAGCAGTTGTTGGGTTTTTTTTTCTTCTTTTTAATATGGTATATGAATACTGTTTAGTTTCACAAAACATTTTCTTTGCTCTGGATTAAAGTTTGCATACCATTTTTACTGTTCAGCAATTTGGATCACTGCATGGAACATAGGTCAAAGATGAATATATTAAATAGCACTTTATTAATATTGATCAATAAAACAACAGCAAATGTGAGCAACAAGGTGCCTGGCCTGGAATTTTTCAGACTAACAGCAATTAATACACATAACTGATCAATGGATATTTTGAGGAAATTTAAGGTGGTTGATCAATTATATATATTGTGTTTGCTTCACATGGATTATAAGGTTTATTGGACCAGCCTTGTATTTTTGTTTTATTAAAAAAAGGTTTGTCATCCCTTTATTTAGTTCATATTTACAGTGTATATATAAATTTTGTAGCCCTGAGCATCCTACAAAACGGAAAGTTGCCGAGATTTTTTGATGAGGACTTGCAAAACAATTTATTCTCCGATTTACCTGCTGAATCATCATGCCTCACAAACTTGAGAGCTGGCTTGGATTCACTTGGATTATATAAGGTACAATACATGTATTGATATATTTACTACATGTATTTACAACTCAAGTTTAATGTATGTAATAACAATAAACAAATAAGTCAATTTGATTCCCAATTAACCAATTTGAAAAAAAGTTCTCTTTGAAGGAGATCCCTCCATTTGGCTGTGCTTAATTTTAATTTTTATGAGAAGGCAAAATAGAATAATATTGCAATTCTTAAAGGTGCATTACATTACATGATTTTTGAGTGATGCAAATACTGTAAATTTTTAATTATTTGAACCTGTACAGGTTGGAATCAGTTTACCAACATTCAGATATTTGCTGCAGTCATCATCAGTCAAATTAACAGTGAAATCTCTTATCAATCTACTGTGCCCCAAGTTTGCTGAAGAAGGGTCAAATACCAGGCGATACGAAAATTCAGTTTATGCAGCTTTTACCAAATACTTGAGAGAGGTTGCAAGTAAGCTCAGAAACAATCTGTTTTATCTCACCTGAGCCAAAGGCTCCGTGGGCTTTTCTGATCAAAATTTGTCTGCTGTCTCTCGCTGTCATCATTAGTGTTGTAAACTTTTCCCATTTTTTTTTTCACAAAGCATTATTTAGTGAGGGGGGTTAAAAATTGTTCAAATGTAGGCCAACCCAAAACTCTTCTCCTCAAAAACCATTTGACCAGAATATCAATTAATATTAAAAAGACTTGAGAATGTTTCCACATGAAAACATAACTCATATGAATTAGGATACATGATCATAGAAAATTAATATGTTGATCAGTCACAGAGTTTGCATATCAAACTAATTAAGCTTCATTGATTGGAGGAAAAAAAGTTTGTTTGCAGAGACATTTGCAGTTGCCATTTCAGCTATCAGTGCCATGAGGGGCAGTTTAGAGTGAATGTGAAATTCAGAGAGAAAATGCTGTGCCTGCATGGGCAAAGTCATGTGAATTCATGTACATGCATTTTTGTGTAATAATCGATTTCTGTGAAATATTTCTATAATGATTACAGACATATAATTCAGAAAATGTGGGACTGCTGGACAGTTTTGTAAGCAGTTCATAAACAGTTGACTGGGAGTTAATGAAGCTGCTGCAGTAAATAAGCAGTGGCTAAGTAGTTTATAAAGCTGTACATAAGCAGTTAAGATATGAAATAATCTTTCCAAAACAACTGCTTATGAACTGCTTAAGAACTATCAAAAACTGCTTATCAACTGTTAAAGGCTTATGAAACTGCTTATTTTATTAAAGGGTTTATTGTGGTTCCAGCATGCCCCTAAGCAGTGCAGAGAGGGTTTAGAAACTGTTTATTAACTGTTAAGGTTAAGAAACTGCTTAATATTATAGTTAAACTGCCTTAATCACTTTGCCATGGGTAGGTTTAGTTGCCAAACAAATAAGAGAAGTAAGAACTAGCAGTATATCATATATTCTTTTACAATATAATTAAACGGTGTTTCACAAATACTGCAGTTAAATGCAAGTCAAGTTTACCTTACATTTATGGCCAAGTTTATAATGTCAATTTTAAAACCTCATGAGGAATAGCTTCATTTTCCCTGCCAAGGATATCCAGATATGTTGTAACTAATGTGATGTAACCATAGTCCGATTAGGGTTTGAAAATAGAGTCTAAAATGCAAAAACGAGACTCTCTGACAGGGGGCTATGGTACTCGGGTCAAGGCCTGTGGACCTTTTATGAAACATGTACCTGTCTTTAATAAACATGTACAATATTTAAAAACACTGGATGTGATGTTGTTCCCAACTCTGCAGTCAAACTGATGTATCATTTATGTGGCAATGTATAAGAAAACTTCAAGTGACTTTTAAACTCTGCATGGGACCTCTTTTCACACTTTACACTTCACAATTTATCACACTTTATAATTTTTTTAATTGTGTTTTTGAAGAGAGATGTTGCCACTAAAAATGACCCACCATTTTGCTTTTTCACTTTGATTTGTACACTTAACTTATATATATAAATTAATTTTATTACAGGTGGAAGGAGAATGCCAGTTACTCTCAACCAAATTTTACAATTTGTGACCGGTGCATCAGAAGAACCTGTTCTGGGTTATTACATACATCCATCGATTGAATTTGTTGCACCATTGAAGTCATTTTTGCCTACTTCAAATACGTGCAGCAATGCGTTGAAGTTACCAAGACCTACAGCAGACATGCCATTGCCAGTGCACACAGATCTTTTCAAACTCTATGACCATGGATTTTCCAACTCATACTTTGGATTATTTTAAAAAGAAATAATTTTTCTGCATTATTTTCTATGAAAAATTAAATGGTTTAATTGTTTGATCAGCCCAAACATTTCTGGGCTGTCATATTTAAAACTTTATTTTTTTTAAATCTCCCTTCATTTTAACTTAGTTCACTGCTTGCCGCTTGGTCTTTAAACATAATACACAGTGTAGTATATTAATGTCTGGTGACCATATCATATCTTACTTATCAATTTAAAGGTAATGCCTCAGACACCTCCCAAAAGTAGATTACTATATTTGAAACATCATGTGAGCTATCCTGATCACTTTTTTTTTTAGGTCATCTGACTAAACCTTTTTACATTTTCTATGTTTTTTACTGAACTACTTAGCCATGGCAATGTAGCAGTAAGGCTTCTTTAGGTGAAGGAATTGAAGTTTTTTTGTTTTTTTTTTTAAATGGTCAATGCCCTCTTTTAAGGGAAGATGATAAAGAAATGCTCAATTAAGATCAAGAATGTTTATGTTTGAATGAATACTAGTAAAATTTATGTATTGAATTGCATAATTGTATTTGTTATTTTGGAACTTGTTACACCTGTAAATATTTGGGGCAAAGTTGGATTTATTAGTTAGATGAGCAATGTACCCCTTGCTATATGAGCCTATTATTTTGCATTGTCAACTTAAAGTGATTTTGAAAATAGTTCTAGTTACTGTGTTCATATAAAATAATAGCTCTATGTGTTTAAGTTACACCAGTAGGAATACCGATTTGTTAATATCATATACTTAATTTTTTGGATTGTTTAAACATAAATCTCATTTTACTTAACTTTTTTTATTTTTTGAAAAATAGTAGTTTTCTAAAATGCAGGAAAAGGGTGGTTGAAATGTTTAACAATTTTTTTTTGGCATTGGGGGGGGGGGGGTGTAGATCATTGAACACAAAATATATGAAATTTATCTTTTTATACAGAGTATACCCTGTATTATAATACAAAGTTACACAATTCAATTACCATATGTTGAAGTAAATTTATCAGGTCTCCCAAACGAAGTTTAGAGACATTGTTTTTGTACAGTTTCTCCTTTTTCTTTCTCGCCTCTAAACTTGTCCATTGCGTTTCTCGGACGTGGCTGAACAGAATTGTGCAAAAATCTATGATATGATAGGCCTGCATATCTTGTTGTGCATTACGTTTTAAATTTTTTTAATTGGGGTTGGTCAATCATATTTTGGGGGGTTCAAATGGGGGTGGAGTCTAATATTGAATCTTATGGGAACAATTTTACACTTTATTGTAAATAGTTATATTTTGAAAACTGTTAAAGATATTGACATGGGGTCTTCAGATGCATATACTGAGTGTTATAGGCACTATATACGGTACATTTGATATGGTCCCTAGGGTTATCCCCAACCTCCAAGTTTGGAAAATTATTTAATATCTCAAAAACTGTTGACATACCTACCCCTCAAACATATATATTCTTGTTCCTTGTGTCAAGGGGCCTCAAATGGTATGTAGGTCATGTCAGTTCACCACACAGTAAATGGCCCCTGGGGAACGTCATCAAATTTTAAGAATAGAAATAATCAAGTATTAAATCATTTTGTCTGTAAAGTTGGACCCATATTGGTCAACCCTACCCCCAATGCTGGCCTCGTTCATTTGGGAGACTTTATAATTGCCCCGATTATAATTAAATCTTGTTTCAGTGCAAGTTCATAGAGTTTATTTGATACATTATATGGTAATTTAGAGATTTTTCCAATTTTTGATGAAATGTGTGCAGTTGCACAAAATGTTGTCAGATAGCTTTTGAGTAACTCATCTTTGTTGATGATTTAAGTGATATTTGAATGTTAATTTTGTTAATGAAGCTAGTAGCTTCATTAAAACTACCATTTTGCAGAGGTAGTTTTGCTATGTAAAATTAAGTGTTAAATTGCATTTTCCTTTTGTTTTTGCAGACCCTTAAAAACAAAGATGTCAAATTTTAATGTGCATTAATGTTAATAAACGATGTTCAAAAATACACAGGCTAGTTCACTTTTTGGGAGTTGATTTTAATCAACTCTCCTATGCAGTTACTCTGGCAAACCGAAAGTGAAACAGTGTTTGGACCTAAGCACAAATCATCACCGCTGACAAGACGTAGATCTTGAAAATAATAGATAAATTCGGTGTACTGTATGTTGTACCATTGTTTTTCAAAAGAAACGTATTTATAAACACCTTGAAAATAGTCAGATTTTATATAGTACGAACAATTTAATTGTTTTTTGTAGTTGCATGTATTCCTTCGCCAGAGCTCAATATAGTTTCGTACAACCAGACGCTCGACTGTCTCCGTAAATCTCCGACAAGCAGAGAGTCTCTCTTGGTAGTCGGAGATTGACGGAGACAGTCGAGCGTCTGGTTGAGCGAGACTAGAGTTCAATATTGCTTGGATCCAGATGTGTACAATTTTTAGAAACATTTCGATTACTGATACAGTTTGATGGAATTAATTCTATCTTTAATATCTTTAGATATTACACAACATGATATCCATACGGGGTTTTCTCGAAATTCTTGTCGGAAAAGTTCGAGAATTCATATTATAAAAATGTGCGTAATTCAAATACAGATTAGAAACTAATTGCAAGGCAAAATAACATCGTTGATTTTAAAATTGAAAATCATCTCCCGACAGTACTTTGATTACAATTCTTGTGAAATTGTATTCATCATACATGAGATGAGGTTTTTCAATGTTTATTAAGAAATACAGGTTACATGTAACATCTATTTGAAAAGAAAATACACACCTTGAAACAACGAAAATTCACACATTGGTCAAGTACTAAGCCACTAAACTAAGGCACGTGAGTTTTTTTTTGTAAATTCAAAATATTCTATATACTTGTAAATGTGGTTTAATTCCTTGGATAAAGAATATCAATCTCCTTGTTGATTAAACCTTTGAATTATACTTAAGCAGTTTTTATAATCATTTATTCCAAAATTTTCATGATGTTTGAAATGAGGAATTTCAGCCCTTAATCTTTGGATGTCTTCATGACTTAAAGCTGGAGCAAGAGGGTCAAATATTGGTCTCTCATCGTCTTCAACCTCAGGATCTTCTTCATTTATTGATTCATCGTGCAAACCGGTGTCAATTTCTTCAAGACCTATTGGGTTTTGTAGTTGCCCTGCCATCCATAAATTTTGGGGAGAAGACTTAACACTTCTCAGTCTATGAGAATTCCACGCTTGTGACCACACACTAAGCTTTCTGTTAATTTCCCCCATGTAGACAACGTGAAGAGCAAGCAAGTGTTCTTTGTCCAAACAGTCCAGGATAGCTAAATCTTCCATGTAGTAAAAAAGTTGGTAGAAATAGCTCAATACACCTTCAAAGACGTCACGCCATAACCTCTCTATTCTCTGGTTGTGTGTACTCTTACCAGTAATCATGCCCCTAGAACCTCGCCTTGCCAACATGTAATCTGCAATTCCTACATTTTCAAGACCTTTGTCACTTCGAACTCGAAGTGGAATTCCATACTTATCGACTCCCGCTAAAAACTGTTGGAAAACAGTATCTGCCTTGTTGTTATCGGAACAATTTAAAAAAACAATGAGTCTGCTAAAACCGTCTATACCACCAGCTACAATAAATCGCCATCTTACAAGTTTATGGTTGGTATCTATATGCCACAAGCAATTTGGTCCTCCTACATTGTAGACTCTCCTATGAAGTCGCCTTTTCTTTCGTTCCTGCACTCCTGCTGAATCTATTCTGTGAATGGAATCTCGTAGACGCCATCTTTGGATTTTAATGCCCTTTTGCGCTAGTATTTGTTTTATCATTTTTTCACCACAAAGTGGAAAATCGTGCTTTGTTTGTAAGACAATAATATCAAGTTCTTGATCGGTTATACTACTAAATGTCATTTTACTCAGTCCATATTTGTTCATTCGACGATATATTGTTCTCTCTGAAACTGACAAAAGCTTTGCTACTTCAGATATAAGAAATCCACTTTCCAGAAGGTTTACCAATGTAATCTTAGGAATGTTAAACTCAGGAGCACCTGATTGTAGACTTACATGTACTTTAGCTAATTTTCCACAGCCATATTTAACACACTCGGTTCGTAGCATCATCATATCTGAACTGTTTGATATGCCCAGCATTTGAAATTCTGCCATACACAGTTTCCCAACAATGTCTGGTGTGATTTTTTCCTTCTCAAATTTGGATTGAACTGTCTCTAAGTGGAGCTTCCTGAGAATTTTCGCCATTGCGGTGTCAGCCATTTTAACAGCAATGCATGTGATATACACAATTTTAGTAGGAGTGTTCAAAAACGTAATGCAAGATAAAATGATTTTACACTTGAACATATACGTTGCAGGGTTAAACATTTACGTAGCACTTCGTGGAATGAATATGCCACTGCACATTAGGAACGTACTGCATATGAAGATTTAACTCTAGCATACAATGAATTAACCACTGCATAAAATGATCTTATGATTTGATGTAATAATACACCACTTCACTGAATAATTTTACCACTATATATAACGATAAAAGCACCGTTTTTAATTATGTTACAACAGGATATAACGATGTTATCAATGTGTATAACGAATTTACCCCACCATATAATAATTTGATCATTGCACGACATAGATAAACTACGATATATCATGATAGGACGACGTAGAGTAATGATATTATCACCTCATAAAAAGATTTCATCAATGTATATAATGACATTACCGCTGTATATAATGATATTACTACTGCATATAATGATGTTACCACTGTATATAATGATATATAATGATGTTACCACCGTATATAATGATTTTACTACTGCATATAATGATATTACTACTTCATATAATGATGTTTCCGCTATATATAATGATGTTACTACCGTATATAATGATATTACTACTGCATATAATGATGTTACCACTGTATATAATGATGTTACCACCGTATATAATGATTTTACTACTGCATATAATGACATTACCACTGCATATAATGATGTTTCAGCTATATATAATGATGTTACTACCGTATATAATGATATTACTACTGCTTATAATGATGTTACCGCTGTATATAATGATATTACTACTGCATATAATGATATTACTACTGCATATAATGATATTACTACTGCATATAATGATGTTACCGCTGTATATAATGATATTACTACTGCATATAATGATGTTACCGCTGTATATAATGATATTACTACTGCATATAATGATATTACTACTGCATATAATGATGTTACCGCTGTATATAATGATATTACTGCTGTATAATATGATGTTACCACCGTATATAATGATTCTATTGTTTCACATCAAGGTTATACCATCTCATAATGTACGAAATTGACCTTCAGGCAGCTATAGCGTTCCATACTTTTTCAAATGAATTAAAGCATTCCGTATATGCTGGTATCTTTTCAGCTGTTAATTTATGTACGTTATGCGCACAAGACTTTTCGCTTACTTGCCAAATGAGTACAGGTACATGTTAACAAGACAAGTTTTTTACACTAATATTATGCATTGTCGGTACAAAATAATTTTGTAACGACATTGATAACACCATAATAAACAAATTTTCTATGGACAACTATAGCGAAATATAAACCATTATTTAGTTATAAAGCAAAGACTTTTAAGGGCTCTAGACCCCTAATTTAAGGGGCAGGCCCTTGTTCAATGGTGTCAAGTGAAAGCGCTTGATATTTTTCACATATTTTGTTCTATATGTGTTCAGATAAAATTTTAAACTAAAGAGCTACATGACAAAAATACAACCAAAAATCAGCATTTCTTGAAAAACAAATTCAAATTAATTCTTTGAAACTTTAAAGGGGGGAAATTGTAAAAATAAAACTCGTCGGAGGACAACGTTCAAACTATCTATTTTCAAGATGTGTAACACATGCTATGAGCAGTTTCAGAGCCTTTGCGTGCACAAGAATGCCTACATTTTCTTGAAAAAAGAGGAATAACTCGGTACCGGATGTGTTGATTTCAACAATTTTCCCTAGATATTGAGAGATAGTAACTACCAATTAGCCCTGAAAATTTGAACTTTATAGGACAACAAAGAAGCAAGATAATTTTTAAAAAAAGTCTTGAAGAAAAAAGAAGAATAAAAAGAACTAGATACGATCTCGTTACGAGTAACGAGTAGGTCTTCCCTTCTTTAAATATATCGCGTCAAGGTTTAAGTACTTATGCCCCTTAAATCCCTAATTACGTAATAAATGGGCGTTGCAATGATTTTTTCTGAAAGATATTACTACGATCAGCAACTTTGCTTCTATAATGCATTACAAAATCTTTATCATTTTAAAGTTATTTGTAATAGAGTTTACGAGTGTCTTTGCCCCTAATTGAAGAGGCCAGCCCCTTTTTCTTGATTTCGTTGGAAAGAACTTAGAATTCTCTACCACTTTTGTTATATATGTCATAACAAAATATCGATTTATAAAAAGATACAGATCAAAACGTATTAAAATTTGAGATAATAATTCGTCCCCAATTTTCGTGCCTAGGCGAGCTCGAAGAAATGGCGTTACTGGCGTAAAACAAAATAATAGTGCACAACTTCAGACTATAGACTACCTATCCTGAAAATTTCATAGTCATATCTCTGATAGTTTTTGAGATCAGCTCTGCACAAAATAGGTCGTAAAAACCTACAAAATGGCCGATAAATCGGTACCGGAAGTAACGACAACAAATATTTCAAAAACATATAAAATTCAGATCATGACTCATCATCTATTAAAATTGCTGAAATCAGCCGAATAGTTTTTGAGAAATCGCGTGCACAAAATTTGGGAAAAAAAATAATAACTAGATACGATCTCGTTACGAGTAGGTCTTCCGTTCAATTTTTTAAACGATAACATTTAAATATCAATGAAATTTCAGAATTTCAACTCAACCCCTTCCTTTCAGATAATGTATACGATTGTCAATATCCTTCCAAATGCTTGACAAAGTGTTTTGCTTTTTCACATACAGCACATTAGATATATTTGATTTTCGTCCCCTAAAATCTCTAATTACGTCATCAATGGGTGTGACAATGTGTTTTACAAACTGATATTGGTACGATCAACAACTTTGTTTCTATAATGCATTACAAAATCTTGATCGTTTTTAAGGTATATGTAAGAGACTTTACGAGTCTATTGGCCCCTAATTTAAGGGACAAGCCCTCTTTTCTTTAGTCCATTCAAAAGGTCTCATGAATACTAACATTTTTTGTTCTTACAACCATCTAAAATTGTTGTTCATTTTTGAGATACAAATGATTGAATATTTCAGGGGCCGGCCCTCTAGGTCCTTAATGGGGACAGACAATGGTCTTTTGATTAATGGAATCAATTAGAATCATCAATGCAGACATTTTCTCTTCTACAATGTCTAACAAAATATGTCTCCTTCTCTAGATATATTGCGTCAAAGGTTAAGTACTTTGGCTCCTAACAATCCCTAATTACGTCATAAATGGGCGTGGCAATGGTTTTTTTCTGATAGATATTGTTAGGATCAACAACTTTGCTTCTATAACGCATTACAAAATTTTTATCATTTTTAAGTTATTCGTTATAGAGCTTACGAGTGTTTTGGCCCCTAAACGAAGCGGCCAACCCCTTTTCTTTGATTTTGTTAGAGATAACTTTTGATTCTCAATCACTTTTGTTATATATGTCTTAACAAAATATCAACTGATAAAAAGATACCGATCGAAACGTGCAAAAAGATTGATAAAAAATTTGAACCCAATTTTCGTGCCTCCAACTCCAAAAATAGCACCACTGGCGTAAAACAACATAAAAGTGCACAACTTCAAACTATAGACTACCTATCGTGAAAATTTCATAGTCATATCTCTGATAGTGTCCGAGATCAGCTCTGCACAAAATAGGTCGCAAAAAATTACAAAATAGCCGATAAATCGGTACCGGAAGTGACGACACAAAAATGAGAAAAATGTATGAACTTTAGATCACACCCAATAATCTGTAAAAAAAAATCATCGATATCGTTCAAAAGGTTTTTAAGAAATCGCGTGCACAAAATATGGAAAAAAAATAATAAGAAACAGTACAAAAACTATAAGGTCTCCCGCTGGAAACGGAATACCTTAATAAGAAACAGTACGAAAACTATAAGGTCTTCCGTTGAAAACGGAAGACCTTTTTTCTCAACAGAATCAGTACAAGGTCTTCCGTTGAAAACGGAAGACCTTAAAAATGTAAAAATATATTATCATTTAGTGAAAAATCTATGTTGACTAAACAGTGATTGTACATTTGATGCTTTAAAAAATTGACAGGCTCACCAGTTTCACACTCTGATGATGGTAGTGGAACATTAAATGCACAAATGGAAGGCCGGGAAGATGGAGAAGCCTATGTCAAGACATCTGTCCAAGAGACGAATATTTTACAGAGTAACTCTGACTTAGTCGGTGATATTGGATTTGTACACAAGAGCAAACAACACAATGTCATACATACAGAGTCAAACAGACAGACTGTTATCGAAGCACAAGACATCAATATGCTTAATACCACTAGCGACAATGACACGATTGGAGTTCCAGATACTAAGGGAGATAGTGAAACTGATCATATCCACAACATAGATGACCATGCTTCCCCAGCATTAGCAGTTGTTGTTAGATCACCGATGAATAGAGGTAATCATTTTTCAATCGTAAATTTTGCAGTATATAGTGCAAAGTTAATATCGGAGGAATTATTATTGTATACAAAATTTTTAGTGCTAGAATAATTACTAGCAACTTTGTCCTATGATAGATGATACACTTAGCAAAAACAGAGAGCTATGTTCAACTGCGATAACAAATGGCAGCTTGTCCTTAACAATTTAACCGCAAAAAAAAAAACACCGATGAATAGAGGTAATCATTTTTCAATCATAAATTCTGCAATTTATAGTGCAAAGTTAATATCAGAGGAATTATTATTGTATACAAAATTTTTAGTGCTAGAATAATTACTAGCAACTTTGTCCTATAATAGATAATAAACTTAGCAAATACAAAGAGTTATGTTCAATTGCGATAACAAATGGCGGGCTTCTCCTTAACAATTTTCTCGAAAGACACAAGAGTTCTATTCTGAAAAATAAATAATAAAATAAAGATAACTCTAACAATGGTCAAAACACTCCCCGCTTGATGACAATGTCATCACTACATATTCACTTTACTTTCAAACATGCATATGCATATGAAAATATGTCAGCAGTTGGACGAATGTACAAAGTTGCGGTATTGATAAATGGCGGTCCGGGTTCCAATGGGTCAGAAGGAAGGTCAACCATCTTTTGTCTACAAAGTTTTTTTTCTTCTAAATTTGCAACATATAATGGATTTGTAAATTACAGAGGACAATAATGACTTTGCTCCCGTTATCTAGAAACCTGGTGAACAAATCGTTCCTTCTGCGATGTGTTGACTGGGGTTTTATCTGCTCGTGATAATGACGATAAGTGTAGCAATATAATGACTTCAAAGAACAACAATAAGATGTTTTCTACTTCAGTCAAACTTGAGTGTTTCAGTCTACCTCCCACACGCAAGAGACCGGCTGTACCATTAAAGAATAATAATTTTGATAATGAGCTGGACCTAAGTAAACACTTTCTTGCTTGTATACACTGAATTTCATTTTCATAGGCTTGCTGTTGAACTTAAACATAAAGATGATTCTTCGCTGCGTCAAAGGCATTTACTATCTTCCATTTGAAACATACATGCAATCCTAAACGATCCAGACCAGTTACCGATTGAGTTATGTGTTGTAGGTGAGCAGTAGATTAAACTAGTTTTCTCCATCTCAAGTTTTCTACTCCATCAGACTGGTCTTCAGAACAACTACCTCAACTTTTTTGTCCTTATCTAGGTTCTATGATTCATATATTTCCTATGTAGAAACAAGTTTGTTTAGAAAAAAAGGGTGGTCATACTAACCAAGGATTTTCCTGCATTTGACAAGCGCCAACACACCGTGATGCCTGATCAAATAGTTTATGATTTGTCGACACATTGCGCCACTGTTGGGGTTAGTTGGAAGCTCTGATCCTCTCAATTCGATTAGTTACATACGTTGAAAGTGTTTAAGTGTTATTTTGAGCGTACCAAAGAATCAGTTTGCTGTCAGTGTAGAAAGTGATGTCCTTAATGTAAAGGTCTAGCTGAGTAGCAATGAACTCAGCTATTTCAACTGCAGGTACTGCACTACAAAAATCTAATAGGGATGTTATATGACCATGCTTTGGTGAAACATTCGATATGCCCCAAGATGAATCATATGTCTTTGATTCTATTTTCGATCTGATTTACAAGATACCCTACAGCAGCAACTGCTCCGTCTAATGCTTCTGAAAAAAAATATGTACGGATTTGATGCGTGCACTTGTCCATAACACCGACAGATAAGTCCGAATGATATTTAAACAATGTAGAATTTTCAAAGATTTGACCATAACATTCCCCTGTTGTTAAGTACTTTAAAGGGGCATTGTCACGATTTTGGTCAAATTCTTTTTTTTATGTTTTTATTATTTACAATGCTTTAGAATTGTATTTCTAATGATCAAATGAAATTTGAGAGCCATCCGTAGAGTTATAAGCAAGATACAAGGCTCACAATTCTTTCAATTTGTTTACAAAGGTTCAATATATCAGTAAAAAAAAAATCAAGCTTATTTGTCAATCTTTTTAGTTATTTTAGGCATAGTTAAACAGTTCCCAACGTATCACATTCGTTTTAGGTTTAAAATTGAAATTTTAACTTCAACATTCAAAATATAAACAAACGTTTTGTTTACATAGCAAAGAATTTAAAGCTCTGTAACTCGCTTATAACTCAACAAATGAGCCTCTAATTTCTGTTGCCTATTTAAAAAGCCTTTCTGTAGCATTGTAAATATAATAAGATCGGGGAAAAGTTTTTGACCAAATTCGTGACCATGCCCCTTTAAAGGTAGGGATTGAGTTCATCCTACTAATTGGCGCATATGCCATTTCCAATAATGTTGACTCGTGCTAAGAATCCTAAGGGATCATAAGCGAAGTTCAAATCACTCTTCGTCCTGTTAATTGTTGTTCTTTTCTTGAGATGCGGAACAATAAAAAAAACATCCGACTCTAGATTCCTAGAAACACCAATAGTATATGGTACTGATAAAATTTCAATGTCAAACTCCAGGATCTTTAAATCTTTAGACATGACTACGTTATCTTGTGTAATCTCACGTTTCCGTTAGTTTTCTAATGCTTTCTGTGTTCTTTAAAGTAAGTCAATGCCTTGTTTGACTGTAGATAGTGATTTAAGTCCATCGTCAAAATAGAAGTGGCTGGCATACGAACCAAATCAACTGTGATTCACTGCAAGTCTAATGCCTTATGTAGCTATTGCTGGAGAGGCTGTGTTATCAAAAACGTGCATACACCTGCGATATTTAACAAGAGGTTTGTGTGGTTAATAAATGAGCTTACTCTCAGAATGTAGAACGTCTTGTTTTGTTTCAGGTACTGAAAAATAATTTTGGCAAGGGTTAAGCATGGTACCACGTCCACTATTTTTTTTTTGTGACGTTGAACTCTTCTAGCAAATGGATGCTCTATCCTAAAATAAGTTTCCGTTCATAAGTGGTATTATCTGGTCCGAAAATTGGTGAGCTTGAATAACATATTTTCAAATCAATAGCATAAAGTGGGCGCTATCATCGAGAAGTGGAATGTACTGGGCGATGTCAAGTAGATGACAGTAGTTCTCTACCATCTCCCGTGTCGGAATTTCCACGCGATTGTTATGAAGATTGCTACATTCAGTAACAGCTGAAAGTTGAAGTTTGACATTCTGATCCATCGATTTGACCACTACGCCGTACGCTCTTCTGCCAGCAGCCTGTTCCTTTCCTACGCATGAGATACGTATGTATTTCACATCATGTCCTTCAATTTCGGATTGTGAACTTTCCAAAGTATGGTTATTGTGATCTTGCAGAATGTATGCAGGTACCCGCTTGTAGGACGTTCTTAAAGATGTACATCGGCTAACATTATTTTAGCCCAAGATCTCACTGTAAATCTCCACTATATCTGAGTGCACTTTGAAGAAATGTCAATTGTAGCCTCCTCATTGTTAGTCGATGCAGCTGTATGTAGAGTCACTGCTGGTGCATCGATATGCAAGTCTGTAGGATGACTTCTACTGTCAAATTCAGTAGAGTAGTAGAGGCACACTATCGAAAACATATTATCTTTTCTTCCAAAAGTATCATTCTTCACATGACACTCTTCGATCTAAAAAAATTAAATCATTCAAAGGATGGTTTGTATTGTGTACTGGACACTTTCTAAACACAGAAACGTCTTAAGTTCTAGTTGTTGTTCTCTGAACCTCATGATTATAGTTAGTTTTCTTCACAACAATAGATTTTTTTCTATACATAGTTTGACACATTAGTATCTTTCCTGACAAATGTTGTTTATTAAGAAAAGTTGGATTATTTCTAATGCTACTGTTTTCTCGTAGAAGTTAAGCGAAGTGGGTTAACGTGGGGAATGACGTATGTTCATTTATCTTATCGCTTAGGATGTCCATTTTCCGGACGATTGTGTGATAAATCATTTAAGATAGGGTTCACATCATTTCAGTATCCATAATAATCAAGTACTGTTTTTATTCCTTCATCACACTGAATTGACTCAATTTCTGAAACTAAGTCTGACAGTTTATTTATAAGGTTTCTTCGATTTCATTCTAGTTAGCTTTAGTAATGTCTCCATACTTCTTTTTAACGACTACTCTATCATTTCTGCACAATTGAATCGTTCCTCAAGTTCTTCCCATTCTCCACGTAGACTTTGTAATGGATCAGTAATATTAGGCGACTTTATGATTATGCTAAACATGTCTTCTGGAGCTTGGTCCCCTCCACTCAAACAGAAAATCAAGCTCTTTAATGGGGGGGGGGGGCATCTAGTTTACCCGGCATTGTTTTGAATGATAGTTTCAATGGCGTAGCTTTCCGGTCGATTTTTAAAGGCTGATAGTCATAGCTGAGAAAGCAGTAAGTCGTTCTTAAGGAGATATCGTGTGATATCACCTGTGATTGAGTTGTTTTGTGGGAATGAAGAAGATTCTGAATTTATCTTATCTAAGGAGGATGTACACTTTATCTGTCACTTTCTTCCTTTACAATTGGACCACGTATCTTGAATATGTGATGTATTGGTAGATTGTTGAATGGTGTGGTGTTTTTTCTATGATGTTTCTGGACTGAAATACAATGGTAATATTTGCATTCCATATATGTGATATTTTTGCACAATAATGAGATCTCTCTCATGGTAAACGGCAATAGAAAATACACAACACACACACACAATACTGGCAACAGACTTTGTTCAACTGATTGTAAGCATGAAAAAACTTACAATTTAAATATGAAAGTTTCTTTTTCTTAAACAGATTGAAACAACAATTGAACATTTCTTTAAAATGTTACGTTATCAATATACACATTAGACCTTCTTGTTACCTGCGTCAAAAATATGGATATTACAGTTTTTAATGTTTATCATTGGGATGGGCATTGGATCCATCAATAACTGCCGTGTTTCTGTGTCCTGTTCAGGACATTACTAACTGTTCCTATATTCCTGACAAAACAAAAAATATATTATATGAATACAAAAGAAATTAAAAAATCAAAGGCCTGAAGGGCCACAATGGCGTCGAGTTAAAGTTAATTTGAAGAGTAAAAACCTAAATAATTTTTTAAACAAGTGAAAAGCTGTCAGTGTGACAGCTAACCGGGTTTTCTTTTTATATGCGAACTGTATCCATAATCCATGTCAACACATATCCAGTGAAATAAAGTACCCCATATGCAATATTTTGCTAAAAAAGACAGTTCAAAAGCTGGTATTTTTTTCACAAATAATCAGAAATAAAAATCCTAGAAATATGCACACCTCTGATACATGTATAATTGATCTGCAAAAGAACAACTTCTTATCTTTAAAACTGTAAGTGGAGTTATCCGTACAATGAGGGTACGCTATATGCAATATTTTGCCAAAAATGACTAAGTTTAAAAGCTGGTATTTTTTTCATAAATTATCGATAATCAAAATCCTAGCAATATGCATACCTCTAATATATGTTTAATTGATCTGCAAAAGAACAATTTCCTAGTTTAAAAACTGTAGGAGGACTTATCCATACAATGAGGGTACCCTATATGCACTATTTTGCCAAAAAATGACTAAGTTCAAAAGCTGGTATTTTTTTCATAAATTATCGAAAATCAAAATCCTAGCAATATGCATACCTCTGATATATGTATAATTGATCTGCAAAAGAACAACTTCCTATTTTGAAAACTGTAGGACTTATCTGTACAATGAGGGTACCCTATATGCAATATTTTGCCAAAAAATGACCAAGTTCAAAAGCTGGTATTTTTTTCATAAATTATCGAAAATAAAAAAATAAAAAATACATTAGTCAACTTTAAAAAAAAATAGAAAATGTTATTTATCACATAACTAATAAAATTACAATTCATTACAAATTTGCTCACCTCTTAAAAAGTTTTGAATTTCAATTGAAAATTTAAGTTTATAGAAATATCTTAGGAGTTATAAATTTTTTATATTTTTTTCTCTATTTATATGGAAATAAATATTAAAATTATTATTGTGTTTAATTCTATATATTGTATACTGCTGATAACCACTCTGTCTCTTATTATCAATTTCATCTAAAATTCACAAGGGTCCAAATGACACGGGCCGAAAATATCGGGGGTAGATAAAAGAAAGCACCCATTCACGTTGTTTACAAAGTGAAAGTAGTTCACTTAACTTTTGGTTGTAGATGTACTTATCGCTCGATTAGGAAGTTTTGTTTCTACAAGATCAAACATTTGTGCATTGTCAATTTTCAATATGGATACAAAATAATCTATTTTGCAGGCTAGTACATTTCATAACCAAATTGAGTATGTAAGCCCAGCTATCGCATGTGTCTCGGTGCTAGTGTATTCATCCGCTGAAACCGAGACATATTGTTTTCAATAAAATGTGAACATTTTTAAAGACGGCAACCATTTCGAATCTGCAAACTTGTTTTGTTGACGTACAGTTCTGCTCAAAATTGAAGTATGTCATCTATTTTTCTTCAAACACATACGAAAACTTTGCACTCATTTGAGTTGTTTGGCTCCTAAAAATGTAACTTCCGGACGTACGATCCCTAGATGGCTTTCGAGCTTCGCTCGACGCCATAAAAAATAAGCCAATCAGAGAGAGATAGAAATTACCTGATAGAAATAAATTTGTAACACATGTTCCCGGTCCAACCATTTCATGTAAGTTTGGTACACATGAAATAAATTACGAGGTCAGTCAGGTTCAAAATCGTGTTTTACTTCCTTGGCAGTTAGGTTTTGCTGATTTATTCCCCCTGCAAAGTTCTTGGAGTAAAACCTTAAAATGTAATAAACATTTCGTCACGTATCTTGTCGAGCTTGAACTGCTACATATCACTAATAAATGATGTTCACCAAGAGCTCTGAGTCCAAACAATTCACAGTTTTAGAAGAATATTGTGTTGGTAAATGCAACTACAGTTTTTAACACCAAGATGCCCGCCTTCCCATAACACGTTCTCCATTTCAGGGGAAATTGGATCCGCCTGTCGAATTGTCCCACCGATTCCCTCCATGGCATGTTGTTTTATTTGGGCATCTAATGTTTTGCTGACATTTCGAAATCTTTAGCGTCAAGAAAAAATTTAAGTCCATGTCATTATCTCACAAACATCTTTTAAAAAACCAGCACTCAACTGGTACAAAGTTTTAGGAGGATATGAATTACCCTCAGCTCTACGGCACTCGATTACAAAACAGGACAAACAATTGTCTACACCATGTGTTCTGTACGATAGTAAATCAGGAAGTTGCATTTCTAAAACTGATTAGCGTTTGTTCATTCTCGAAAGTCTCCAAACACTTTAACTTCCCAAGATACAATGCGTCACGTATTGGTACTTTCCTGACTTTTGTGAAACTCCTTTATTTCTGTAGAATTCACGTTTTGTTTGCCAAAAACGTTCCAGAGGGTCGGTTCTGATGTCATCTTCTTCATGTTATCCTGTTTTTCTTTTTAAAATTCATCAACGTCGAAAGTGAGGTTTCCAAATTCAACATTTTCTTTGCCCAATTCACTAACATTTTTCACAAGATTCAAGCGCTTGGCTTAAAATCAAGTCATCGTAGGCACCTAATACATGCATCCTCCTCCACCGAATTTCTGTAACTGCGCATTCAGTTTGTACCGGAGAGCGAGAAAAAATATAACCAAATGGCAGGAAAATGTACCAAAACCATTGAACAAATCAGTTAGACGATTAATGCTCGAGTATGTACGAAATATATCGCGTCACCATCAAGTGCTGCTATCTCTTGTTGCTGTGCGAGTAGCTTTACATTAATTAAGAGTTCATATTTTTAGTGACAAAAAAAATCGAATAAGTCTAAGTACGAAAAACAAAAATATATTTACTTTTACAGTTCTTTCTTTTTTTTTGACATTTCATTACTTATAAGTTCTTATTTTAACAGTGTATTATAATCTTGCTCGCAAAGTATATTGCCTCACACGACTTCTACATATTACCCACTGGTGAGACCCGTACAATCCATAGCATCATTTAAATTGACTTGCATTAAACTATAACTCATTGTTCAGTAAGAATGTTAGGGGGTGTTCTGAGGTAATTTAGTTAATAACGAAGTAGTGACACGTATAAAACTTTTTTTGTAAATGCATTAGGCTTTTTCTTGCATAATACCAACACTCGACATCAAAACAGGGATGGTGTTAAACAACTGTTGTATACTTGGAAAACAAATTATGTATGAATATTCTTAACATAAATTTATATAAAAAAAACGTAAAAATATACTTCATTTAGTGAAAAGACTATGTTAACTAAACAGTGATTGTAAGTCTGATGGTTTAAAAATTTGACAGGCACACCAGTTCCATACTCTGATGATGGAAGTGGAACATTAAATGCACAAATGGAAGGCCCGGAAGATGGAGAAACCTATGTAAAGACATCTGTCCAAGAGACCAATATTTTACAGAGTAACTCTGACTTAGTCGGTGATATTGGATTTTTACACAAGAGCGATCAACACAATGTCACACATACAGAGTCAAACAGACAGACTGTTATCGAAACACAAACCATCAATATGCTAAATACAACTAGCGACAATGGCACAATTGGAGTTCCAGATGCTGAAGGAGATAATGGAACTGATCATATCAACAAAATAGATGACCATGCTTCCCCAGCAATAGCAGTTGTTGTTAGTTCACCGATGAATAGAGGTAATCATTTTTCAATCGTAAGTTTTGCAGTATATAGTGCAAAGTTCAGAGGAATTATTATTGTATACAAAATTTTTAGTGCTAGAATAATTACTAGCAACTTTGTCCTATGATAGATAATGCACTTAGCAAAAACAGAGAGCTATGTTCAACTGCGATAACAAATGGCAGCTTGTCCTTAACAATTTTACTGAAAAACACAAGAGTTCTATCCTGAAAAAAAGAGAGAAAGATAACTCTAACAATGGACAAAACACTCCCCGGTGACAACGTCATCACTACATATTCACTTGACTTATAAACATGCTTATGCATATAAACATATGTAAAACACTAGATGATACCTCGCGCAAGCGCGGGATTTAACACTTCACACATTATAAAAGTATAATGCTTAATATGTTGAGGCAAATATATTTTCTTTTCATTATTGTATACACTTTGTCCAATTATTTTCTTACCCTTAAAAATCGCCAACTGAAGAAACGAATTGACCTATTTTATTTATTTATCATTATCTAAATAGGCGTACAGTAAATTTATTCACTCTATACATAATCATTCAATATCATTTCATTGCAAGTATATACTTTAATCGAGACTATCCTTGACTTGGATCCGCCAAAGCGTGTCCACCACCTTGCTTTCATTTTTGCTATTTCGGGCTTGTTTATCGAAAATTTATGTATGTTTTTGATTAATTTAAGAAAAATAACTTATCAGTTAAAATTCAAGTATACCTTACGGACATCATCTCTCTTGTGTTGAAAAACAAAAGGTGTAAGCAAATACTCTGATGCAGGCATTTTTTAGTTTATTTGCAAAATGCCTTAATGTATAAGTATAGAAATTCGTTCAGCAGTTGGACGAATGTATAAGGTTGCGATTTTGGTAAATGGCGCGCAGGATAAATAATTTTGATTGCAAGTTCAACTTACTGAAATATATATAATTTTCATTTTAATTGGTACCTGCTTTGTTTTGGGATTTACATAAATGATGTTCTTCTTGGTGACAATTTACCCGCACACTTATCCTGGGGTAATATAACAGATGAAATTATGAAAAGAAAAAAAAACCCGAACTTTAAGAACAGGAACACTATGTTTTTGAAGAGAGAGGAGGAGCAGAAATAAGAAGCCATCCTTACATTAAGCACATTGACATCATATAAAGAAATTGCAATTATGAGTTTGCATGCAGATATCAGGTTTAAATGATGTCACAGATTTTTTTTTCTTCAGAAAGTCTTTTTATCTTCTTGAATTAATAAAACAAATAAACCAAATTCAATTGTTTTTAAATTCTTAATTATGTTTGAGAAGTAGAAGGGGAAGGACATGCATTTTTTTTAAGTTAATATATTTAATTGCTATATGCTGCATGTATTAAGGACGTAAATGGGTGGGAGAGAGAGTCTCTCACATAGGAGAATTCAAACTTATTTAAATTCTATATATTGATATGAACCAAAAATGGCTTTTGATCACCCTGTTGCAGGATATACACACCCTCTTTTCTTTTTCGTTAATGAGAAATCAGCATTTAGAATTTATTTTGTGAGTGAATAGATATGCTAACCCTCCCCGTATCCTTAATCTCAATCATTCTGCATGTGTTGAATAAAAATAAAAGTAAATTGCAATGTGTTAAAATTAAAAGTGTAACGTGTAATACAAAGGTGGATACTGTTGATTGCTTATGGGGGATGGGAAAAGGCCTCATACATGGGCAGATCTACGTTTACTGGCGTGCGACCAGTTCTCGCCGAGTACCATTTCTCGCCAGTACATTGTGACGTCATTTTTCGTACATTATTTGATGTGTTGATAAAATAACGTCACAATGTTCTGTCGAGAAATGGTACTCGGCGAGAACTGGTTGCACGCAAGTATAGTCCCTGTGGAAATTTCTGATTTAATTCAAAATTCACATAGTAAAACATCATACCTGGCCCCTGGCAAACAGAATAAAGTTACCCCTTTGAACCCCCTTCCCCAGAATAATATTAAATTTACAGACCCAAGCAGTACTATAGAGTATGCAGTCATTGTGCATATGTGGCACATGAATTCATCTGGCATTAAATCATAGTGAAAAAATACTCCATATCTTATTTTTTAATATAATATTATTAGAACAACTTGTTTTTATAGTTATATTAATATCAGGGGACTTAATTAACTGACACCCAACCCTACAATAATTGTTTTCAATTTGCTCATATATTTTTTTCTCAAATTCCTAAAAAAAAATAATAAAAACTCCCTAACTCCGCGAATGCAGTTAACCAAGGAAACTGATACACATAGGTTTTTTGTTTACATCTCCATGATGCGACAGAGGAAATGCGGGCGATTCATCGTAACCTTCTTGTCTCTTTAAGGTAACACCGTACCTATAAAATCATGGGTTCAAAGTTAAAAACTTAACTTTTTTTTAACTTATTGGACTTGAATTTCATCAAAAAATAAATAAAATATATATGTATCCATACTACTTAAGATGTAAGGTAATAAAAACCAAAGGCTGAAATTATCATCTGAAAATCACTCTTTTTTTGTTTAAAAATTAAATATAAGTGGATGGATACTTGTTTGTCTATTTAAATTTTATTGCTTACTATGCCAGAAAACTAAAATTAATTCAAAAAAAGAAAAAATTGTTTACATTAGAAAAATTATAGCATTTTAAATATATCACTTAGAGAAAAGTAGAAAAGAGTTATTTCCCTTTGTCATTATTGAATTATGTCGAATATAAGGATGAAAAACGCTTATTAAATATCTCCAAGTAAACAATGATTTGAGTTTTTGATGTGCACCTATGATGACATAGAAATTACAAATCTACTTGCGAGAATTTTAATGAATTCATGGTTTATGTAAAATGTATGACGTCACACGAGGGTGGATTTACTTTAAGAATAAATCAAACATAAACACTATGTTTAAATAACCATTTACATTATGTACTGTTGAAGCATATCTAAAAAGTCGGATAAGGTGATAAAATGACATCGCGCCTATATCAGAAGAGTTATTGCTCAAAGAGTTACCTCCCCTTTTGGGATCACTTGTGCGTTTGAAATGTGTATTGATTTGAGAGACCTTCCAGATTGAGAAATTAAATGCAAAAGTTTAAGTGCAAGACGGCTATAGATATTATTAAACTTGGTAGATTTTCTTTCCCTTTACGAGTTCTTTGTGAAAATTGATGCTCATTTGTTGAGAGATGAAGTTTTACTTAATCAAAATATACAAAAAATCACTATTTTACTAGAGTAAAGAA
Organism: Magallana angulata; assembly: GCF_025612915.1. Lineage (NCBI taxonomy): Eukaryota > Metazoa > Mollusca > Bivalvia > Ostreida > Ostreidae > Magallana > Magallana angulata. Next base: position 37,757,544 of record NC_069112.1, read on the forward strand.
ATTTACAGAACTTGTACACTTTACAACTGAATGAGCATTGATTTCTATAATGTATTGGTAATTTTGAAGATGTTATCATATTACTTGCTCTACACTGTCTTTGCATTGACTTTTTTTGTCTAGAAGACGCCCACGTGACCTGAAAGGTCACGTGACCTTCAAATTTAGGCATGGTCAAGTTTTGGTGACCCATATCCTTACAAAAACATCGAAAATAAATTAATTTTATTTTATTTAAGAATTTTTTCCCATAATATACACGTATGTCTGTTACACCACTGACAAAATTTTCACAATTCATTAAATTTTAGTCTAATAAATAACCAAATGGTAGATTCCAATGTTTGCATATTTAGGGTCTTCCGTTTCCAACGGAGGACCCTCTTGTTATTCTATTGTTTCTTTTTCTTATTATTATTTTTCTTTTTCTTTATTTTTCTGACTTTTTTAAAGCTTAATATCTCAAAAAGTTTTCAACAGATTTACATAAAACTTTCAGGGATTATGTTGCATTATCGTGCCTCAAAGATGTTAAATTTTAAATTACAACGTCACTTCCGTTTTTACGTTACGTCAATTTTAGAATTTTAAAAAAAGTGATTTTGTCCAGGTCATGCTGAATACGAAACTGAAATCCGTTTGAAAATCGGACGATGCATTACAGAGATATCGGGGTATAAAAATTGATTTTTCCGGAAATTTTGATTCCGCGTCCTTGGTTTAAAAAATAGCATAATGTTTATCGTAAAGTTAACTCGTACCAAAAATAATTGTTAAGTTGTACTTAAAGCATTCGGATTTTTTTTGTTAAGTCGTTCTTGAAATCGGAAAAGTTTTTGTTAAGTCGTACTTAAAATCATTCGTATTTTGTTAAGTCGTACCAGGAATAATTCGATTTTTTTCATTTTTTATTTTAGTTACTCTTGTTGTTAGTTAAAGAGCTCTGCTTCTTACAGGAACTTCCAGCTTTACTTCCGACATAAACGGAAGACCCACTCGTTGCTTTGCAACGAGCTTTGCTCTAGTTTATTTATATTTTATAATTTTTTCAGCAATAATTTTCCCATGTTTTACATTTTTTCAAAAGTCGTATATTTTGATAATGCCCGCCTCTCTCTCTCTCTCTCTCTCTCTCTCTCTCTCTCTCTCTCTCTCTCTCTCATAGCTGATTTTATACAAAACCATTCAAACATGAAAATGCTTTTTCTAATTGAATTGTCTCATAGAGTTTTCAGATTTGTCATTATCTCAATGATGAATTATAGAACTTATACATGTATCTTATTTTCTAACATTTTTCTTCAAACTTTTTTTTTCTTCAAATAAGTGTGACAATTTTCTAAATATTCTGCAAATAACAAAAAATAATTATGGGAGGTCATACAATTTAATTTACATGCATAGGACATGTCAACAGTAACTTGAACATTTTTTGAAAGGTCTACATATATTTTGCATGGATGGATAAAAAGACCAACACTTTAAATATTATTTAAAAGTTACACATACACATTTTACACAAACAATACCATACATGAACATGCATGTAGATTCCTCATTTAGAGAAAATCAGATGGAGACATGCATGCAGTTATTTATTTATTATAATTGGGTTTTTTTTTTTTAATTATCAATAGTACATAATCATAAGTATGAACACAGGTGACAAAATGTAATACGAACATACTGAGATATAAAAGAACTAGTAAAAGAAATTAATGTGCAAAAACATCTTATATCAACTGGATGAATGTGTTAAAAATATAAATGAACTGTCATGAGGGAGTTTTGATAACAGTACAAAGGTGTTATTGAACAGCTGTTCATCAATTTCCAGAAAATGAAATCATCTGTTGATAATAATCTTTTAGCCTGTACTGTACTGATTTTCAGAATATCAAATCAGCTATTTTCACACAGTTTTTTTATTGTTAGCTTACCTGAGCGAAAGGCTCTAGTGAGCTTTTCTGATCACAATCTGTCCGTTGTATCTCGTCGTTGTCGTCGTTGTACAATTTTCACATTTCATCTTTTTTCTCAAGAACCACTGGGCAGATTTCAACCAAATTTGGCAAATTGCACCACTAGGTGAAAGGGATTCAAGTTTGTTCAAATGAAGGGCCAGGCCTTCTTTAAAGAGGAGATAATTGAGAATAATTGAAAATGTGTTGGTATTTTTCAAAACTCTTCTTCTCAAAAACTTTCAGGCCAGAAAAGCTTAAACTTGGGTGGAGGCATCCTCAGGTAGTATAGATTCACGTTTGTTCAAATCGTGGTCCCCGGGGTAGGGAGGGGCCACAATTGGGGGATCAAGTTTTACATAGGAATATATAGAGAAAATCTTTAGAAATCTTCTCAAAAACTATCAGGCCAGAAAAGCTCAAATTAAAATAGAAGCATCCTCAGATAGTATAGATTCAAGTTTGTTTAAATAATAGTCCAGGGGTAGGCTGAGGCCACAATGGGGATGAATTTTTACATAGGAATATATAGAGAAAATCTTTAGAAATCTTCTCAAAACTATTAGGCCAGGAAAGCCCAAATTTGAGTGGAAGCATCCCCAGATGGTATAGATTCAAGTTTGTTTAAATAATAGTCCAGGGGTCGACTGAGGCCACAATGGGGGATGAATTTTTACATAGGAATATATAGAGAACATCTTTAAAAATCTTCTTTTTTAAAGACTTTTTGGCCAGAAAAGCTTAAACTTGTGTAGAGGCATCATCGGGCAGTGTAAATTCAAGTTTGCAAAATCACAGTCCCTAGTGGTTGGGCGGTGCCGCGGTTTGAATTTTTACATAGGAATATATAGAGAAAATCTTTAAAAATATTCTGGGAAAGTTTTCGGTCCAAAACTCAGTACTTGGTGTGAAAGCACAGGTTATGCAGATTTAAGTTTGATGAAACTATGAAACCCTAGAGAAAAGTGGGGCCACAAAATGGGGGGGGGGGGAATGTAGGAAAAGAGAAAAATCTTTTTACAGGTACAACAACAAAAGCGGCTTGGTATTTACCCAACAAAAAAGAGGTGGATAAAAATTAACAGATTTTCAATTTTTTTTTAGCAAGATCTACTGTACTTAATTGTCAAGATATTTTGATACTGTAATGCTAATTTGATCAGAATTAAGGCAACTGTTGCTCATTTGAGCGATGTGGCCCCTCGGCCTCTTGTTTATTTACAAACTGAAAAAAACAAACAAATCATCATCAAAAGATCGCTATCATCGGGAATACCAGTTACACGTGTTGACATCGTCTGACGAGCGCTTTTAAGACGCAGATTCACACCCATACGACAGATGCGTTATGGAAATTCTTCGTATATTCTGATTGTTGTAATGTTATAAAAACACAGCTGAGTGATTCGTAGTTATATTTTTCTTATGAAGCATTAAATCAGCCGTATTTTTGCTTAAACTGCTGTTTTCGGTATATTTTTTATATAGGGAAAAAACAGGCGGAGTGTATATTATAACGGCATATCTCATTAGCCCTTCATTAGCATATCAAAACGATGTGTAGCGTTATCTGTCCTGCGTTTGGTATGATATGAGATTTGAACAAAAACGCCTCCATACACAGAAACGTTCCACACATTTTGAAGTAAAATGATATAAAGCTCAACTGATCTGCGATGTGAGCATTTATGTTTCCAAATAAAACATTTTAAACCGAGTTAAAATCATGCTGCATGCTATGCTATGATATGCTATGGTATGATAGGGGGAATGGGATTATATGACATTGTATGCTATGGTATGAGATTCTAATGACAAGCTCTGAGATTTCAATGCTATTCTATAACCAGAGAGAGAGAGAGAGAGAGAGAGAGAGAGAGAGAGAGAGAGAGAGAGAGAGAGAGAGAGAATGAGAGAAAGAGAGAATCAGTTCATTTTTATATAGAATACTAAAGTTGTCACAAAGAAAGTCAACTTGAGTATAACCTTATTTTTCACGTTTAAAAAAAAATATGTATACATATAGTTTCAGTAACGCTGAAACTTAATGTATATATAAGCATTTACTCATGTTTAAATAAAATTAAACCTGCTGAAGATAATATATGACTTTTCAAATCAAATAAATTTTAGTATTGGTTTCAGCGATGCGTAAACCATTTGGAATCTCAACCTAATGTTTCCACATATTGAAACATAGCGGAAATATGCTGAAACTAAATGATATTTCCATAAATATTTACACTACTTTTCATACATTTCAATTTTGGTTTTTGCATTTCGGAAACCATAAGGGAACTTTAGAAACTTAGACTAAAGTTCCATCTGACTAAAACCTAACGATTTAATGGTTTCCGCATTGTAGAAACTGTACATGAAACTTCAACTTCAAGTTTCAGCAAGATTTCCATATAGTTTAAGTTTTGCTGAAACTGGATTTTTCATCCAGTGTTTGGTCAAAAAGAAGGCCACATGCTATTTTTTATAGATTTTTAAAAAATCCTTATTTTCATAGGATGAGATAAACATTATTGGCCTTTCTATGTATAGCTGGAGTTAAACCATTTCCATGTGAATTTTAAATATATTAATAATCTTCACATGTCATGCCATAGAAAGTATGGTCAATATATTATTAAAAACCTGACTCTAGATTAAACATCATCGGGTGCTCGGTTTCCCAGCTCTTGGGCCAGAGTGGTTTCATGAGGTGCACATGCACATATGTGTTTTAGATTTGCAGAATATAATTAACATGCGTAAACCTTTCTTTTGTGGTGATCACTTTACGGAAGCTTAGAGTGTGCTCTATTTCGATTAATATTATGATCGTGATAAATAAAGGTAAGCATGATACATGTAGTAACACCATATTATGATGCACAGTTATGCGTAAGTATTACTTCCATTTCTAAATATGTGATCTCCCTTTGCGAACATATTGTATCATCAACTGTAAATACAGACCCTGAAACGTTCTACACCAGTTGCACGGTTCGGTTTTCACATATGACGGTGGTGTTAGCTTGTTGTGATTTTCCTTTCGTTTTCATTTATGCTTTGCGTTAACCTAGGAACTGTCGCTTGTATTTCTTGATTTTTACGTATCAAATCAAACAGAGACTTCGGTAAATCAAACAGTTTACTGTTTACCTGCGCAAATAAAGCAACATCTGATGTATTAAGAAAGAACTAAAATGCAATTCATTCAGGCTATCGGTAATTCGGTATCATCTTTTGCGTAGTGGTAGAATAATGCAATATGTTTTGTTGAGATGCTCGGCATTTTCTCGGGTTTATTCAGTTTAAATAGTGTTTAATATCGCTGACGGAAATATGTAGGTACATTGTATATATACATGTATATGATTCATTTTGAAAAATAAATGGTGTTCTTTATTTGTTATAGTGCATCTTTCTTGTGTTTAATTGTTTACAATTTCTATTTACTTACCATATTTGAGTGTTAAGCTTCAAATTATAGCAAGATACAGAGATTTGCTCACAATTCTTTGTTTTGTACACAGATCTGAGGCCATTCATTTTTTTTTCCATTTTAAATGCCGAATAGGAAATAGCAAGTTAAAAATCTTAAGCTTAATGTAATAAACTCATGTGAACAAAATATGACTCAAACCTAGCAAAATGTTGAGCTCTTCTTGCTTATATTTCTACGATTGACGCTGAAATTTTGGTTGATCATTAGAAATCCTAAATGATTAAGAGTTTGTTAAATTACAATGAATAATGTAAAATGTGATTAAATAAAAACGACATTGGTAAAGCAGTTTCCATAGTTGTGACACATTTCTGTTGCGGGGATAAACGAATTATCGCTATTCCCAAGAAAACATTACAGCGGAAAATTATCCTTGTTTGTAGCCATTTGTTATTTTTGAATAAAAATGAAAATAATGGGTGGGCCATAGTAAATTAGAGTGATGTGCCTGTCAATACGGTAACATTGATTTTTATAGCTCTTTAACATGTCACGTGACAACATTTTTCGTTCCAGTGTATTCATCAATCAAGTGTGAGTAAAGTTATAAAAAACACGAGTTATTACGAGGTAAACAACAGTCGTTTAATCATAATGGAGAAATTGTTTAATATTTTTAATTTGAGAAATTGAGCGAATTGAGGTACAATTTTCTTCTTCACATATACACATGTAGGATTTTTTTTTTTTATAAAATACAATTACTATTGTATTTATAAAAAAAAATACAATAACTAGTAAGTAATTGAGGAAGAAAATGTACCTATATGCTCTCATATATTTTGATCGCTTTAGTAAGTGGGGGAGGGGGCAGAACGAAAATACAGGGAATTAGAAGTTATATAACAGTGTACCCCTACCAAATATTTTATTCTATATCTTGCGTAGGATTTTCTTATTCTGTGTAAAAACAGTTTTTCATGAAGGTACAATGTCAAAGATTACGTGTATGCAAACATGTGTGTAAAATTCGAATACTTTACAATATTTATTTTTTTGTTATTCTACCGAGGGCCATACGGCACAATAATTGTTGCTCAGATGAGCGATGTGGTCCCATAGGCCTCTTGTTTGATACTTTTGTGAAACGTGTACTTATTGAAAACCGGGAAGCTGAGGGTAGTTTTAATCTTGATTAGTCTGTTATCATTCGTACATTAATTTTAGATTATTTAGTTATTACGAAATATTAGAAGAACAGTTTAACTACAGTGCTGCTATCCTGAAAGTTGGCAAGGATAGGATAGGATAGGATGCAAGATGCACGATACATGATAGAAATATAAAAGTTCAGTTTTATCCTATCCTATCCTGCATCCAGTAGCCAATCAGATTCGAGTATAAATATCAGAGTTATTTTGCGAAACGAAAATTGGCGTAACAATGTATTTTTAATGTCAATTTAATACGTTTTACAAGTTAAACCATTTAAGAATAATTATTATATCAAGAACACGGTGCATAACATTGATGCGCGCTAAAATGTCGGCGCTATATCTTTGTCAATTCGTTCGCAAGTACGGAGTTACGGCGAGAATTCGATGCCACATTTGACAACGTCAGAAATAGATTTCTGCATTTACTTCATTTAAAGTCTACAAAATAATAAAATCCTGAATTTATAAACGACCAATTCGGCATTTTAAAAGATAAAGAAAATATAAGAAACATACATTGCTTCACGTTTCATATAATTTATTCGATGCCCAATAACAAGGACGCATATTTCTGTCCGATATTCACCTTAACATATCGAATTAATAAATGTTACATGTAGCCAGCTATAAATGCTTAAGGATTTATACTTTAAAAATAGAGAGGTTGAGATTTCAAACGTGTATGGGTACGTGAAAGTTAACTAAGGGAATCACCTAAATTATTCAGGTATTACGTCATCAGTTTTTGTGACGACATGGTTTCTACACGTTCTCTTAACTTGTAGAGTGACGTCTATTAGTACAAACGTGTAGCTTTTTACAACCAATAAAATCTTACTGCTGAGTCAATGTATTCTTGTGATACATTATATAGATTTTTAAACTTCATTTGCATGAAAATTGATAAGAAAATTACCATTTATTTGGAATTAACTGAATAAATTCAAGTCACAAAAACTGCGTCGATTTACGTACACATGTATATCCTACAAATTAGGAAATCTCAAACTGATAAATTACAAAAACGTGTACGTGTACGTGTAGTTTTAACACACGTACGCGTACCCGTTTTAAATATCAACCTCTCTATTGATAATAACTCCGAGTGGTTAACTATAAACGATACAATCTTTCTAAAGGAATTATTTATTTCCAGATCGTGTTTACATATATCGCCAAACGAATCGCTCGAATAATGATGTAGTAGTTGGGGCTATATGGACTGTGGATATCGGCCTTGGTAGCTCTGTGGTAGAGCTCCTGACTAGAGTTGCAGGGGTCCCGGGTTCGATTCCCGGTCAAGCCATATGTTTTCATGGTATTTATATACTCATTCCTCCTTTCCTACAGATGGTACCGTGGCCTTCCTTGTTCAGGCAAATATGTAATTAAAAAGTCCTGACAAGGTGAACTTGTGTTGGGTTTTCGGGGTCGAAGACTATTTTAGGAGGGAGGAATGTAGTAGTTTGGGCTATATGGACCGTGGATATCGGCCTGGGTAGGTCAGTGGTAGAGCTCCTGACTAGAGTTGCAGGGGTCCCTGGTTCAATTCCCGGTCCAGCCATATGTTTTCATGGTATTTATATACTCATTCCTCCTTTCCTACTACAATGATAAATACGCTCAGTTATATGTGAGAAGAGCTCAGTTATATGTGATAAAAAAAATAATTTGATAAACATATGTGACTAAACAGTTCCTCAATAAGTGCAACCAAGTCATTTATCTGTTTTTGGGAGTTGATTTTTAATCAACTCTCCTATGCAGTCACTCGGACAAACCGAAAGTGAAACAGTGTTTGGACCTCAGCACAAATCATTGCTCCTGACAAGACTTAGTTCTTGAAAATAATGGATCATTTCGATGTAATAAAGCATTGTTTTTTAAGGAAAATTATTTACAAATACCTTAAAAATAGTCAGCTTTTAAATGGTACGAACAATTTAAATATTTTTGTAGTCGTATGTATTCCTACGCCAGAGTTCAATATTTACGGTGTCAGCCGAGCGTTTGGTTGAACGAAAATAGAGTTCAATATTGCTTGGATCCATACAATTTGCGATAAATATTTTTACCAGTGATACATAGTTTGATTGAATTATTTTATCTATAAATATTATTTAACATGATTCATGTGGAGGTTTCTCGACATTCTGGTTGAAAAAGTTCAAAAATTCATATTATAAAAATATGCGTAATTCAAATTAGAAACTAAGTATACATGTACTTGTCATGCAAAATAACATATCATTGATTTTAAACTAAAAAAACATCGACAAAATCAACTCCCGTCAGTTCTTCAGTACTTTGATTTATGCATAAATTTAATAATATCAAAAATCGAATCGCTTACCTGTTTGTTTACGGCATTTATGTCCATCCCGCGTACGATTTAATTTTACCGTAGTACAAATAAGTAAGTTATCCCGCTAGAAGAATATTCGGTTTTAAGATTTAATTATTTATTTTGAGTATTACAATAATTGATAAAATCATTTAATTCTTAAATGTCGTTAAATTTAACTTGCATTCCTATATTCTGATGGTATGGGATAGGATAGAACTTATTTGCAGGATAGGATGCAGGATATAGGATAGGATAGGATAGTTTTGTCAACGTTCACGATAGCAGCACTGTATAATCCGATATATATTTTTGTTAATTAAGCAAGCTGCCGTTATTTCAAAGACGCATCTTACGTTTTAATTTCTATACATGTACTTGTATTGAAGTCATTCAATATTTCTAATTTATTAAAATTGCTGTCGAAAATTGACATGACTTTACCCCGATATATTTTTAGTTTTCTTTATCTTTGTCATAATTTTCGGCTTTCTATTTCTTTTTTAGTTCACCTGAGCTGAAAGCTCAAGTGAGCTATTCTGATCACATTTTGTCCGTCAGGCCGTCTGTAAACTTTTTTACATATTGAACTTCTTTTCTAAAACTGCTTGGCCAATTTCAACCAAATTTGGCACAAAGCATCCTTATGAGAAGCCAAATATATATTGCAGAAATGAAAAACCGATCTTTATTCAAAGCGGACAAAACCTCGAAACTGTAGAAAAAAAGAGGGGGATGCATTTTTAAAAATCTTCTTCTCAAGAACTGCAGAGTCAAATTCAACGCAGTTTACCAAAAATAATCCTTATGGGAAGGGAAATATAAATTGCAAACATTAAGAGCTAATTCTGTTTCAAATGTGAGTAATCTACGAATATAATAATAAGACAGAGAGAACGGGGGTCAATCAGTTTAAGTTCGGGCTTGATAATATCATATATCGTAAACCAGTTTAGAGGACCAGTCTATTTCAGAAGCAGCCATCTTGAACAGAGATGATTTGCTTGTTGTGCAACAGTTTACGTGCGAAGGGAATATTCAAACATCCAAAATATTCGTGCCATTTATGTAAAGTGAATAGATATTAAATATTTCAATGCGTTGACATTTTCATTTATGACGGTGGTTTTAGTTTATTTTGATTTTCGTTTAGCATGTTTAGTTTCTTTTCTTTGTTTAACATAAAAGGAATTATCGTCTTTATTTTAGAATATAAAATGTTTACGTGTAACTTTAGACCGGTAAATCAGACAGCTGATAGCTTATATGTTTCTGCGCAAAATCTGATGCACTAACAACACATTATAAAATACTATTCATTCTGTAGGTACATGTAGTTCGGTTCGATCTCTACGTAATGATTGATTAATGCAACATGTTTTCTTAAGTTGCTGACCAAGTTCAATTTAAATGGAGATTATTCTCGCTGCTAGAAATATATATAGATATAGATATAGATATATATATATATATATATATATATATATATATATATATATATATATATATATATATTCTGAGGGCATGCTTTAGTTTGTTTATAATTTCAATGCAGCTATGCTAAATGGGAAAACCAAGTTTAAAAATCGTAAGTTGAATGTAATAAGAGTCAAGCTTCAAGTTCTAAGCAAGATACAGAGCTTTGCGCACAATGCTACTGTATGTATGTACACAAGGCTGAGGTTTTGCTTTAGTTCGTTTATATTTAAATGCAGCTATGCTGAATAGGAAAAACCAATTTTAAAAATCTTAAGTTGAATGTAATAAACTCATGTGAACAAAAACATTACTCAAACCAAGCTATGTATCTTGCTTATAATTCTACGATTGACGCTGCAATTTTAGTTGATCAATAGAAATCTCTTGCTTAAAGGATGATATTCTGTAACTACTTTCTGGTGCCCCTTCTTAAACGATGAATGGCATAAAATCTACACAAATTGTTGATAGTTTTTCGAACACAAGTAAATATAAACGACGTCTTTTAAGCAGTTTCCATAGTCCTGACACATTTTTATTATGAAGATAAAAGCAGTATTGCAACGGTAAATCATCTTTGTTTGTAGACATTTGTTGATTTTTAATAAACTAAGATGAAAATAATGAGTGGGCCTTGGTACACTAGAGCGATATGCCTTCCAATGTATTGATTTGAATTATAGCTCTTTAACATATGTGTCAACATTTTTTCAGTTAAGATTATTCAACAGTCAAGTGAGTAAAGATACGAAACGTCATACGAAATGAATTCATGTCTGGTAAACGACAAGCGATTATAATAAAGAAGGCGAATGAAATTTTTCAATGTTTTTAATTTAATTGAGCGCATTCATACTAGTGCATTGAGGTGCACTTTTCGTCCATCACATATAGGATTTTTTAAAATAAAATACAATAACTAGTAAGTAGTGGAGGGAGAAAATCTACATTAATGCTCTCATGTATTTTTATCTTTTTATAAAGTGATTGGAATGGGAGGGGGGGGGGGTTAAAATAAAGGGAACTAGAAGTTAACCGTGAAAAGCAACTGACAAATTAGTTATTTATATTGCATATGGTCTTATTGTCGGTAAAAATGGTATTTCATAAAGATTAAGCATATGCAAAAATAAGTGTTAAATTCGGATATTTATTTTTGGTGAATCTACCAAGGGGCCATATGGCACAATATCATATGAACGCCCATAAAAAAGCAAGTGTTGTTCAGGTGAGCGATGTTGCCTATTGGGCCTCTTTTTACAATTCTTATTATTTTTCTTTATTGCGTACAAGTACTATTCCATGATCGAACTCCCCTGGTGAATAGACCATGTAAAAATACGCCTAATTAATGATAAGATAAACAATGAATTTCAGTTTAGAAATACACAGATTTTTATTTATTTAAACATTGATTCTTTGATTTTCTGCACGTGTTCGTATACACAGATCACACCTACATGTAATCCGTCATCTATTTATTTTTTTACTGTACCCGAAATAACATCGCGTGTAAAGGCAAACTATTCGTTTTTGTCATTCCGTCAAACATTACATGTACAGATACATATAACATTTCTTACGATAAGTACACAACTGGATACACACATTTCGTCAATAGCTTTTAGCGGCGATATATGTGATTTTGTTGGACTAGTTTTCGCTCTTCACAACATTTGCATGGGATGTAGCTGACGTTTTACAAATGCTGGCTAACCTGTACATATTTCATTTACTTTTTTACTTAAATACTTGTTAATAGGACACGAAAAAATACCCAGTAATCAACAAATCAATGTTAGAAGTGATAAATATGTTAATAATTATTTAGTTTGAAAAATACGACAGCAAGGGAAAGATACTCTGATCGCCAGTACATGAGTTATAATCATGAAGTAGAAAGATATTATTTCTGATAAATTTCAAATAAAAACACTCTTTTGAATAAGGATTTAAGAAAACATAGAATTAAAACGTTTTCATTCGATTATTGTCCTCTAGCTATGTAGGAGAAGCCAAGTAGCAAACGGCGCTTGGCGTGATCTGTACTGTTATACTTTAACTGATTGACCGGCGAAGCAGGTTATGTCCTGAAATAAAATGCCGCTCAAATAATCGACTATAGAAACCTAATGCAAAAATATAAAGTTCAGTGATATGACTTTAATCTAAGTTTTATAATTAAGCCACAAGTCTCCCCCCTCTCTAGCTCTCCTTCTAACATAAGAATATTTTCGCAATTGAATACGAATTATTACGGATAACATGCAGTAATGCGGCCAGCGGCTAAATGCTAAATGTACATTTGGCGTCTAAAAACAATATATTTATTTCTAGTTACGGGATAAGTCTTTGTTTAATAATTGTCCTCTTACTGATTTGAAGTAAACGCTAAAAAGTCATGTTTATTATAAACAGTGTACTTTCTCCTTCTTTGTGTAATTGTACAGATAAAAATTTGTTGTCTGTCTGGTTTCGTTTCGTTTTGTGAACAGTACGGTTCGTTTCATGCACAGAACGGTACGGTACGGTTCGTTTTAGAGGTGTAATAGCACGTTTAAGGGTCTGCATTTCAATAAGTAAACATTGCTATCTTCCCTATTTGTACAGTTTTTTTCATTTCAGTTGCAAAAGCAATTTTTTTTCATTTGTCAGACTTACACTATTGAATTTGGAAATGATTATATATTTTAAAACTTGATATCCCCATCCTTACACTATATTTACTCTTGCTCCATGTGTCATTTCGCATAAAATGGTACACAGGTTATGTCCCTGACTTTTCAGAGCTGGAAATAATAAAGCATATGTAGTGTTTGACCTACATGTGGGCAAGTCCTACACCTTTAAACATGACTCTACACCTATGCATTATCAACAACACTGGTACGTTGGTCCAGCCATTTTCAAGTCTTCATGTGCTTTGTATTTTTATGGCTTACGGCCATCTAGTTGCCGGATAATCTTTACGGCAAAGAGTTCAGTTATCTGAACATGCGCGACAAAAAATAGTTCTATTTGAATGTTGCAAAGTTAACTGTTAGTTGTTCATAATAAATATCTTTAAGCGAGATTATATTTTCCATATGTTATTATCACTTATGTTATTGTAACCAATAAAAAAAAATGAATTGACTTTATTTAAAAAAACTCGAAATCTATCGCGAATGAATATTAACTGCAGTGTTTTTCCTAGGCCGTTTTTTGCATAGAGGTATAGGCCCCCGCCATGCATCACATAGTGCCGCCATGCTTTCCGCTATGCGTACTTACATGTATTATAAGCAAAACATTTTTTCCCAATTATTTCAGATCCTAACAATGTACTTCAGTCGTTGGATAAAAGAAAGAAAGAAATTGTCTCATATTGGAGTTTGAGTCTGACATCATCATTATTATTTTATGCAGTGTATGATTTTCCTTAAAGCAATGGTGGTTTCAACCAACTGATAACAGAGGCCTCTAGATTTCATTCCTGTCTGTTTCGGTCACTAAGGTTCGACCAATCAACAAATGGGGCGTGTTGATATTGGTCCTGTTAGTTTCTATAGATCTATGAATTACATGTAGCTAGTTACTTTCTATAGAGCTATAAATAAACTAAAGTTTCCGTAAGAAAAAGAGGGAATCATACTCGATCCATGTAAATATAGTCTTATCAAACCCGTAAGCCATTATGGCCCTTCAGGCCTTTGATTTAAATTATTCTTACACATTTTTAGTCCGGAAATCCGTTTTTTTAAGCATTCAAATATATAGCCCTGCTATATGTATTTACCTTTAGAAGTGGAAGATCAAATTAAGTTGAGATTTACTTGAGCAAAAAGGAATCATTCTTTGAGTGTTATGAGGTCATGAGTTTGGTCGGGCATGGTCAAATCTAATAAGGCCCGAAGATCTTAAAGGGGCATGGTCACGATTTTGGTGAAATTCTATTTTTCTGTTCTATCATTTACAATGCTTTAAGAATACGTTTCTAATGATAAAATGATTTGAGTGTCAGTCGTACGGTTATGAGCAATATACAGGGCTCAAAATTCTTTGTCATGTAATTAAGGCTCGTGTTCTGTTTTTGTTAACATAAGTTCATTTTACAATTTAAAACCTTTTTCTAGCCAATTTTTCAATCTTCATATTCATTATAAGCATGAATAAACAGGTCATAACATATAACACATTCAATTTAGGTCTAAAACTGGAATTTTCCCTTCAACATTCAAAATGTTAAGAAAGGCTTTGTTTACATAGCAAGAAATTGTAAGCTCTGTAACCTCCTTAAACAAATGAAGCATCGTATACATTAAAATTGGAAAAAAAAATCTTCTGACCAAAATCGTGACTATGCTCCTTTAATGATATGTTTGACTGCGCCCAGACGGAAATTAAACCTCCTCATAATATTCAAAGAATGATTCCTTATTACTCATATCTATATCATTTTCAGTCTTTAAAATTCAAAACATTTTAATACCACTGTTTTTTTTTCATGTACCACATGCTTTTTATTACAACTTAGGGCAGCTAATATCGTTTTTTTTTTAATTTTGCTAAGACAAGCCCTTCTTGTGTCGTTCATCTTTTTTAAAATGTTTTCGGTATGAGCTTCAGAATGGATTAGTAATGTGGTAATGATACCAAAAAGACAGTTGAAATGGTAAGATTTATCTTTTAAATTAAGAAGCAATTTCGTAATCTTGAATGTGTATATAGAAAAATAAAACAATAACTATTCTCTAAAATTTCTCTAAAACAGAGGTTTAGCCTGGATAAAATTTTCACAAACAGACAAACAGTCTGATAAATTTATCGAGAAATTCTTACAACATTCTCGTTTAATACAATTTCAGAACACAGAATTATGCATATAAGTGTATAACTTGTAAAACTTTTTTCAATAAATTACCTAAATTAAGTTCTGTGTAATTTCTATTACACACATGTTCAACTTTCAGCATTGTCTATAAAAATAATAAATCGGCAACACGAAACTTAACCTGTACAGATGAATGCAGATATACATGTATGCAACATGAAAGTGTAGAAACATTGATTTTAATCCTTACTGGATTTCAATAAATATTTTTTTTATAAAATCTGAACCAAAAACGTGAGGGAGAAACCCTACTATGGGGGAAAGCTACTATATAGTAGATCCCCCCCCCCCCCCCCCCCCGGGGGGAAAGGCTACTATAAAGTAGGTTTTCTGGGGGGGGGAAGCTACTATGGGGGAAAAACTGCTATACAACACCGGATGGGGGGGGGTGGTTGGTTCGGGAGAAGGGGGAGGATGGAGGATAAACATTAAAGTTTGTTTGTTAATTGTTATGAAACTTGAATCTATGTTATTGATCCCAAGATAGAAAAAAGGCTATTGATCATAGCCTAATAGATCATTTGTCAATTATGCAAGGTGTAATACGATTTCTTTTTATGAAAAACCATTTTTACAAGTTTTTCAATCTTTTTAGAATTGTAAATATGTTTTTTTTTTATTTCAGGCCAAAAAAAGATTTTTTTTTAAAATTTGTATTGCATATATCTAGAGAACAGCGCTTTTTCATATCACAAGAACGGTTTTTTTTTATTGTCTCACTGTAGTACATTGTATATCATATTTTATAACATAATTATACTAAAATCAAATAATAGTTTAATCTCATAAATATACGTTCAACACAAGGTCTAACCAGTTCGGTCCATGGGCAAAACATATCGAATCTAGAAATATTTAATTTGTTATGATAATAATAGGGTTTAATTGTTTTTTGGTTTCTTTGTTTGTTTGGTTTTTTTTATCAATTATGAACGTTAACCATAATGTTTGATTGTTTTTTTTTAGATACAGCTGAACAGGTCGGCCCATGGACAGAAGAAATCGAAGTTGAAGACCTTCATAATCTCTTTGGTTGCTTTCACATCAAATTACCAGAAGATCCCGAAAAAATATCATTTACAAGGGAAATTCTTGGAGAGTCAAGATTTGCTAATTTTATTGAGGAGATTAGAAATCTTGCAAGAAGTGTTGTACTTTATAAATACCTGAGCGATGAAGCAAAAACACCTGGAACAATTTATGTTTCTGAAGTCAGTGCAAAATATAAAGATACCCAAATAGTTATTGAGGAAAAGGTAATAGATGAAACTTAAAGTAAACAAGTAATGCAATTTTCAATAAAGCGTAAATTCATTTAAATGTTAAACGACCAAAAGAATAAGTAATAAAAATAACATAAAAGCTAGACCATTTAATACCCCTGGCCGAAATCGGAATTATAAATATTGCCAAAATAGGGTTCATATATGGCCAAACATCAATATATTTCTCAAATTGTTAGCACCTGCACGTTGTTTTAAAGTTCATGGGTTCAAACCCCGTCCGGGCTTAAGATGTAGCTTCAATTTAATGAAGTTCTCTCTGCTTTATGTATTCAAATTCACTCTGTTTGGGTAAGTATAGTGTTTCATATATATATATATATATATATATATATATATATATATATATATATATATATATATATATATATATATATATATAGGTAAATCCAGAAACAAAGTCACAGTGGTTGGATAAATTATAGAAAACTTAAATGAATAAAAACACAAAGTCCGAGTAAAACATAAGCGCTTTCATTTTCATCTTCAGATGTTTTACAACTAACCAAGGTAACGACGTTATTGTGACGCCATAATAACGTTAGCAAAGTATCTGGTGTTGA
The DNA here is from genome assembly GCF_025612915.1 of Magallana angulata. Lineage (NCBI taxonomy): Eukaryota > Metazoa > Mollusca > Bivalvia > Ostreida > Ostreidae > Magallana > Magallana angulata. The sequence goes on from NC_069112.1 coordinate 37,774,703, forward strand.
CGTCACAATTTTGACGTATTTTTAAAGCATAATCTCCATAATTATATCCATATTTCATTTATCAATAAAATAAAAATAATGTAATTTAACACAAACATTAAAATGGTACATGGATGTTTTAATAAACTGTTCAATTTTGGTTTATATGTTCTTATAAAATGTTTTTCTTTTTCTTGTCTTTCAGAAGTATTACACTCGCACGTTTTATAAAAGTGGTTTGGCATGACATGTAATTGTTTATAGTAAACTCTTTTCCACTAAATTTAAATTGTTGTCCTGTTTTGATATACGGGGAGGTACCACACCGTGGATCTTGGCATTTGGTTACTTTGTAATCTGTTTTTATTTCTGTGAAATTGGACTTGGTGAGAATTCTTCTTAGATTCTTTGGTTGTCTGTTACTGTTAATGAACTTCTGGTTTTCAAATATTTTAGAAAAGGTTTCATCCGTCTTCAAGACTTCGTTAACTGTATGAGTAACGTTTGGATTTCTCGGGTTATACGTTGTTACTAATGGGAATACGCGTTGGGTTTTGTTCCGTTGAAAGGGATTAAGTAAATCTTTTCTATCTAATTTTTTTTACATTTCTCAATGGCGTCATCGATAATTTTTTTTCTTGATAATTCCGTTTCATCAGGAACTGCTTCAGATGATGTAATCTCTGTATTTTTACAGTCTCACTGTTGACTATGGTACATATCTTTCTTGCTAAATTATAAGGTATAGCTCTTTTTGTATGCCGTGGGTGACACGAGTTAAAATGTAAATGTTGATATGTATCAGTCGGTTTGTAAAATATATCGGTCATGATGACTTCGTCCTGTTTAGTTAGTAAAATATCCAAGTATGAAATACGATCAAGGCTTTCTTCCGCTGTAAATATAATGTCTGGATTAAGTTCATTTAATATTTCTTTAAAAGTTTTCAGACTATAAAGCAATCGTCGAGGTATCTGTTCCATAAAGTATTGTTCGTAAGAACAATTTCCACAGCTTCTAAAATAAAATCTCTTCGGAAACGGTTGTTTATTTTCTCTGGATTCTTATTTACCAAATACTTAATTGCTTCAAGTCCCAGAGAATTTGATATGTTACTATACAAATTGATAACATCCAGTGTAACGAATTTGCTGTTTTCCTCGATTTTTTCTGGTAAATGACGGAGGAAATCCAGGTCATCTTGTACGTAGCTTTTGACTTCACTACAGAATGATTTTAAAAGAATGTATAATAAACTGCTAAGTCTTCGAGTTGGTGCTGAAGGTCTGCCTATTATTGGTCGGAAAGAGATATCACTTGGATTTGGACAATGGATGTACTCCGAACGCTGGGTTTTAATTGCCTCCTTGATTTGTTCTGATTTGTGTATTTTTTGAAGACCACAAAAGTTGCTCTCTCTAAATTCAAAATTCGTTAAGTAATCTTCCTCCTTATCTGTTAAATTGGATGTTGTTTTGTGTCGTTTTAACAGATTTTTTATTTTTTGCATAGTTTTCTTGTCGTCATTGTCTTCTATTTCTTTGTAATAGACAGTGTTGGACAGCATATTAATTATATGATCTTTATAAAAATTAGAATCCATTATGCCAACCGCACTACCTTTGTCCGCCTCGTTAATCACAATTGATTCATCGTTTGACAGTGAATTTAAGGCTGACCTTTCCTCGTTATCTAGGTTGCATTTAGTGTTTCCATTTTTGGTGTTATTATTAAGAGGTAAATTATTAAGAGTATCACGAATAATATCTAAAATTTCATTTTTACCCTTTTTAGGATTAAAGTAAGACTTGTTGCGTACAAGGTGTTCTTCCAATTCAGTTTCACCGTCATCCTCCTCATAAAAATACTCGGCAACTCTCAATTTTCTAGTGTACTCTTTTATATCTGTTCTTAGTTCATGTTCATTGCTATGTGGCGTTGAGGTAAATGTCAAACCTTTATATAAAAGTCGTTCTTCTGAATCACTTAGATGTATGTTAGAAAAGTTAATAACTTTAGGTTCAATATTGTTGGTAAATGGTTGAGATGTATCATCTTGATCTACACATACCTTATTCGCGATGTTTGTCTGCGATGAAACTGGTGTCTGTTTTGACGACCGTTGTTTATATTGTTTGCTCCTTGGTTGGGTTTGCCTCCTCCTAAAAAATAGTTTCTGGCGTTTCTTCCTACGTAGGCCACGTGGTTGTTTTTGTATACATTGTTTGCACGAAAATTGTTGTGGTGCACGTAGTTTCTTTTATAAGACGATCTTCTATATGTTGTAGAGTTACTATTTTCCCTGTTAGGTGTTGATCTATTTTGGTTTTGGCTGTTTCCTTTGATAATAGTCTGGTTTCTTGTGTTATTCTTTCCTTATGACTTGAAATTGGTCGGTGATTGTTTGTAGCTATGGCGGTATTACTCTTAACTACAGCTGCATAGTCCCTGGGTTGATCCTCGTTTGCCATGCTTATAAGATTTTTCTGTGGTTTGGTTTTGGTGGTTTGTTGTGTTTTCACTTCTTTTTTTTTATTTTTTGTGAGCTCTTTTCCATAATTTCTCTCGTAATCCAATAACCAAGCTTCCTTATATCGTTATTTGTTGAAGAATTTCTGCTCTTCTCTTTTGCAATCGGACCCCCACATTACAGAATGAATTCGAATACATAAGGCAGAGAGAACTTCATTAAATTGAAGCTATATCTTAGCCCGGACGGGGTTTGAAATATGATATATGAAATATGGATTATGATTATGGAGATAACGCTTAAAAAATACGCTAAAATTGTGACGTCAACACCAGAGACTTTGCTAACGTTATGATGACGTCACAATAACGTCGTTACCATGTTAATATTATAAAACATCTGAAGATGAAAATGAAAGCGCTTATCTTCTACTCGTGTTTTGTGTTTTTATTCATTTAAATTATATATATATATATATATATATATATATATATATATATATATATATATATATATATATATATATATATATATAATACAAGGAAAACCTCAGTGGTCGGTGAAATATATATAAAACTTAAATAAATGAAAACACAAAAATCGAGTAAAACATAAGCCCCTTCATTTTTTTCAGATGTTTTACAATATTAACATGGTAACGTTTGTTATGCGGTCATAATAGTTTAACGGCGTCTTCAAGTCTCTGAGTGACGTCATATTTTCCCGTATTTTTAGATATCATAATACTAACAGATTATATAACACGGTTAAAACATGAATATCATCAAGCCTTTCAACAGTATTAGAATTGTACATTTTATAGATCGGAAAAACAGTAAATGATTTTTTTCCGCACAGATCAAGGTGTTCACTAACTTTACCGCAAACTATAAGTTAGTGAACACCTTGAACTGTGCGGAAAAAAATCATTTCAAAAAATTACATTTCATGTAAATCGGTAGAGTAGTTTTAGAGAAATCGCGTACATAAAATTGGTTGGAAAAAAATTGAAAATAATAATAACTAGACACGATCTCGTTGCGAGGAACGAGGAGGACTTCCGTCGGAGTAGTATAGGTTTGATCTTTATTTGGCTTTTTAGCAGCAAAACATGATTTCAAATAGAAGCACATGGTCTACATTTTAAGGGCCAAATCGTACTTTGTTTCAGTTGTAAGAGCTTTGGTTGAAAACTTTAAGGCCCTTCTTGGTCATTTATTTGAAGGGCCAGCCCCTTTTTCTTGACATCAAATGAAAGGTCTTTAAATTCTTAACACGTTTTGTTCAACAAGTGTTTAGAAATTCATTACTGTTCTTGAGATATTTGGGAATGAATGTTTTAGGGGCCGATCCCTTATCTCCATATAGGGGCCGTTAAACGAAATTTTAAAGATTGAATATTATTTAGGACATCATTTTGGGCATCTTCTCTTCTATACTGCATTTCAAAATGTTTTACCTTTCTAAGATATAGGTGATCGAAATTTTGGCTCCTAAAAACCCCTGATTGCGTAATAATTGAAAAAAAAAATTACATTGCCTGGATACATAACTGTAAGATAAAAATATTTGCTTCTCAAACTTTTCACAAAATAACCCTCAGTAAAGGACTACAGTTAAAAGGCTGGCGAGCGCTTTAGCCCCCTAATTTGAGGGGCCAGCCCCTTTTACTTGATATCAAATGTAAGGTCTTGTAAATATAAACCTTTTTTGCATTACATGTATTAACAAAATATTTTCAGAAAAGAGATAAACAAAGAAAACCATGAAAAATTACGACGTTTTTTAATTGGAATTTTCGGGACCAGGCGAGCTTTAACGCCTTTTGAGCATAACAAATATGAATGCCAAATAGCACATCTACAATCTCTTGTCTACAATCCCTGAAAGTTTGAACTCAATATCTTTTACCGTTTAGGAGGAGATCCCTGGACAAGCCGACCCTCTGAAAACTGCTAAAACATCATTTTCTCAAGAACGGAAGTGACGACATCAAAATAAAAAAAAAATTGTATTTAGTTCAGATGAATATCTATCGGATCTGAAAGTTAATAATAATAATACATGTACCTGGTTATTCGGTCGAAACGAAAAACGATTAACCGATATATATATATATATATATATATATATATATATATATATATATATATATATATATATATATATATATATATATATATATTTATATATTTATATATATTCTTCCAATTAATTTTATGTTTAAGGATGCTCGACAGACGCTGGAGTTTTTCCAAGTGAATAATCAAAACCTTGTAAAAGTTATGATGATTAAAGGAGACTTGCTTAGCGTTTTGGAGACGAAGAAAAAGGTTTACCAAAAATATAAAGAGCTTTATGACATTCAAAGTTTTTATTTACATCATGAATCTGAGCAGTATACCGAAGTTGCAAAATTAAGTGCTCACCAAAAAGTTGTATCTTATAAGCAATTCGTTGAGTCAGTGAGAGATAGCATACCATTAGAAAATATTGAAGAAATTGTCAAAGTTGTTGTCAATCGGGCTTTATCCAAAGAAAGCATTACTGAACTGTGCTTTGACACTGTCATACAAGAAAGTGGAAACACAAAAAGCGATCCATACTATTGTCAATTAAATTCAACACTCAAAAGGCTTAAAAAAGAACTGGCTAATGAGACTGTGCATTCAGTTAGAAAACATTTAGTCTCAGAAATTTGTGCCAAAATTCAAAGGCATATAAAAACAGAGATTCAAAGCAAACAGAATATTGATCCAGCTTTGATTCAACCATTTTCAAATTTGTCATCACTGATACGCCTAGGACGGTTAGCGGCTGTGATCGCTTCAATTTTCAATCGTCGTTTAGGAATCATTGTTGCCTTAATTACTATTGTTGGTTCATTACTCGTTCCTGTGGATGTTAATTCACGATCGTGGAGGAGAGATGTTGCAAACGAAATTTACAAACAGATAGATGAAAACAAAAAGAACCTTTTAAGAGAACTAACATCAGATATCAGAAAGTCATGCATAATTACTGTTAATCATTTGAACATTATTGTTGGGCTTCTGGAAGACTTTAGAAGCCGCATTCACTTTAGTGACGAATTTCCACGTAAGTTTTTTTCTTAATTACAGGAATCTAAATCGGAAATGCCTGGTTTATAATGCATCATTAAACAGTAATTCATTTGTAATTAAAAACCTTTTTTTTTCTTTTAGGATTGTGGGAAGAAAGTTAAAGACTGTTCATGTATTTAAGTTGCTTTTGAAAAGACATCGTTTTTCACTTAAAAAAAAAAGAAAATATAAATCTAAAATTGAAAAAACAATGCTAATATCGGGAGATATAAATCAGTTTTCCTAGGCAAATTAAATTTAAATAAAATAGATATAATTTAACAACACTTTTTCGGTTGGATAGTTTAGTATCCTAAACTGCCTTACATGTATGAAAATAATTTGTGAATTTAGTGGTCATGTTTATTTTTTAATCATAATTAGGGCCCGCAAGGATTTGCGGGTGCCCTATAGTTATCACTCTGTCCGTCCTTCTGTCTGTCCGTCTGTCAGTCTTCCGTCCACAAATTTTCTGTTTTTTTCTAATAACTAATAACCCAATCAAGTTAAAATTTGGTATGGTAGTTCAGTAGGCAGAAATACATATTTTGATGCTAAGTTGGGTCCTCTTTGTCCTCTGGTTTGGAGCTGGGGTGGTGGGGTAGATTCCTTAACTATGCATAATAATAAAATGGCAAAGAGAGATAACTGCTGAGAATGTTACCATTGTATACTTGGAAGGCTGTGCAGTATTTGTCCTTTGGGATTAATTAACCTTCCACAGTAAGAAAATCTTAAGCTTTATATTTATCTGTCACATTGAGATTAATTACTGCACTGCCTGTGTCTGCAAATGAACTTTGTTATGAAGTTAAGGTCAATTTTGAACGATGTGTAGTATTGTGTACATTCTTTGAAATATGGATTTAAAATATATAATATTCATACTTTATTTTGGTTAAAATACCGTACACAATGATTTATGATAATCTTATTGAATTCTAAAATCAAGATATATATTAAGATATCCTTTTTCACTATTTTATTTTTTAATTATTAATTTTATTTTTTTCTGCCTTCATGCTGTTAATTTTAACAGGTAATCAGATAATAACCCCATTCTGTCATTTCTTTAAAAAATCTTATTTTAGATTTAGAAGAAAAAGGATGAGAAAGCAGATGGGATTAATTATCTTGCCTGCTGCAGAAAATTTAGAGGCTTATCTCTATCTGTCATATGAACATTAATGAACACCTGTGTTTGCAACTGATGTTTGTTTTGAAGTCGAGGTCAACCCTGGGTAATATAATGTATTTGCATTCACTGAAGGCTTGCATTTTATAAAACACCTGTTTAAATCTTTTTAAAGTACACATTTAATTTAGTTTGTCTTTATAAAACATGAGGTTATCCCTGTTTTATGCAGATACAAGGTTACTATTTAGAGTTTTTGGACAATCAGGAATTATCTTGAAATTTTAAAAATACAGGTGTTACTTATTATTTTCATATTTATTTGTTTACCACCTTATATATATATATCAGTTCTTTACATCTTATGCCGGGCATTTATTTTTCATCATTGTTAATATAAAGAGGATGGGATTCAAAGTTTTTTTTCACTTCTCTGTATTAATTGTCATAGCGGGGCCCTTCCTGACTGGTCAGTTTTGTAGTTATTTTCTTTTTTTGCTGGAGTTCAAGAAAAGTAGATAGGTCATCATTTCTATTAATTATATCACAAACGTTATGGATGTAAATCACCAAGTACATTGAAGTTTTTAAGTCACCTGAGTGACTTATTGCTATATGTTTTCGTTCGTCGTGGTGCGTTAACATCTCACATCTTTAACTTCTAATAGAACACTACAAGGTCAAAAAATCACCATTTTTGGTGTGAAGCATCTCTATGTAACAGGAATCTAAATTGTGAAAGTCATGGCTCTACCACCCATATGCCACCACAGACAAAGCAAAAAATCAACATTTTCAAAAATCTTCTCTACCCGTTCACATGTGAGGAAAACAACTGAATACATTGTTATGATGTTCGTGAAGCCCTCTACCAAAATTGTGAAATTAATGACTCCTGGGGGTTTCAAGTTCTAGTGTGGGGCCAATATTATCATATAGTAAAAGATTATTAAATATTAGGCCATTTTTTATAAATTGTTTTACTGATTATTTTTCATATAAAATGTCAACTGGGTGGTGACAAAAAACCAAAACGAAGCAAAATTGTTTATATTTCGAACTTTTGATATACAGGTGACACATGCGTCTCAGAACATTGTAAACATATTTCTTCACATCTTGGAGGGCGTTTCCCACGAATGATCATTCTGGCAAGAGGAACAAATCAGACGTGTATGTAGTAATCGGGGCTATATAGACCATGGATATCAACCTGGTAGTTCAATGGTAGATGTTCTGACTAGAGTTGTTGGGATTCCAATGTTTGTATTATATATGCTCATTTCACCTTTCATACTATACATGCATTATTCATGCATGAAGGATTCGATTGTCCTCTCCCTCTACCATATCCATTACACCAAAAAAATAATACAGATCTGCCAGAAAAATAAATTTAATTAAATAGTGCCTTTTCCCGGAATTAAAACCAGTTGTTACAACTGGTTTAAATTCCGGGAGAAAAAAAAACCTGTTCACATTAAAACACAAATATATTTTGATTTGAAATAGAAATCATTCATTTAAAGTGACACAGTGACTCAAAATTTTTTTTTTATTTTTTTATTATGAGAACGGAAACGCAAAGAAATATACGAAACTTCATTATACAGAAGGTTTCACGCATTTAAAGTCATCACCTATCAGTTTACAAGTCGTTGAAATCCATCTGAAAACAACCGAGCGTTTGGTTGAACGAGAACAGAGTTCAATATTGCTTGGATCCATATAATTTTCGAGAAATAATTCTATTACTGATACATAATTTGATTTAATTAATTTTATCTTTAAATATTATTTAACATTATTCATATTGGGGTTTCTCGACATTCTTGTCGAAAAAATCCAAAAATTCATATTATAAAAATGTGCGTAATTCAAATTAGAAAATACATGTACTTGTCATACAAAATAACATATCATTGATTTTAAAATAAATAAACATCGACAAAATCACCTCCCGTCAGTTCTTCAGTACTTTGAATAAAATTAGGGAGCACGATATAAATTGGAACTAACCTTAAATTATTGTCTAAACTGTAGTAACTGTCAAAAACTTAGTGATGTGTTCCTGATGCCAAAACCCCGAAGTAAAAACACGTGTGTGTCAGATGAAGATTGCCAGCACAGGATTTGCATGTTTTTAAAGCTGCTTGGTCCGATTTTGTATCAAATTTTGTGCACGCTTTTAAACGATTGTTATGCTAAGTATATGTATAATAATAGACATTGCAGTAGTTTTCCCAGTCAATTAAGCCAAATTTCAATGAAAAAAATGTACAAAATTTGTTAGCAAAACAAAAAACATAAAAAACGTACCGCAATGTTTCGCCTCATATTAAATTCACCACTCACGACGAGACGGGTATGGTTGTAATTAGACTTTGACATCCCTTTAAAAAGGGTCTTAATATTCAGGCAAATAACAAATAAACCTGTGCGCGTTTTGTTCGCTAATATATTTCTGAAGTTTGCTTTGTTAACAATCGATGCAAAGCATGCGGGTTGAATAACACCAATCATTCGGGGGACGAAACCAAATGATTTCTTCCAAACACGTGATGCATTTGAGTTTGTAATTTTGTTTGCAAAAAAAGAAAAAAAAATTGCCATTTGCTTTGTATATTTCTAATTTTGAAAGAAGACCAATTCTGCTGGTGTAAAATGGAGAAATTTTTTAAGACAAATGGTTTGTATTGAAAAATTATTGATACTGTAATTACAAAAAAATCGGACCAAGCAGCTTTAACAAGGATCTTCTCTGCCACATTCCTTTAAACTGTTCTACATTTAACATTCTCATTGGAACATTTAAACAGTAGGTCCTAAAAAAACCACGGTTCACCTTACAGAAAATCCCATTGAGTTTAATATCATTGGATAAGATATTTGAAATCAGAATCAACCTTAAAAGTCCCTGCTAAAAGCGTTGAGAAGATTTTAGTCTACAATATGTAAAATTCAAACAACGAACTTATATATTTTTAATTATTGACTAGAATTCGGTCGGTGGTATTAAAAACAGGGTTGAATGAAACTTTAATATTTTTTTCCAATACTGCAAAATATACTGGTACTGTACCAGTTATCAGCTAAGACCAGTTATCGGCTAAACTGAGAGTTCGGGTTTAAAGCACGTTACAATCCAAGATTTTTTAATTCAGTCGTCTTTTTCGAAAAAAGAAATGTAAATTTGCTTGAACAATTTCTTGAATATGATTTATACATGAGCTTAAACGATCATTGTTTACGGCTGAGTTTACATCTTTGCACTTTCACCAGTGGAGGAAGTGACGTAAAAAGTTAAAAATAGAATATTACCTCTTTGTGATACGTTATTATATCCCTTCTTTGATTTCACATATCAAATCAATAATTTAACATTTATAAACAAAGGGAATTCACAAATTTCCGACAGATTCGTAGCGCAATTGAACGCGTGATTGCATAATTATGGTTTGAATAGTCTACGATTTGGTGTATTACCGTCTGATAATAAACGAATAATTTTATAAGTTTTGTTTATAATGTATCATGACCCCGACTTCTTTAGTCTGACACCACAAGGGGCATAATTCAAACTATATTTAGCAGAGTATAAAATCGACATGAACAAGGACTTTCCTATGTTATTATCACGAAGCCGATAACTGGTACAGTAAATCGTAAAAACTTGGCAAAATCGGGGCGCGCTAAAAAGCACAAAAAAGATGTTTTGGGTTCTGAATATTGATATAAACTAACAGATTGATAGATAAGGAGTTCGCTTTTAAAACTATGTCAAGTTTTATCCAAAAATATCTAGAAATGAGGAATTACGAAAAGAAAACGTTAAATTTTAGATAACAGGTACAGTGCCAGTAGAGTCGGCAGATCCTTAAAACAACTTATTTAAAAATTGTTGTAGAAAATATTCTTCTTTTCTCCCATATATATTTGTTAAAAACTAAATGTATGTTACTGATGTCCGTAAAGCACTTTGCCTAAATTGTGAAATTCATGGCCCTTGGGTCAGGGGTTCAGACCGTGGGGAGGGGGGGGGGGGGGTATGGACATATATTGTTAATGCATATAATATGAATTTTTTTTCTTCTCTCGCACATATGTAAGAAAAACAGACCTCATTATTTTCACCAGGAAGTCCTCTACTAAAATTTTAAAGTTTGTGTCCCCTGGAATATGGGGTTTGACTCTAGGGCAAAAATAGATAGATGGTGTAAATGTATAAAATGTTTAAAAATTATCTTCTCTACTCCTAGGCACTTGTAAAGAAAATCAAAGTCATAATTTTGTAGACCAGAAAGCCCTCTACAAAAATTAAAAAATTCCACGTCCCCCGGGGTAGGGGTTCTGAACTTAGATCTGGATAGTCATAAAGTGTTAATGTATTAAAAAATCGTCTTCCTGAATTCTGCTGATACTGAATCAAAACTGACTGCACATAAATATAGAAAATAGAGCCATCTATCAACATTTTAAGGTCATGTCTCCCAATGTAGGGATTTGAACTTAGGGCGGGGCCAAAATACACATATTGTGTACAGGGTAAGGGTTCCTAAGCATAGGTGGTCAAAATGGTCAATTGGTGTTAATGTTTAAAAAACATCTACTTAAACAAAATAAAAAGTGACTGCATATTTAGAAGAAAACAAAAACATTAGGCTGGAATATTTAATACTATTTTATGTCACCTATATGTAAGGCAAGGGATGGGGGTGGTGTTATATAACATATATTTTCTGCAGCTCGTAATTGTTGCAAGTTAAACCCTAACAAGTTTAAAAATATATTCTGCGATTCCAATTTCTGCAATTACATTACACGGCAAAATTAGAGATTAAAAGTATTAAACATGTACTCTTTATCAAACTTTGACTGACTTTTCTATGCATGTTTCAGGACTCCGCTGGGGGTATTGCCACCGATACTGTGTGTAATGAGGGTTTTGTTCTCGGTGAAAATTCCCAATTATATAATTAGTCACCTGTAGACACTTTAAATGCGGTAATTGTCGCGTGGTTAATGTTTATCTAACAAATTTCGATAAAACAAATCAATTTCATACTATCGCTTGGAAAACATCATCTACAACATCCATATGCGCAGATCGACACTTTTACATAATAGTTATTTACCAGATTTTTAAAAAAATAAATCACGTTTTTGAGTGTGTATTTTAAGATACATATATTTATACTAGAAAAGACGTCCCTCGTAACATAAATAGTTAGTGGTGATTTTTGGGAGTTGATTTTAATTAACTCTCCTATGCAGTTACACAGACAAACCGATAGTGAAACAGTGTTTGGACCTCGGCACAAATCATTGCTTCTGACAAGACTTAGTTCTTGAAAAAAATTGATAAATTCGATGTAATGTATGCTAAAGCATTGTTTTTCAAGGAAACTTATTTATAATTAACCTTGAAAAAAGTCAGATTTTAATTGGAACGAACAATTTAAATATTGCTTGTAGTCGTATGTATTCCTACGCCAGAGTTCAGTATAGTCTCGTTTAACTCGGCGCTCGGCTGTCTCCGTAAATCCTTGTCGGAGATTTACGGTGTCAGCCGAGCGTTTGGTTGAACGAGACTAGAGTTTAATATTGCTTGGTACCATACCTTTTTTTGAGAAATATTTCTATTACTAATGTATATTTTGATTGAATTTATTTTATCTTAAAATATTATTTAACATGATTCATATGGGGGTTTCTCGACATTCTTGTCGAAAAAGTCCAAAAACGCTTATTATAAAAATATGCGTAATTCAAATTAGAAACTACATGCTACATATACTTGTCATGCAAAATTACATATCATTGATTTTGAAATAAGAAAAATGAACTATCGTAAGTTCTTTTGTACTTTGTTAAACTGTTTCACTCAGAAATTATATTACGAGTAAAATAAGGGTAATTATCGCGTACAGACTGACCACGTTTGAGAATACAAACCGGCATTGACCGTAGATGGTGATATTATCAAAATTTGTGAATATTTTAGTAAATGATTTAAGAATAGTCTGCGATTATAATTGCTGCGGATTTTTAATACCCGCAAAACACCACAAAAAGTAAACAGCCGTGAAACTTTCCCTTATACGGTATGTGTCCTATTATTTTATTCTGCTCAGTAAAATTACATATTTAGAAAAGAACTAGAATGGAGCTGTATGTTAAAGTTGAAATATTGTGAAAGCATTCTTAAAGAATTTAGACAGTTAATGGAGTTATCTTACCTTGCTTCTTCATTATTGAGTTATCTGTCTTTGCTTGCTCATTTTTAGTAATTCACAGCATTGAATATAATCTAATCAAGAAGTTGTATAATCAGAAGAGTTATACCAGTATTTTTGTCTTATGATAAACATTCGGCGTTCTAGATTTTAGGTTGTTGCGATAGTAATCAAATCGAGGCAATCGTGGAATGAAAAATAAGGAATTTACAGCATGTAAACACCAGGTACTATGCCAGAGGACTTTATTACTAATTTGAGCAGCTTCAGCAAAGTAAAGGAAAATGCTTTCGATTAATTATATTTACGAGATAAATTCGTTTTACAAGTTCATATCAATACATGTAATTCAATACCTAACCTTTAACATTCTGGAATGATCAGGTTTTAAAGACCAATATCTTTAATCTAGGCGTCGTATGGAAATGTGAATCACTTTCATACTTGTGCAAGCTGGATAAAATATCGTATTTATATTAAAAATGTCCGTCTCATTTTCTAGTTATATATTTTCAGTTTAAATTGTTTCTTTTGTATAATAATTTCAAGTTTTGTTTTTCATTATTCGTTGAATGTGTAATACTTAATTATTGTAAAGAAATCATAATAAATTAATGAAATATCTATACCTAGAATTTGCTTCATGCTAAAAAAAACTCAACTACATGTACATATAGTCGGTCATGTTCTGTTTGTGTTTGTGACGTATTGTATATGAAAGCGTAGCGCAGTGGTTAGAGGGTAAACTACGATCTGTAATTCATGAGTTCAAATACCACTCGAGGTTTTACAATGTTTATCTTTCCAAATACTTTAAAAGCTATTATTTGATTAAATATTTTAAAATTGAAAAATTCTAAACCGATGAAGGCATTTCAATTATTATTTACTTTAATCCACAATAATATCGACAGATGTCCCATGCTACCTTAAGGATTACGTTTACTAAAGGGCGAAAAAAAATCCACTAATAGGAACGAAAAAATACTTATTGTTCATTGTAGCCCCCACTATTGTGGGGCTATTTTTGACTTTCAAATAACTAAGTCAATGACTTACTTTTTTTCTGCTAGTGACCTCTGAATGTTTTTTTGAAAAAAAATTGTCCACCATTTTCAGATATCAATATCGATATTTGTTAATAACGTTGTTATTTTGTGGTTTTGAAACAACTTTGGACTTCAGATATTGCACTTAGGAAAAATCTTTTTTTGAATTCTCAAGCCCTGAGTAAATGTAATCCTTAAAATACGAATTTGTATAAATATATGTTGTGAACTGTAATTTTTTGATATTCCTTATGTGTGCCACATTTTTAACACTTGTAATTTTACACATACTCTGTATTGCATTATTTTCATTTAGTGTTATACTTCGGCTTAACGCTTTTTTTTAAACTCAACAGTCAACAATTATATGATTACTCTCATTATTGTGCTTGCTGAATAAAACTTCAAATTTGCATATCTCTCTTTACTTCTTTACTTTAGTTCAAGGACAAAACCATTGAAATTAAATAATTGTCTCAAAGTAATGATCGGACACCAGTTCTTTCAACCTCAACTGAACCAAATAAGAAAATTGTAATACATTAACCCGTTACTGAATTATCTTCTGTTTTTGCGCTTTACTCCTTTCGAAAAGACAAGATGCATCACTCGAACTTCTTCTATTGTATTTTCATATAAAAAGTACTTTTTACGATAAGATAACGTGGATTCAGAAAGTCTAGTCCGATGTAGTCGAAAAAAAAAACTGTTAACCGCAAATAAATAATATTTGGTCCAGCATAGTTTTTAAAATAATTAAAGTGTGCTGATTCAAAAAAATATGCTGGCCTTCATGAAATTGGCGTTAAGTAGCTCAAAATGGCGATTCAAAATAGCGGACAACCAACTTTAAATTTTTTTCTTAAAGTCTTTTCAATCTTTACAAACATTAAAGAAATGACCAAGCTTACTATTTTCTTATACTTTCATGTTAAATACTGAAATCTGATTGGTTAAGATGCAGTTAATAATATTTATTGTTATACTTTCATGTTAAATACTGAAATCTGATTGGTTAAGACGCAGTTAATAATATTTACTATTACCCTCAGCGTTAGCAACGCACTTGGCAACGGGTAACATTAAAAAATGTTACATGCGCGAACATTATGCGCGTACGGTTCGCTGTAGAATTCACGTTATTCCTATATGAAAGCAGTAAAATTTTCTTAAAAATTTTAAAAAAGACATTCAGTATAACAAAATAAATAGTGCCTGTTTGGGAGGATAACAGTTGAAATTGACACCCCTCGAAAACCATTGTCAACCTCCGCTTCGCGTCGGTTGACAATGGTTTTCTCGGGGTGTCAATTTGAACTGTTACCCTCCCAAACAGGCACTATTTATATACTATTACCATCAGCGTTAGCAACGCACTTGGCAACGGGTAACATTAAAAAATGTTACATGCGCGAAAATTATGCGCGTACGGTTCGCTGTAGAATTCACGTTATTCCTATATAAAAGCAGTAAAATTTTCTTAAAAATTTTAAAAAAGACATTCAGTATAACAAAATAAATAGTGCCTGTTTGGGAGGATAACAGTTGAAATTGACACCCCTCGAAAACCATTGTCAACCTCCGCTTCGCGTCGGTTGACAATGGTTTTCTCGGGGTATCAATTTCAATTGTTACCCTCCCAAACAGGCACTATTTATATATTATCATATCTAAACTCTGCTAAGTTTGAACAAAAATTGCTTTGCCTTCCCAAAAAGCGTTATTTAGGTCAACATGGCGATTCAAATGGCAGATACCCAGATTTTATAATTTTTTACTAAAAAAATTCAACTATGGGAAAACGTATAAAACAATAAAAATTCGGTCCAGAAAAGTTAATTTTGCACATTAATTAAGTGCGCTAATTAGGTCAAAATGGCGGTCAAAACGGTCAACAGGCAAATACTATAATTCTCTTAAGTCTTAAAAATTGAGGTATCAAACGAGTTTAAATTGGTTTAGCATTGCATTTTATCATAACTAAGGTGTTCTGAGTCCAACAAAATATGTTGATCGCGATAAATAGTTAAAAATGGTGGACAGCCAGATTTTATCATTTTTCGTCTCACAGTCTTTTAAAAGGAAAAAAAAAACAATTAAAAACAAATTGGTCAAGCAAACATATTTGTCATAATTAGGCCGTGCCATGTTTGATGAAATGTGGTGGTCTTCATGAAAATAACGTTATTATTGTCAAAATGGCAATTCAATTTTGTGTATACTAGTAGCCAGCCAAATATTATTAATCTCTATAAAGACTACTTAAAGCCTCTTAAATGGGGAAACTGTTTGAATATCATAATTTCAATACTAATAATGTAACTGACAATTTGCACACTTGTATAAAATATATTATTATGTTATTTATACAATCTTGTTTTGAATGATAAGATTGTATTTGATATTTGCAAATGTCTTTACCGGGGAAGTAGGCCCGTTTACATTCACACACCAAGGTTCTGCAACCTGTGGGACTCAGCATGTCTTAGTAATATTGATAAACTATGAACCAAATTAAACTTGTTGGTCTCATGCTTTGTTCCGTTTAACGAAACTTTAAAGAAAAAAAAATGAAATCTGGCTGTCCGAAATTTTGACATAAAAAGCATCGCTTTAGTGGAAACCAGTATGATTCCTCAGACTTGGCACGTCTTATTTATAATTTGAAAATTAATTTAAATAATTATAATTGTTTGTTTCTCGCTTTTTCAACATTTAATAAACTGAAGGGAAAATATATAAAATCTTGATGTCCAGCGTTATGAATTGCCATTTTTTAAAAGATAATTTACGACATTTTCATGAAAATGGCATATTATTCCTGACTATCAACACCTAAGTTATGATTAAAAACTTAGCTCGACTTGATTTTCATTCATTGTTTGTTTCACGCTTTATGTCCATACCAGTAATATAAGACGAACTAACAAAGTTTTGTTATCCGCTATTTTAAATCGCCACTTTGACCCAATTAACCGCAACTGTGGAAAGCCAACACAATTTGTAAGACTCAGCAGACATTGGATATAATGAAATACTATTTTCGATCATTTCATTAGTGTTTGTCATTATTTGTCCCATTGAAGAGGCTTTAAAAGAAAAAAATTGAAGATTGGCTGTCGGCCATTTTGAATCGCCATTTTTACCTACTTAACGCCATTTTCATGAGGGACAACATATTTTTTCAGACTCAGCATACATTAATTATGATAAAAACTATGCTGGACCATATAATAATTATTTGCCGTTAAAACGTATTTCTATACTCTTTTTAGAAATGAGACTAGACTATATGTTTTTCAATTGAAAGGAGGTAGTCCGACTACTTGCAAAGTATTTAGAACTTATTGTGCAATTATTGAAGCTTTTTTTGCCAGGGGAGATGTTGGATACCTCCATCAGTTTTACTGCATCTCTTTTCCATTTGGGAATAAATGGGGTTCTGCCCCAGTGTATTACACTAAGTATGACACTTAAGAGAAAAAAGAAAGATATGTTTTATTTTCTACACACATTGTAATGAACATTCATTTCTATATTATGTTCCTTTTAACATTTCCTAAAATTAGATGACATTTAAAAAAAAAAAAGTGCTAGGTTCGTTTTATTATTTACTTTAAAAATAAAGAAAAGTCAATAGACCATTTCCGAGTTTCGTTTCGTCAACTCAATCTCATTGTTGGGAGTTGATTTTTAATCAACTCTCCTACGCAGTCACTCGGACAAACCAAAAGTGAAACAGTGTTTGGACCTCAGCACAAATCATTGCTCCTGACAAGACTTAGTCCTTGAAAATAATTGATGAATTCGATGTAGTGTATGCTAAAGCATTGTTTTTCAAGGAAAAATTTACAAATACCTTAAAAATAGTCAGAATTTAAATGGTACGAACAATTTAAATATTTTTTGTAGTCGTATGTATTCCTACGCCAGAGTTCAATATAGTCTCGTTCAACTCGACGCTCGGCTGTCTCTGTAAAACCTTGTCGGAGATTTACGGTGTCAGCCGAGCGTTTGGTTGAACTAGACTAGAGTTTAATATTGCTTGGATCCATACAATTTTCGAGAAATATTTCTACCACTGATACATAGTTTGATTGAATTAATTTTATCTTTAAATATTATTTAAAATGATTCATATGGAGGTTTCTGGACATTCTAGTCGAAAAAGTTCCAAAAGTCATATTATAAAAATATGCGTAATTCAAATTAGAAACTACGTATACATGTACTTGTCATGCAAAATAACATATCATTGATTTTAAAATAAATAAACATCGACAAAATCAACTCCCGTCAGTTCTTCAGTACTTTTATTTTACGCGGAATCAAGTTGTTGCTAAGCGCACGTAAACAACCTTGTAAATGTCAGCTGTCTCCAGTGAAAAAAAAGCGCAGAAGATTATAAACAGTACTATGACGGGCATGTAGAACATTTAGAATGTGTGCGTAATGGACAAACGTTTGTTTTCAAGACAAGAATAAAACCTACTCAGAGGGACAAGACACTCGATCTAAAGAAATACTATGAATCTTGGTTTATTATTTCAAATGCCACTGGGGACATTTTGGATGCATACTGTGAATGTCCTGGAGGTAAAGTTGTATCGCCTATAAGCTATTTGCATTTCGTATGGGTTTTTTTTTATTTTGCCTTGATATCAAATTCCAGTTTTAAAAGCAATTAATCTGCAGTAAAAGCTTTTTATGAGTATTAGTTAATGTTAGCTGGTTTAATATTTATTGCGCATGTAAATAATATTTAAGACCACAAAAAAATCAAACTTCAATATGCTATTGAACATGCAAATTTCAAAATGATTTTATCCATCTACATAAACACATGCACTGTCTATGGGTGTTTATAAAGCTCTGCATTGGTAAAACATTAATATTTATTGTTCCAAACTGCACGCATGTGGTTTATTACAGGCACCATGTAGCATCGTTTAAAGTGTGTGTGTGGGGGGGGGGAGGGGGGGACTCATTAAAGAATTCTTGAAAGCAAAAGGAAGAAAACAAAACAAAGAAACAAACAAGAAGATTCCACAGTAGTTGAATACCCCCCCCTTCACACACACACACACTTTATGTAACATCTGCCCACACAATAAAGTTGTAAATTTTGGGATTAAATTTTTTAAATAAGTTTTATAAACTTATTTTAGAGCAGATGGAGCTTGTAAACATATCGGTGCAAGTTTGTATGAACTGGAAAGTTATGAGCAGAAATCCGTCACAGATGGTTCATGCCAATGGAAAAAAAGGCCTCGAGCACATGATCAGCCAGAAGATATAAGAAAATTAAAGATCAACAAGGCAAGCTATTGGTATAATCAATACAGTATTTAATAATAGCAACATTGAATATTGAAATGCATTCACCAAAAATAAGAAATGTTATCATGTTGTACATTTAAAAATTGTAATTTAGTACAATTATTTCAATTTAACAAATATAAACTTCTATTTTGAATTGTAATGTTCTATTAATTGATAATGAAATTAATTAACTGAAAAGATTTAACATATTGAAAATATATATAACCATTTCATAAAAATAATAAATATATTTCGAAGCAATCTAATCATTAACAGTTGAATGATATGTTTATGTCAATTGTGTTTCAGTTACAGGAATGCGCCAATTGAGGAAGTAAAAAATGCTTTCTGCGATCCTCGACATTAAAATGACAGAGTCCCCATTAGCAGGAAAGACAAAACTGACTTTTCACGTTAACTCCATCAGGTAAAACATATAATAAACATCCTTTGTTAATACGGTACATGGCACTACTTGTATGCTTAATGATTTATAGACACATTAGGTTGAAAATGAATTCATGGCTCAAATTTTACATTTTCTTTGCAATATTCTCCTTAGTATAAGTTGTAATCTTATACATTGCAATATTCTCCAGAGTAAAAGTTGTAATCTTATACAATCTTATACATGTATATTATTTAACTGCTCTGCTGGCATATTCCATGATGATATGTTATAGCAGTACTTCCTTTAAAATGTTAATATATGACATGCTTTAGATACATCAAGATTAGGGAGTTGGAGAAACACACATGATGTATAGAATAGTGGTTTATATTATAACGCCATGGTTCACAACAATCACAACATCAATTAAATTCATGTTCTTCAAAACTAGCACTTTGTAGGGAGAATAATTTAAAGCAATGCATACCTAAAATTCTATTGACGAAAATATAGAGTAAAAATCAAAACTATGGTTTTGAGAATAATGTTCCAAATAAAATTGAATAAATCGGGTACAATTCGGGTATACTGCGCCATGAAAACGTGTACGTCAGACACTGCTAGGCAATTTATATATTCACATTTAGACTGGCCCGAATCCTACATGTATGCGTCAATGTACTTAAATGATGTTTCAAATTTATTTTACAACACAACCTATTGATTTCTGGGATTTTTCTTTTTCAGTAGTAATAAAACAGGTAAGTAAAAGACTATCAATCGACACACTGTCATTGAGATTAGTTTATACGTGTTACTCCTTTTTTAACTGCTGCAAGAGATTTGATAAGACTTTGCAGGTACATTTATATAATAGGACACAATATGTAGATGTGAATATTATCAAACAAATTCTAATTCCTTGATTTTTTTTTTGAAAATTGCATTCCTTTGGAATTTAGAATTTGCGGATTACAAAACAATAGCTGTTCATATTTACATGATTTGTTTTCCTGTTGATACTTTGCAATTAATGATTTTCATTGAGTTGAAATGAAAAATGACAATAACAAACTGTCATCAATTTCAAAAATCCATATGGCGAAATTCAACTTCAAAGCGGAGCAACATGGAGCTTTATAAAGATAATTGCGGGTTAAGGTGCCTGTGAGGAGTACTCATCCCCTGCCTACACGTCTCATTCACCATTTGCTTATTGTCAAGATCATGTAAAAGAAAAGAAATGTATACAAATTGGTCTAACAGGTATGAAAAAACGTCAGTCAGCACGTATCTCAATGAAACATTGTACATGTAGTTATAGTTAAATTTATAGAAAATTATACTTTAAACACATCAAAAGACAACAGTCATAATACTATATTGACAATATTGATATTATATAAGCCATCAGCTTGGCTTTACATGTATGACATTGTGTATACTCACAAAGAAGAGAACAGTTCAATTTTTAAACAACAAAGCTGGTTATATCGTGAAGGTAATTAATAATGAAATATTCTACCAGACCACTAGCAAAACAATGAATAATAATAATTTGGGTATCATTAGCGAATTTGCAATTCTCATATACTTTTATAATTAGTATTGAATTTAACACAATCATTCGGTAAATTAAGTAAATATCACATTAAATATTTCTGTCATTCAATCAATTGAAAGATAGCTAAAAGGTACTTGAAATACTATTGAATAGTATAGCTCTGCCATTTCGTCATCACTTTTCAAAACATTACAGTTTACAGTCAGTTAACTGAATATGCAAGGGCCCATTTTGGAAAATATTTGTCTTCAAAATACTGTACTCCCAAACATAAATTTTAAGCTGTTTCTACTCAATTTATGAACAATATTGCATGTCACTTTGGAAAAAAAAAATGTTGTACATTTAATACATATTAACATGGTTTTAATATGCTTTTTTTATATCCAAGGCATATGTAAGCGCACAAACTGTTTGAAATAGTATAATTAAAATTGTAGATGATTTTATGTCAACTAAGGTTTAATAGTATTTTAAATGATTTTTTTAATCCTTTTAGTATCCACGTGGCGCCATTAACAGCAAAGCTGAACTTATTCACACGGTTGGTGCATTTTAGTATGTTGACATGTATTTTGTTTATTCAGCACAGTGTATTTTATTTTTGTTCTAATATATTTCATTATATCTTGGCTCAGGTATGTAACATTTGTTATGCAATTTTTTTACAGCGTAGTCGAGAGGCTGCTAGCCCAGAAGAGTTTCAAACCCGCGTCGTTATAGTCGGTTGCAGTTTATGGGACCACAAATCTCTCTTTTAAAATGAATGAAACAATGAAAACCATCATCACTTCTAAATTTATGCTTGCACCTCTATTTGATAAAAGTTACTCTTATTTATTTTTGTCGCTTAAAACAAGACTTTAAATTGTATAGTTGTTAACGTCAATGCACTCTAGCGGGCCGTTGCTTATCAACATTTTGTGGTATCATGAAATAATTTCTGCCCCCTCCCCCTCTTTTTATGGGGGGGGGGGGCGTTACTTAGGTAAAAATAACAAAATTATATGAATACTTAAGTTATTGTCAATTATGCTCTTACATATATTTGAGGTATCAAGAACAATTCTGATAATTTTTAAATCAAATCAAATTAAATTCCTAGTTAGGTTCTACGCGTGCTTTAGGAAACCGATTGTAACATAACGGTAATTATCAATTATCAGAAATGTCTCTTTTACAAGTTACTAATTTAAATGTGAAACAATAATTCTGACTTGGCAATGAAGTCAGTTTTATTTGGAAATAGTTGCCGATATCTGTCGGTTATTTCCCCTTAATAAAAGATAGGTGGCGCACCGCTTGTTGGCGTTCTCACTTCTTTTCGGTGTCTGGAAACTAGTAACATAACTCCATGATTATCAGTGAGACAGCAGACAGACCATACTTCATTTTGTCTACAAACCAGGTTGAATACTGAAATGGGCACAATCTATTTTGTGTTGATCACTATTCTAAACGGCCCAAGTTTGCTGAACTTGAAAACAACACCATGACTCATTTGTAAATTATATTTTCAAAATATGGTATTCCTGATACAATGATATCAGCAACGGCCCCAATGCTCAACTAAGACATTCACCAACTTCTCAAGAAGCTATGGATTTGTTCAAAAGATGAGCAGCCCTCAATATGCACAAAGTAATCGATAGCCAGAACGCACCATACATACACTCGACCGAATTCAGAGAGCGGCTAATCAAAACCACAGGATGAATCTCTGCCATTCAATCAATTGAAAGGTAACAGAGATTCATCCTGTGAACAAAACTGTCACCAAAATCGATGCTCAAGGTATCAGCTTTGTTACACTGATGCACAATATAATTTTATTGACCATAGATATACACGAAGAGATAAAAACATGTTAAGTCATAAAAAGCAACGATTTTAACAAAAGAAATTGATTCGGTATGTGCATACACTACTCTACCCCTGTCTAGCAGATCGAGCATAGTGAATGCATATACCATGATTGCACTTGATTAATAAACTATATAGATTATCATTAAAATTTTTAAATCAAATATGACCATTGGGTTACTTGAATCAACTCTCTGTCCATCTTCGCTATCCAAGGGTTTTCAATCCACTTTGCTTCCCATAAACCCTTGGCGGATTTCATTACAAAAACTTGTTGATGTGGTGGCAATATCTAGCGAGCAAC
This sequence comes from Magallana angulata, assembly GCF_025612915.1. Classification (NCBI taxonomy): domain Eukaryota; kingdom Metazoa; phylum Mollusca; class Bivalvia; order Ostreida; family Ostreidae; genus Magallana; species Magallana angulata. The sequence continues at coordinate 37,798,120 of NC_069112.1, forward strand.
TTGGGTTACGCCCGTTGCATATTTACATTTTCATCGATTTAAACAACGGGTTATATACACACTGCACTACGGCATTAATACAACTTGAAAACATGTTGACTACCGAATATCGGAACATAATTAACGATGCTATTAAATACGAATTAAGCTATAACCTAGGGAAAGCACGGAGTGTTTTTATTCATAGTGTTTTTGTAAAAACCTGTGTTTGGAGTGAAAAAGTCACCGATTTATATCAAAGCTTTCATACCAGAAAACCAGGTATCGTTGTCGAGAATAGTGCGGACCAAAGAAATTAAATAAAAGAGAGCTCATTAAATCTTTAAAAGCAATAACCATACACAGGAGGTATATACTAACGGGATAGGCAGATTCTACATTCGCCATGCTTACTTCCCATGCTATCACGCGAGCCTTGACAAGTTTGTATGTTCAATCCCAGTAAAATATATAGGTTTTTAGAGCGATCTGGTTAGACCATCTTTTGGGGGGAACTGTACTCGAGAACTTGTGTCTTAAATTGTTAGAAGCACCGATTGTTTTACCAAAGATCACACTAGTGTTTTCTTTTAAAGTTTATATTTGCAAGCACTGCGATTAGATCAGCTACTCGCAGCTGCAGTCAATCATAAAATGGAGCTTGTCACCGAGTTTTCGTAATGAAATCCGCGAAGGGTTTATGGGAAGCAAAGTAGACCGAAAACCCTTGGCTAGCGAAATTATCTCTGCCATTGCCTCCAGGAAACTCATTTTATAACCAGATATTCAAAACCAATATATCTTTGGATGTTCTAACCTCGCAGCACAGTTAAGGCTGGAATTTGGAGGCGGGGCTTATTTTGATCAACTTTAAACTCGTGAATATTCATTAGATATGTAATTTAACGTAATTAACATATATTAATGGTAGTTGATTAGTTTTTGGATTTAATTTCTTGTTGAAGAGAGTAAATCAAATAGCAAACCCTTCATCGTGCAATAAAGATCATTATTTACTTATTTTTAATGAAAACATTAATTGTCGTTTGGTGTCGATCCGCTCCCTTCCGGCGCTTGTATCGATTGGTGACGCGTCGACTATTTTTAGCTGCTAGCAAAATGGCAGACATGGATGTAAACTGTCTAAGTTTGACCTTTCATGTATTTGCAATCTACACGTTTTTTCATTCGTATATATGTACCTGTAGAAATTTGTCATTACAAAAACTGTTGACGTAATGAACATATTTTGTTCTACACGTACACCATCAAGAACATGTTAGTGTGCTTAATCTCTCCATTATTTCATTGCAAGTTAATACTATTTATGCTATTTACCACTGCCTTAGATCCGCCAAAGCGTTTCTACCACATTACTTTCATTTGTCCTAATTCGTGCTGGTTTATCGAAAATGTAAGTTTTTAATAACTGTACAATAATTATTTATCAAGAAAAAGTGAAATTATAGTTTACGGTCATTTTTGTACACGCTTTGAATTACCAACGAGGTAAGCAGATAATTCCCTAGTTTATGGACAAAATGTTTTCATTTCTAAAGATAGAAATGCATTATTATCATTTTCGATATAGGAAACATTTGTTTGATAATCATCATAGTTTTGTTGCATTTATCGAAGATTTAATTTAAAAGACTGAAAAGAATATGTATCTTCGTGTGCATATTTCCGTATTGATTGTAGGATATGCACAGTGGGATGTCAATACATAATTCAGCAACGTGGCTGCAAAATTGAAGAGGAAATGATACCGAAACCTTCAGTAATTCCATTGAGCCTCTTCTAAATGTCACCATGATCATTAACGTTATAGAATCATGACATTTAGAATCTTATGATAAATCGTACTTGCAATTTCATTCGTCCACTTCACTACAATTTAAAAAACAATGATTCGATAAAGGACGTTCTACATAGGTATAGGTGAGTTTTCTACCAAGACATCCCAAGAAGGTAAACAAGCACGGGTTAAGCGTTGAAAATTTTGTAGCATTTTCTTTTAGTTTTGACAGTGATGTAAAATCCTAACGAAAAATGTTTAATTATTTAGCACAAAACATTTCTAAAATGTAACATTTGTGATTTTTATAACAAAATCCATAAGAAATGTATGACCAGAATTGTTTAAACTGTCCCCTACCGGTTTCACCAGAGCCTTTCCTCTGCGTCCGTCAATCCGTCTGTCTGTCCCACTGCAGTTTTCCACAATTTTTTTTCTTTATGCGTTTAAGGAATTATATGAAATTTGCTGAACAGCTTCAATATGTTAAACTTCAGATCAAGTTGACACTTTTGTAGCGCCTGGTTGACATATTTTCGAGAATTTTATTTTCATTTTGCATTTTTTTAATGTTTAGGTTCGTAATTGGGTTCGATGTGTAATGAATAAACGAGGAAAGTATGTTGTCAGTAATAATATCGTGCATTACTTGTACCATTCCTTTTATTGTTGTCCAATAAACAAATAAGTTCTGTAAAATAGTGTCAAGCATTGTGTTGTAAATTTAATCGATAGTGTTTTTTGTATTATTACAATCGGGTTCGTTATCGGATTGGTCTGTTTATTCGGGGTACAGGAAACGGTAAGAAGTGATATTCTGCACAATAATGCATTGTTTTCACACATTTTTACCAGCAAATGCTTAATGGACTTGGCAAAATTACAGGAGATAAAATAAAGACTATTTTACCAGGAAAGACATTTAGTTTTAAGAATCCTCGGTAAATCGGCTATGCCTTGTGGAATCGAGCTGTGACTGTTGGACTGTCTTTTTACTTTTCGGGAACTGTGATCCGTCTGTAAACTGTACGTACCTTACCATAAATTACACTGCCCTGTCAATTCCGTCGGCATTTAATCAGCTGAGTATATGTGAAACTTTATTATGATTGATCGATTCTGTATTCTTTTTATCGTTTGTTTATTTTGTTTTATATATAATCTATTAAATATGTAAAATGTAATTGTTTTGACTGCTGTCTTTTGTAAATGTCACTATATTTAGATTTGGGGAAAGTTGTTTTATGCTATTTTTAAGGTATCCGATGTACAATTAAGCCAGAGAGCTCGGGATTTTCTGGGATGAGCTCGGTAGATTACGGAGCTTGAAATGAATTTTCAAAAAGTCGCACTATTTTTTATCTGACATAATAAACGATAAAGAATAAACAATTGATGCATAAAGGCAAGCAATATTTTATTTTCTTAATTTTAAAACGAGTCATTTTAACTTAACCCCCTTACGCTGATTGTGACGTTGTAGCAGCTTTACGTCATTTGCCGTTGTATGACGTTATTTTTTTCCCGCGGCGCTCTTGCAATAACGTGAAGAAAAAAATCCTAATTTATAGAGTAAAAGTTGCAGTGCACAAGTCACGTATTTCGTCGAAAAATACTGAGTAGGTCAATTTAATCATTGATTTCGTATAGATATTGTGACTATGCATAACTTGAATTGGGGTAGTCTGTTAATCGTATGGCCCTATTCAATTTGTTCAATTTTTTGTATACCTGATTCCATTATATACTGGTGTCTCATAATATCGCGGTACTTATTTTTTTCCCTAAAAAAAAGATATACTAAGTTATCATTTTCACATGTCATTAGTGCTGTTTAAAAAAGCTTGTATTAGACTAGCTAATCCGAGGAACATCAATTTCCCAACTTACTTATTTTATTTTGTGTGCTATTTTTAAATCACAAGTCTTATTCACCTTCAAAATTATAGAGTTTCATTGTATCGCGGCATTGGAAATTTGGTACCCTGGTTTAGTTATAACGGACAGTTTTTATTTTTTTAAAATAAAATACGATTCTTCATGAAAGCAAAGTCTCTTAAACTGGTTAGGGAATGAAATATAAATTCTTTTATGCTTTTTATTTAGTTTTTTTTTCATCAGATACATTGTGGACTTTTGAACTTGAATCCTATTTTTTGAAACATACCGCGATACAACGGAACCCGCGATATAATGAGAAGAGAGTATACATACAGAGTGTTTCGGACCTAACATTTGTATAACGGCGTATTTGCTACCAACTATTTTTAATAAGTACCATGCATACGGATTTCGTGGTTAAAATGCTTGTACACGTTTATTGTAATTATTGTGTTAAAACATCTCCTTGTTATTTTCCGTAAATCAAGTTAACAAGAGTCAAATAATAAAATTTCTAATCATTGACTTATTTTTTCATCGGGATTCCAAACAAGTTTCTTCTCTCGCATTTCATATTACATGTATGTGCATGAACGGTACATTTTTTACTCTTTTCCAAAATCGCAGGATTTTATATCATTCAAATAATATCATTAGATACTGATTCCGACTGCTTTAAAGTCAATTCGTTCATTTTGCTGTTTACATAAAAGAGGCGCGTCACCATCCAATGAAATCAAATACTCGAGATTTGATTGACAGGTTCAGCCAGATAGCCGATGTCCGATGCATGTTATGTCTGGTATTTGTACACAATCTTATCGTGTAAAAAATCCATGCTTATTACAACACCACAGCGTCATTTATGGTTGATTCATATTTTCTTATAACTGTGTAAAGCATGTTGATGTATTGTGCATTCCACAGTTGTACCGATACGGACACATCGTAGTCAGATTTTATCGACAGTCTCCCATTTTAAAACTTACTTAATTTTTTTGTCGAACAAGTATACAATTTTGAGTAAAATATAATACAATATAATTTCTACAAGTGAAAGGTTTGGAATGAATTCTAATAAAACATTTCACACGGTTCTTGCACGCTTTGTTCGTAACGCTTTACACACCTGATGTGACCCGCAATTTACGACTTCGTTGTATTAGTAACAATATTTTTTGTGCAAACATTTTGCTGAATGAAAAAAAACTGAACAATTTTGATTTTTAATTCTAAAATTACTTGTTCTCAATCGTAAAGGAATAGAAAACAGGAATATTACCAGGTAACGGGAATATGCGTTGGATTATGAATGCGCCGGCTGACGTGGGGGGGAGGGGGGGGGGGTAAAAATCGTGTGAGTCGTCATGGTCATTGTTAAAAAAAAATTCGCAAAAATAAAAAAAAAATATTGATAATAAAGGTAATCAATTTATTCAAAAACTTTATTTATGTTGGCAATATTTATTTGATAAATATTATTAATGATTACACATGTTTTCGTCAAAGAAAAGTAGTATTTTACCATGCGTGATTTGCAGAGCTAGAGTTACTTCCCCATAGTGATTTGGCGGGAAAAACATCTATTTTTAGAAACTACATATCCTTACCTATCAAACGAGTACATTGAATATATACCTTACCAGGCATCAATATTTGGTCAATTGTACATCGGATACCTTAAGATTTCTACGTTCTTTGCACGTAACAGTATGGAACATCTGTTTTGCTTCAATCGCACTAACCTAACCACTGGTGATCGCTCTGTTTAGGAGGGCTTTTAGCCTAATACTTCAAGTTGCACAATCCGCTGTATTCTTTTGCTTGGCGCTGTAGAATTTAGCTAGAGTGTCTTCAGTATATGATCCGAAGAATGATATTGTTTTCAAGGGGGGGGGGGGTGTATTCCAGACAGTTTTGATTGTCAACGCATGCAAAAACAGGTATGTACACTCAAGTTTTGCTTGTGTAAACACTTTTGTCGTTCCCTTGAACACAGATCATCAATACCAACACCGCTCCAATGAACACAGCTCATCGTTTTAAAATTTTGTTTTTGTTTCAAAATTATTGTAGCGGCGAGCGCGGTTGCCTGTCTTTAAACTTAGCATGAGTTTAAATTAAAGTATATGTGTTTCCCATTATAAACTAATCTGCTGAACTCTCTCTTTCTCTCTCTCTCTCATTATTAATTGACTTTCAAAATTTGACTAAATAATACTTAGTCGAAATCCATCATTGCTTGACTGTTGGCACATCATGTTAAATTGATTATGTTCATTGAACTGGATTCACATTTTATTAATACAAATCTACATCAATTCGTTTTTATTTAGAATTTGTTTTCGTAATAGAAAACACATTCACACAAACTAAATACGACAATGCCGAATGGGTTTAATTCTTTTCTTTTTCAAGCTTATTCAGTTATTAAACAAAATAAAAATTGAATGAATAATGCATTATCTACTTTAATAAGTTTAAGATATGTATTCCCTTTTTTCAATTTTAATTATTTCTAGATCTGCTAGATACATGTTAAAGATGGAAAGACTCTCAACTGCCTTTGTTATTTTGGGCGGGATATTGCTGCTTTGTTTGTATAGACATGGTTTTATTAGTTTGTGTATATCTAATGAAAGTATATTGTTTTTTCAACTTGAGAAAACCCCTGGAACTAACACAGAATATAAAAGATATGTACACAACATGTGTGTCTTTTGCCCAGGTGCACGTCAGGATTCCGAAAGTTGTTGAAATCTAAGTATGTACGTGTATACGATAAGTCTATTTAATTAACGTCTTATTTACATTTTTAATTCATTGTCAAATATTATTTACTTATCTTGAGTTTTAAAAATATTACGTCCAAAAATCAAAGATACATGTATGTAAGAGTAAAATCTACAGACTGACAAATTACAGTAATAGGGGGGGGGGGGGGGGGATAAATGCGAAGGGGGGGGGGGGGTAATTATTAAATATTTATAATAGGTAATAGAATATGTAACATGCCAGGCCCAGTATACATCATATGCAGTCCATGTATACATTATTTGGAATCGTCACATGCATTAAATACGATAGTGGTAATTGTTTATATTGTCTGTTAAAGAATTGATAGTTTAAAAATCATGTAAAAAATATATGTGTAAACATTTAAACATATATAACTTAATTTGTTATTCTAGATACGTTGTAAATATATAATAATCAATATTATAAAACTTATTACGTGCGGGAACGTGACCGGAGAGCTAACCGGCTTTTCTACATCGTTTTTGTATTGGATACAGAAGCCGACGTCTGTCTATTGCATGTCAAACCTCAGAAAAACCCTGGAACTAACAAAAAATATACACGATATACACAATAGGTGTGTCTTATTCCAGACGCACGGCTATGTTTTTTTTTTAAAAATAAATACTTCTCATAAAGGTTAAATATATTTGTCAATTAATCACAATTGATTAAATTTTCATAAAGTTAAAACATTTTGTTTGTAAAGTAAGCAGAGCATTAAATAAAGACTGATTTTTTTAAAATAGCTTAAAGGTGGCTTAATGGTAGCTTAAAGAGGTTTGGACATTAAAGACCAATAAGTTGTCCTTCAAGGTCGCTTAAAGATAGTCTTTAAGCTGCCTTTAACCATCTTTAAGCCATCTTTACGCTTTCTTAAAGCCACCTTTAAGCAGCATATATGCTTAAAGGTGGCTTTAAAATCGTCATAAAGCTACCTTTAATCTACTATTAAGGGGAACGTAAAGATGGTCATTCATCCTGAATCACCAACAAACTGCCTTTGGCGAAAGGGTGTGCTATGATTTTAAACCATGTCTCTAGGTCAAAGCTGAAGATCTTAGCAGAAGTATATGAAAAATCCTTATCCGGAGCATATCTTCTCTCTCCTTGGTCCAATCTGGCTCAAACTTCACTCACTGAGTGCCTATGGTCAAAGGAGTTGCAGTGATTATAAATAAAGTTCGTAGGTTAAGGGTCAATGTCTTATTTGGTCAGGCAAAAACTCTTTTTTTTCAGAGCATAAATATACTCTCCAATAAGCCCTATTTGGCTCATACTTCACATAAACAGAGCTTTTGATTAAAGGCTGTGCAGTGACCTTGAACCAAGTTTCAAGGCCAAATGTGAAGGTCATAGCAGAATTACATGAAAAATCCTTGTAAGGTGTATATCTTTTCTCCCGTTGGTCCAATCTGGCTCATACCTCACTCACAGTGTGCCTACAATCAAGGGTGTGCAGTAACCTGGACTAATGTTTGTATGTCAAGTGTCAAGGTCTTATTTGATCACGCAGACTTTTTTCAGAGCATATACATGTACATAAATATACTCTCCACTTGGCCCTGTTTGGCTCCTACTTCACACTAACAGAGCTTTTGGGTTAATGGTGTGCATTGACTTTATGATTTAAACAAAGTCAACGTGAATGTCTTAGCAGATCTCTTGATAATCAGTTTTAGATCGTAGATTATTTCCAACTTGCCTAATCTTGCTCAAGTTGAACAAAAATGCCTGCATGTCAGGGGTTACGAGATTGATTGAATTAAAAGTGTTATGCCAGCTGGAAAATGTGTAAGTTACAGGTCAAGGTCAAAGCAAAGTTCTCTTAAATGCTTTTCACCCTTTCGTTCATTATTTAAGCGGGCCCTTTGAGATAGTCATCATCTCAATGTTGTCTAGTTATTCTTCGATTCTTATTTACAGACGACATAGGCAACTCATATACCAATAATAGCAGTATTGCAGGAAAAGTTTGATATCCATTTTAGTAAAACTGTGTATCGGGAAAACACGCAGTACAATGGCGAATACGTATGTTGTTATTGCTGCATCCGTTTTGTTCTGCATTGGATTAATTGGAAATTCTATCGCCGTCTGTTTTGTTGCTGTATCCAAACGGCTGCACACTCCAACATACGTCCTGATTGGTTGCCTAGCAGTGTCTGACCTACTCGTCTCCGTGACGCGATATGTTCAAATATTTGTCAAATCTCTATTCAAGGACTATTCACACGTATACTGTGGTTTCATCAATATTCGTTGAATACCAATTTTCGTGGATTTCTTTGTTAAGTTGATCCACGAAATTAAATGTTCATTGAAGTTCAATTTCAACTAACATTTTGTATTGATTGGATCATTGGCCACGAAATTATGTATCCTTGAAACTGTGCTTTTCAGAAAATCCACGAAAATTGATACCCACGAACATTAATGAAACCACAGTATTTATATATGGGATATTTACCTTTTTATTCATTCACTCGGCATTTTTCCATATGGTGTTAGTATCATATGTACGTTTTGTTTTCATAACAAATCCTCTGCACAGTTTGATACTGAAATGTAAAAAAATCTGTTAATGTCTTTTGCCGTTTGGATAGGCTCTATTGTCGTTTTCATCGGAAACGGAATAAATATAAACCTTTCTTTAATGGACATGGTATCTATCGAAACAGCAGTTTTAGCTGAGGTTGGATTTGCTTTATATGTCTCTGGATTACCATTTATTATTGTAATTGTTTTTAATGTTCGAAAGCTATATTACCTGTATAACCAAACAGCTTCTGTTCGACGAGCCAGAATAGCCAATTCGATGTCGTTAATGTTTTGGATTATCATTGTGATTTATCTCCTTAGTACAATATATCCTTTTATTTACACCATTAACTATGCATTGTTTAACGGTTCACTTCTAGATAGTAGCTTAGACTTAGTTAATAAAATGTTTTTTGTTCCATTGCTTCTTAATAGTTTGAATCCGTTGATATATTTCATGTTTCCCCCCCCCCCCCTGTTTTAAGATTTATATCCCGATTAAGAAAATGTTTTAATAATGGCACAGATCGTCGCCTAAGCAATCCTAAATCATGTCCTCAGGTGGAATAGGTTGGTGAACTATTTTTTCCTTAACCATCTAACGTCACTTCGCTCTGGTTATTATGATTTCCGTCATCAAATAAAATCGTCTGTCTGTCTGTCTTTCCGTCCGTCTGTCTGTCCCAGTTCAGTTTTCCACACATTTTTTTCTTTATGCGTTTGGGGAATAATATGAAATTTGCTGAACAGCTTTAAAATGTCAAACTACAGATTAAGTTTACACTTTTGTAGCGTCAGGTTGACATATTTTTGAGAAAATTAATTTTTTATATTGCAATTCTTTACTGTGTGGGTTCGTTATCGCGCTCGGTGTGTATCAAATACACGAGGAAAGTATGATGTCAGTAATAATATCGTGCATTTCTTGGACCATTCCTTTTACTCTTTCTAACAAACAAATAAGTTCTGTGAAATAGTGTCAAGCATTGTGTTGTAAATCTAATCGACAGGGTTGTATGTATTATTACAATCGGGTTCGTTATCGGGTTGGTCTGTTGAGACAATAAGAAACGATATTCTGCATAACAGTGCATTGTTTTCACAAACTTCTACAAACTGGTAGGGGACGTGTATTGCTTATGCAATACTCTCAGAATGCTTGTTAATCTTATTATACCCCCCCCCCCTGCAAACAAAGTTTGGGGGGTATATACATGTAGGAATCACATTGTCCGTCCGTCCGTCCGTCTGTCTGTCCGTCTGTCTGTCTGTCTGTCTGTGCAATCATGTCCGGTCCATAGCTTTCTTACGGAGAAACATTGGAAGTTCTTACTTCACACAAAGATTGCTTATGACCTAAGGGTGTGCCATGACCTTGACCCAAGGTCATTCGGGCAAGGTCAAGGTCACTGGCAGAAAAAGTGCAAAATCCGTGTCCGTTCCATATCTTTCTTATGGAGAAACATTGGAAGTTCTTACTTCACACAAAGATTGCTTATGACCTAAGGGTGTGTCATGACCTTGACCCAAGGTCATTCGGGCAAGGTCAAGGTCACTGGCAGAAAAAGTGCAAAATTCGTGTCCGGTCCATATCTCTCGTATGCAGAAATATTGGAAGTTCTTACTTCACAAAAATATTGCTTAGGACCTAAGGGTGTGTCATGACCTTGACCAAAGGTCAATTGAGAAAGTTCAAGGTCATTGTTTCAAAAAAGCTAAATTCTGTCTGTGTCATGTCTTGTATTAATGGAAATATTAGAAGCTAAAAATTTACAGTTTTCAAAAATAAAGCAGTTGTTATTTATAGAAAATGGACAGTGAAATAGATTCATCCAATATTTTCTATAATAGCAAAAATACACGCATTATGGTTTTTTTCTTAGCGGGGGGTATCAATTGTGAGCTTGTTCACAGTACCTCTAGTTTATATTAAAATGTATTACAGGTATGTGTTGATGAATACAATAGTATTTTACAATTTTAATTTACAGACGATATGGGCAACTTATTTACCAACATTAGCAGAATTGCTGGAAAATATTGATACTCAATTTAGTAAAATTGTGCCTCGGGAAAACACGCAGTACAATGGCAAATACGTATATTGTTATTGCTGCATCGATTTTGTTCTGCATTGGATTAATTGGAAATTCTATCACCGTGTGTTTTGTTGCTATATCCAAACGGCTGCACACTCCAACATACGTCCTGATTGGTTGCCTAGCAGTGTCTGACGTACTCGCCTCCGTGACGCGATTTGTTCAGATATTTTATAAATCTCTTTTTTATGAGTCTTCTCATCTATATATATACGAGATATTCACCTTTTTATTTATTCATTCGGATTTTTCCATATGGTTTTAGTATCATATGTACGTTTTGTTTTCTTAGTAAATCCTCTCCACAGTTTGAAACTGACTTGTAAACGAATTTTGTGGATGTCTTTTGCCATTTGGATAAGCTCTGTTGTCGTTTCCATCGGATACGGAACATTAAAAGTGCTAGATTTAATAAACCTAATTTCTTTCGAAACAGCAGTGTTTGCTGAGGTTGGGTTTGGCTTGTATATTAGTGGATTACCATTTATTATTGTAGTTATTTTTAATGTTCGAAAGCTGTATTATCTGTACAACCAAACAGCTTTGGTTCGACGAAACAAAATAGCAAATTCAATGTCGTTGATGTTTTGGATTGTCATTCTGATTTATCTCCTTAGCACAATCTATCCTTTAATTTACACGATTAACTATGCATTGTTAAATAGTTCACTTCTTGATTTAAGCTTAGACCTAGTTCATGATATGTTTTCTTTTTCGTTGCTTGTCAATACTTGTTTGAATCCTTTGATATATTTTATGTTTTCACCTCCTGTTTTAAGATTTCTAACCCGATTAAAAAAATGTTGTATTTATGGCACAGATCGTCGAATAAGCAGTCCTAGATCGTGTCCGCAAGTGGAATAGGTTGGCGAACTATTTTTTTTCCTTAACCATCTGACGTCACTTCTCTCTGGTAATTGTGACTTTCGTCATGAAATAAAATATTTTTCGTTATAAAGAAGTCAGTGATAGTTTAAAGTTTAGTATTGGTTCTACCGATTTTAAAGCCGAAGGTATGTAGCTCCATGTCTGCAAAAAATTCTAATGAAGGAAGTAGACTCCTGTTTTGTTTCTTGTTAAATAGTTGCAATCTACAACACACTTAAAATTGCGCTATTTTTTGACTGAATACGCTTATTTCCACACGTAAGTTGCAACGTTTTAACTAGTATGGAGTTTTAGCTCCAATGTTGTCCATCCATTATCTAGACTGCGAGCTACAGACCTGCAGCTAGACATTTTATAGACTTAACAATATTGCACGATATATTTTTTTTATTATTATTAATAAATATAACATTTATTTGAATTTAAGCTTGTGAAAGAAGAATAATGATGGAGTTTAATTGCGTATTTTTAAAACCGCAATGTATTATTGTGTGTTATTGTAAATAAAATTACATGTGTACATGTATAATGTTTTCTTTTTTTATGTCAGTTACGTTTCAATTGTCAATTTTAAAAAATTAAAAAGTCTTCTTTCGCATATTTAACTCAAATGCTTATAAACTTGAGTACTCTAATAAAGATACAGTTTATAAACGATTTTTTTTTCTTATTTCGAGAATGGTCAGGTTATTGTAGTTACATGTATAACATTATATATCAGTGTTTGATAAACCCCATTATCATATAGTTTACAGAAAGCACAGAAAGAGGAACATTTTACAACCGAGGAAATAGGTAATTTGCATTAAAACTTGTAAAATCGACTTTTGGTCTTGGATAAAAAAAAATAATAATAAAATACGTATGTAACGGTTTCGAACACGTGATCTTTAGATTTCCTTATCCATTACGCTATCCGCTCGATATTTTTAACAGGTTTGCGCGCAAAATTATATATACTGTCTAGTGATACAATAGACTACACACCCGCATGGTTAAGATCCAACGTCTTTACCAATAAAAAAAAATAAACATGATTAGGGTGCACGGTGTAAGGGTATACGTTTCATCACTGGTTGACATGACATAACTTTTGGTCGTGAGATATAAGTGCTGCTTGTTTACAATATGGCCGGATACCTTTGACTAAGACATAAAGACGCATGATCAAAGTCGTGTCGCAACCAGCTTATTTCAGATTTTAGACGGCGACCATTACTTTCATGTAATCAACGTACTATTGCACTTTCTCCTTTTATTTTGAGCATTATGTGGTAATCATTAATCGATTAATTGTTGTAAAGTTTGGGAATATACATGAACGGAAGCTAATTAAAGCCAATCATGTAGGAAGAAACAGAGTGTCTTATTATTTTTTTTTAAACTAGAATTGAACTCGTTGCAAGCAGCGAGGACGTCTTCCGTAACAGCTTCAAGTTGAAATAGGATTATCAATCAGTCTAAACAAAACCACAGATATTGATAGATCATATTCACACGACCTTAACTTCTGACCAATCAGGGCTTAAGACAATCATTTGGAACACTTCAAAAGTTGACAGACATACAATCATGCCCCCTCTAGCTATCAAAAGAACCGTTTCTTTAGATAACCCCCGATATATGGTTTTTCAAATGTACAGAAGGAGTGAAAAAATATTGCTTCGTTTATGAAAGAAATAGCTACAAAAGCTAACTTTACAAGCCAAACGCTTACAAACTACAGCGCCTTCAGATAATTTGTAATAAAAAATTCCACCAACTGACTTTATGCAAAAAAGCGGACAGAAAAGCAACGCTAAGTTGTTTTTAAATTATAGCCAACAATAACTAAATTCTACAGCTGGTATTTTTTATAAATAATTAAAAATAACTGTCCTAGCAATACACACACCTCTGCAAAACATTTACTTGCTATCTTGAAGACTGTATTAAGAGTTTTCCGTACAATGCGGTACCCTATATGCAATATTTAGCCAAAATGCCTACGTTCAACAGCGGGTATTTTTTTTAAATAAATTATCAAAAATCAAAATCCTAGCAATATGCAAAACTCTGATGTATGTACTACTGATCTTCAAAGGAACAGTCATATCTTGAAAACTTTAGGAGAATTTATTTGATGGTTGTGCGATTGTACCCTCTGGCCCAAGGGTGATTGAGGGATATTATTTTCATAGAAACCAAAGGTCTAGAGGTTATAAAAACGTCGATATAACTAAAGGTATGCAGCATATATAAACAACGTATAAATAATGATAACTCTATTGTAAAAAGAAACATTCCCTTATTTTTATTCATACACATATCACCGTGCAAAATTCACTGTTTAATTATAACTTTATTTTGGACTTTACTTTTAAAATTCAACATCTGTTTCGTAATATTTTCTCACAATTTATTTCTTACAAAGTTACAAGTTGATTTAGTGATTAACACTTTTCGGACTCTGTATGTGATTTCAAAGAGACAGAGTGCCATGTCTCAAGAACTGCTAATCTCTTAAAACAACATTGTGCAATTATCAGTTTTCCATGTCTTGGACATCAAAGACTCATTGAGTTTATTTAATTATTTTATATCTGTGAACCTTTCACTCAGCTTACTTATGTCATCACCTGTCAATTTATACTCATTGTTCAGTTTCTTATAAATAATTATGTACAATTGTCAATCGGCAGTCTGGAATACGGCGGCCAGCCTCGGCCACGTCCGACTCACCCAGAGTCTTGAGTCCGGAGGCCACTACTGGCCATATCCGACTTGTTTTTAAAATGTCTGTCTGTTAAATTGTTATAATGTTGCCATCGTTGAATCTCGTCCAATAAATACGGAATCCTGCATCAATTGCCTGTTTATTTCTCTGGAACTGTATACTGGTGGACCTTCGGGAATACGGCAAACCTACCCTTCGTTTTTACCTTACGGCCCACAGCGCGCCTCAACCTTATACTACTTATACCTTCGACGCCAACATTCCCTCACCCCGTCCGTACTGCACACGGCGGATATACAGATCCAGAAGAATACCCTAGCACCGTAAAATCTACGCGGTCACAATTGGTGGAGAATCCGGGTAACAACAACGCCCGGGGCTGCTGCATATATTTTGCAGTAGTCAGATCCTGGACCTCTTCAGCCAGCGAGTTCCCCCATTGAACAACGACTCAACGTAACAACGATGGACAACAAAAGGTTTCAGCCACCATGAACTATGCAGAAAGTTTTCTTTGTTCATCACCAGGAAACAACGGTCAACTGTAGAAACTTCAGCTGTCCTCAGACGTCCGTCACCGGTGTATGAAAATCAAAGAACAGAGGAAGAAATATGAAATTTCCATTCAAAACACGAGGACGTGTTTTCCCCGGAGCGGTGGGAAACTATCACCGTGCAAAATTCACTGTTTAATTATAACTTTATTTTGGACTTTACTTTTAAAATTCAACATCTGTTTCGTAATATTTTCTCACAATTTATTTCTTACAAAGTTACAAGTTGATTTAGTGATTAACACTTTTCGGACTCTGTATGTGATTTCAAAGAGACAGAGTGCCATGTCTCAAGAACTGCTAATCTCTTAAAACAACATTGTGCAATTATCAGTTTTCCATGTCTTGGACATCAAAGACTCATTGAGTTTATTTAATTATTTTATATCTGTGAACCTTTCACTCAGCTTACTTATGTCATCACCTGTCAATTTATACTCATTGTTCAGTTTCTTATAAATAATTATGTACAATTGTCAATCGGCAGTCTGGAATACGGCGGCCAGCCTCGGCCACGTCCGACTCACCCAGAGTCTTGAGTCCGGAGGCCACTACTGGCCATATCCGACTTGTTTTTAAAATGTCTGTCTGTTAAATTGTTATAATGTTGCCATCGTTGAATCTCGTCCAATAAATACGGAATCCTGCATCAATTGCCTGTTTATTTCTCTGGAACTGTATACTGGTGGACCTTCGGGAATACGGCAAACCTACCCTTCGTTTTTACCTTACGGCCCACAGCGCGCCTCAACCTTATACTACTTATACCTTCGACGCCAACATTCCCTCACCCCGTCCGTACTGCACACGGCGGATATACAGATCCAGAAGAATACCCTAGCACCGTAAAATCTACGCGGTCACAATTGGTGGATGAATCCTAAGGGTAACAACAACGCCCGGGGCTGCTGCATATATTTTGCAGTAGTCAGATCCTGGACCTCTTCAGCCAGCGAGTTCCCCCATTGAACAACGACTCAACGTAACAACGATGGACAACAAAAGGTTTCAGCCACCATGAACTATGCAGAAAGTTTTCTTTGTTCATCACCAGGAAACAACGGTCAACTGTAGAAACTTCAGCTGTCCTCAGACGTCCGTCACCGGTGTATGAAAATCAAAGAACAGAGGAAGAAATATGAAATTTCCATTCAAAACACGAGGACGTGTTTTCCCCGGAGCGGTGGGAAACTATCACCGTGCAAAATTCACTGTTTAATTATAACTTTATTTTGGACTTTACTTTTAAAATTCAACATCTGTTTCGTAATATTTTCTCACAATTTATTTCTTACAAAGTTACAAGTTGATTTAGTGATTAACACTTTTCGGACTCTGTATGTGATTTCAAAGAGACAGAGTGCCATGTCTCAAGAACTGCTAATCTCTTAAAACAACATTGTGCAATTATCAGTTTTCCATGTCTTGGACATCAAAGACTCATTGAGTTTATTTAATTATTTTATATCTGTGAACCTTTCACTCAGCTTACTTATGTCATCACCTGTCAATTTATACTCATTGTTCAGTTTCTTATAAATAATTATGTACAATTGTCAATCGGCAGTCTGGAATACGGCGGCCAGCCTCGGCCACGTCCGACTCACCCAGAGTCTTGAGTCCGGAGGCCACTACTGGCCATATCCGACTTGTTTTTAAAATGTCTGTCTGTTAAATTGTTATAATGTTGCCATCGTTGAATCTCGTCCAATAAATACGGAATCCTGCATCAATTGCCTGTTTATTTCTCTGGAACTGTATACTGGTGGACCTTCGGGAATACGGCAAACCTACCCTTCGTTTTTACCTTACGGCCCACAGCGCGCCTCAACCTTATACTACTTATACCTTCGACGCCAACATTCCCTCACCCCGTCCGTACTGCACACGGCGGATATACAGATCCAGAAGAATACCCTAGCACCGTAAAATCTACGCGGTCACACACATTTAAAGGTACATATTAAAATATCATAATACTTTCTAAAAAAAATGATAATTTCTAAAGAATGATAATGCATGTGTTCACAAACGTTTTGGACACCCCTTGTACATGTACATATGTAAACACGATTATATGGAATTCATCCAAACTTGAAATAAAATAGAAAATAATACGATGAATGCATGTCTCGGGGTTTTAAAATACATTATCTTCAAATTTATGATAAATTATCTGAAAAAAAGAAATAGTGTATTTGATTAAAAAACAAGCACGACTCTTGAAGAATAACTCTTGTATGCTATCTGAAATCAAAATTTTAATTGCCGATTCGTAAATATAAAACATTAAATTAATACGCCAAAACAGTGTTAATATTTACTTGAGTGGTTTTGGTATTTCAATTGGAACACGCTGCTATTGGTTTAACGTTTTTTTTTTTTTTTTTTTTTTTTTTTTTTTGGGGGGGGGTTAATTTAATGTATGCCTGATTAAGTAAATCACAGTATGCACAATATAGTTAGCGTTGTTGTTGAACATTGAAAACGTCTTCATTAATATGATATTTTTACAATTAAGTGATAATTAAATATAAACTTAGTGGAGACGAATAACGGAATAATCGGTTATTTGCGATTCAAAAAACTGTCGGCTCGATTTGGCACGTTCTTCCCGGATTTCGATTCGATTCAGGTTTTTTTTTTTTACATTCTTAGATTAGTTATTGTTAATCACTCTCTGATTGGCTAGTCCGTTAAAGTAAACATTATACACGAAAATGGCAGGGTGTCTCCAAGGGGGAATAAGCTATATACAATTTGATGTGCAATGACACAAAGAGCAAGAATGGTTTAGAAATGAGGATCTCAGAAGTTTACAAAATATACAGTGTATCATCATTTCCTATTTCATAAAATGGGGGGGGGGGGGGGGTTAAAGACAACACCATGTTCTTTACACCTTTTGATGCATCATAATGACATTAGAAGATATTTTGTATTTTCCTCTTTCATGTGGTCAGAACAGTCCCATAAGCTCATACATATAGCCTACATTGTATTTGATGCATTATAATACATTAAGAAAGAAATACTCCTTCCTTCCTAATATTATAACTCATATAGAAATGATAAGTGTCTACATTGTCTTACTTACATCTAATACACAAATTTAATAGGAAATTGTTTATTCAGGGTAGTATGGCTTAGTCTTATTTTAAATAACATTAAAAAATTGTCAAATATGGATCTTGGAAACCCCACCTGCAAACAAACTAAAATACAAACTGTGCGTTCTCCTCCCCCCCCCCCCCCTTAATTGTCGAATGATCTATTAAAATCAAAATATAATTTGGGGTCTAAAAACTTTTATAAACTGGTAAAAAATGTTACTCTTAAAAAGAATTACATTACACCTTGCATATTTGACAAATGATCTATTGAGATATGATCAGAGGTCATATTTCTACCTTGGGATCAATAACTAGTATTCATTGACAAGTTAAAATTAATAACAAAAAATGATTCAAATTATAAATGTTTATACTCAACATTCACCCCCCCCCCTTAACCTGGTTCTAAAGATTCAGTCTTCTTAATACATTCTTTACACCATTTGATGCATCATAATGACATTAGAAGATTTTTTGTAGTTTCCTCTTTCATGTGGTCAGAACAGTTGATGCATTATAATACATTCAGAAAGAAATACGCCTTTGTTCCTTCCTATTAAAACTCATATAAAATGATAACTTTTTACAATTACTAACATGTAATACACAAATTTAATACGAAATTGTTTATACAGGGTCAACTCAATAGTATAAGTCTGACAAATGAAAAATTAACTTTTGCAATTAAAATGACGTAAACTTTAAAAATGCGATATGATAGGTAACGATGATAAGCTTATTTTAAGATTAAAAGAAGATGATACAGTATGCTGTCAAAGGGAGATCACTTATTTAGAAAGTGAAAGTAATACATATGTATGCTGGCGTCTCATTATATTGTCCTACTACATGTATTATGCTTACCAATATTTGTCAACATCATAATGATAATTCAATTAAAGCACAATAATGAATTCCTTTAGCTGATCATCACAAAAGAAATGTGTATTCATGTTAACTAATACTTTTCTGCATATGGAAAACGCATACATGTACGTATACACCACGTGGAATCCATCTAATCGAAAAGCTTGGTAAAACTAGTACCCGCTAATGAGACCTGCAGACTTGCGTTGTGTACGTAACTTCAGACAAAGATCAGTTATTTGTAACGTGCATGTATTTTTGTGGCCTATTCTTCAAAACCCCTTGCACTATTTTATTAGGTAAATAACAGCTTTATGGTGGTGAAAGACACCTGCATGTTGTGATGTATACTTCCTATTGAAATAAACAATAATGTATACATATAATGTCTACCCCAAAAATAATGTTACCTAACATTGAAGCGCAATGGGGTTGAGCGTTTACATGTACATGTTTGTAAAAGCATTGGGGTCCAAGGTGAATTTTTGGTAATTAAATTAATTTTCATGAGGGGGTGGGGGGGGGAGCTGAGCCCCTCACTCCCAACCTTCTCTAAATATGTGCACACGATAATGTACATGTAGGCACACAGAAGCAAATCTAAAGACGGCAACCGCCACGGGGAGGGGGCATAATTTAATTTTTAATTTTGTTTGTTTTATTATATAGACCATTATACCTTCTAGGACATGCATTGTTAAGATTATTGATTAACTGAAAATTCAATGCAAACAGTTCAACCTCAAATTGCAATTAAAGTGCTGCTCATGTGTATTATCATATTGGAAGGGATCTCATCCTTCAGTTATGAAAATTATAATTTTTAAATGTATTACCAGAGTGTGCATGCGGCCTTCATTTTTTATTAAACTGGTACAAAACAGTGTTATTTAGGGGCAAACAAATGGTGCGGGTATTACTGTCTAATGACAGCATCTAGTTTTCTTTTTGTTTTGATTGTTTATTATTTTGACAAAGTATAAAAGATCGTTTACTTACTTTGTAGCGTATAAGTTGACCTCATATTTGGTGTACTGGAAATTGCCTGATAACAGTGTGTTAGATAATGTAAGCTTTATATATATGCTCATACATTTCTCTCTTTGAAGAGTATACAAAGAGACACTGTTAGGTTTTCTTCAACCTTGTCACGTGACGTACATGTTAATTTTAAACCGGATGGAGATAGAGAAAAAGATACTAACCCCACTATCATCACCCACAAAACCCATATCCTCTTAGCAGTACGCAATCTAATGTGTGAATATTAACTTTATATTGATGTACTTCTCTTAAAAGATTCTCATTGAGAAATGGGTTGAGTCGCAAGACAATTTTGATGTCGCTGGGTCCTGGTCATACACATTTAAGAAAGTAGACTTATCCTAGTATACTAGTGAGTGAAATATTCATTTATTTTCTAACAGTTTGTTTAAATTTACAATAGATGTTCAATGTGTATTTTTTTTTTTTGGTCGGACGTTAAAAATATGAGATATTACTTTCCTTCCGATATCAGTCGTATTTACATTAGAATATACTATGCGTTGATGATATAACTATATCGTAATTTACAGACAACATAGGAAACATATACTGATACTAGCAGTATTGCAGAAAAAAGTTTGATATTCGTTTTAGGTAAATTGTGCATCAGGAAAACAAGCAGTACAATGGCTAATACGTATATTGTTATTGCTGCATCGATTTTGTTCTGCATTGGATTAATTGGAAATTCTATCACCGTGTGTTTTGTTGCTGTATCCAAACGGCTGCATACTCCAACATACGTCCTGATTGGATGCCTAGCAGTGTCTGACGTACTCGCCTCCGTGACGCGATATGTTCAGATATTTTACAGATATATTTTTAAAGAATATTCACATTTACGTATATATGGGATATTCACCTTTTTATTTCTTCACTCGGCATTTTTCCATATGGTGTTAGTATCATATGTACGTTTTGTTTTCATTACAAATCCTCTTCGCAGTTTGACTCTGACTTGTAAACGAATTTTGTGGATGTCTTTAGCCGTTAGGATAAGCTCTATTGTCGTTTCCATCGGATACGGAGCGGTTATAGTGCTAAAAATAATGAACATAATATCTTTGGAAACAGCAGATTTAGCTGAGGTTGGGTTTGTCATGTATGTTTGTGGATTACCATTTATTATTGTAGTAGTTTTCAATGTTCGAAAGCTGTATTATCTGTATAACCAAACAGCTAATGTACGACGAACCAGAATAACAAACTCGATGTCGTTGATGTTTTGGATTATTATCATGATTTATCTCCTTAGCACAATATATCCTTTATTCTACATAATCGACTATGCAGTGTTAAAAGAAAGGTCACTTCTAAATAGAAGATTAGACTTTGTTCATAATATGTTTTCTTTTTCATTGCTTGTTTATAATTGTTTGAATCCTTTGATATATTTCATGTTTTCACCTCCTGTCTTAAGACTTCTCTCCCGATTAAGAAAATGTTGTAATCATGGCACAGATCCACGCATAAGCAATCCTAGGTCTTGTTCACAAGTGGAATAGCATGGTAAAGCATTTTGTCCTTTACAATTTGACGTAATTTCTTGCTATTGTGATTTCCGAAATCAAATAAAATCGTTTTTGTTCTACATTAAGACTGGTGATATTTTAAGATTGTTAAATTCTGTGTCTGCCGATTTTATAGCTAGTAAGGTATGTTGCTCCCTGTGTGCAAAATGTGTAATGAACGACATTTGAACTACTTTTGTTTCGTGTTTAAATGTTGCAATTAGACGTACTTTAAATCACGCTAATTTTGACTATTTAAGCTTATTTTTACGTGTAAATTGCAACGTCTAAACACGTATAGAATTCTAGTTTCGTCCTTTTTTTAAGACTGGAGCTATAAACCTATAGCTAGCAATTTTATATCCTTCGCAATATCGAACAATATATTTATTTTATTACAAATAATTTATATAACAATAATTTTAACTTTTAGTTTGAAAAAAGGGTAATTACGGAGTTAAATTGCGTATTTTTAAACCGCAATGTATCACTCTGTGTAAATTGTTAATGTAATTACATGTGTTAATTATTTTTAGTCAATCACGTTTTACATGTAATTGTCATTTATAAATATAAAAGCAAGTTTGTTTGTACATTTACTTCAAATGTTTATAATCTAGAGCATTAAAAAATATACAGTTTATAAACGAACATGTTTTTTTTCTTATATCAATAACGGTCAACATATTTTAGTTATAACATTATATATCTGTGTTTGATAAACCCCATTGTCATTCAGTTAACAGAGAGCACAGGAAGTTGTACAACCGAGGATTTAGTTAATTTGCACTAAAACTTGTAAATAGCAATCTGATCTAAGATAAAATAAATTTAAATAGAACATCCATAATGGATTTCGAATCCCCAGATCTTTAAGTTTGCCTATTCAATAGCTATTCATTCGCTACTTTTAACAGGTATGCGCTCACAGCTATATACACTGTCAATTGAATGAATGTGATGTGATGCAATGCAATACACACCCGCATGAAACGATATACTTGATTAGGGTGCACGGTGTATGGGTATACGTTTCATGACTGGTCGACACGACATAATTTTTGATCATGAGAGATATGTGCTGTTTGTTAACAATGTGGCCGGATGCCGTTGACTAAGAAATAAAGCCGCGAGGTCAAAGTCTTGTCGCAACGAGCTAGTTTAAGATGTTAGAAGGCGACCTTGACTCTTATGTAAACAACGTACTATTGCATATTCTCCTTTCATTTTTAACATAATGGGGTAAAAAATCGATTGATTGTTGTTAATTTAGGGAACACAGAAACGAAAAATAACTAAGGCCATCATATAGGAAGAAACAGAGTGACAAAAATATAAACAAAAACTAGAGCTGAGCTCGTTACAAGCAACAAGGAGGCCTCCGTTACAACTTCAAATCAAGAAAGGATTGTCAATCAGACTTAATAAAACCAGTCTCTTTCTCCTTGTCAAGATTAGACAGGTATTGATAAGTCATCTTTACACGACCTTAACTTCTGATCAATGAGGCCTATGGAAAAACTTTAAAACTCTTCAAAAATTGATAGACAAGTTAATCCATGATAGTTTTCTACGTAGAGCTTGAAAATGTTGCATATAGAGTATAGTTATAGTTTTTTTTTCTTAGCTCTTTGTTTTGTTTTGCATTGGATCTAATGTATATCCTTGTAGATTTTTGGAATTGGGTAAATGTGCGAGTGTCTCATATTAGCTGATGCAAAAATGAATCCATGAAATGCATGATATGTTTTAATAAATAATACCTTTAACAATAACTAGTAGACTAATCGTTCGCGGAACAATTAGAGGCCTTTCCACCATGGTTAAAAAAAATCCTCAAAATGTTCAAAATTAAAGAGTAATTAGAGAAAAATCAATGTTTAACTCAATTAAAAGAGGAAATAAAAAAACAACCACTACGGGTTTCTAACCCGCGACCGATAGCTTTGTAATACAGTACACTAACCTCGAGTCCACGGTGACTCTTAACAAATCCGGGTTTTAAATTATATAGGCTGTCAATTGAATGCAAGTTATTCGATGCAATGTAAACAATACACACCCATATAGTTTAGATCCGCCGTGTTTACATTTAAAAAAAAAGTTATACAACAATGAGAAGCGTAATGAATAGGTAGGCGCTTTGCAATTGAATCAATTGCTTATCGATTTGTTAAAAAAAATCAGTGCTGCTTGTAAACAATGTGGCCGGAAAGCGTTGACTAAGAAATCTACAGGCCATGTCAAACTTTTGCGTGAGCGGCTATTTGAAGATGTTGGAAGGCTACGTCGGATTAACCGACACGCATCCTGCTGAAATACACGTGCTCAGAAATGTATTTACTGTCATACATTTGTGGATTACAAGTACGGAAAATCGGAACTGAATTAGGGCCAGTCATCTATTTCAGCTAAGTCGGAAAATAAACAAACTTAAAGTAAATGTAAATTAAATCCTTTATCTTTCGTAGAACTTCAACAAAAATTGTCACACGTTGCTGATAGAAATGTCAACACAAATTTTCAGTGAAATTTGAGCATGAATTTATTAGATACAGAAATTTCGTTTCTCGGGATGATGGTTCGATGCCGCTGGAGTGGATAACTTTCTTCAATATGGTTTATTTTGTTTGAAATTTGGCAGGCAATTATATTCGGGTGTGTGAAATAATCCAATGAATTTTCGCCAAGTTCTACAGAGTGTTACTGGAGCTGGAATTTTTATTTGAAAGAATAGTCTAAAACGCGCTATGGAGTCAAATCGCAGGCAGAGTTTCAGACTTTCAAAAATAAAAATCTGACAAACGATTGAAACAATTTGCTAGGTGTTATTTTAAAATGAAATAATAAATTTCAAGCTGAAATATCGAAGGTCAAGTTCACATAAGAATGCAATCCTTGTATAAAAGAAGAGAAGGGGGGGGGGGGGGGCTTATTTTACATATAACTAAATCTGATATATATGTTGCATATACTTATAACACATCAGTTCTAAGAGGTCAAATAAAAAATAAAATAAAAGGGGGGATGTTTGAAAGAGCTAATTGTACATATCATTGAAATTGATATACATATATAATACAGATACTAATAACACACCAGTTTCAAGAGTTCAAAGTCACAAGGTCAAAGGTCAAGGTCACACATAAAAAAAATGGAGGGGGGTATTCGTATGTGTTTGTGAAATCAATGAAATTCAAGGGGGAATAATGCTAAAAGGGGACGTTCGACTCGTTTGGGATCAATAGATTGAAGAAAATTCTAAGTGTACTGAAGACATTGTTAAACGTATCAAGTTATTTGGTATCATAACTTTTAATGGTCAATCACATAAGGAAACAAAAATGTTACAATATCTCTAGAAACAAAAAAGCTGTATCTGGAAAAAAAAAAAAATAATAATAAACATAAGAAATACAAAAGGTATTTCGCCTGAACGGTGGAAATACCTAACTAAACAATAATAAATCCATCTATAGTGAAGTGAACTTTTTTCCGCAATGAAATGGGCCAACAATTTAAACGCTGCCACCACACCATATTCTGTGGCTATGCAGCGTGTTGTACAGTACATGTGACTCGATTGTTAATCTAACTCTTTTTATATAAAACAATTCAAATATTTCTTATTTTATATTTCCTTATGTTACAGAGAGAATATCGAAATGTTTCTTAACTTTTACTTTACAAATGCGTTGATAAAATCGTTTGCATTCGTCGTTGTACAATCCCGTTTGTCAGCGTGCGAAATTGTGTCACATTGGCAGACTTTACGGAAACTAAGTTGTGCCTTGCGGGTTAAAAAAATAAAGGCCGTTGTTTTCTCGATTAAATTCTAAATAAACGTATCAATAACATGAATTTAATGACAAATGTATTCAATATCATAGATAACAATATAGCTAATATGTAGTTTACTTGAAGACTCTTTTAAAGACGTAACGTCATGCTTGAAGCTATAAAATCCCCTCATTTTTCGCTATTGTAGTGTCTTGAAATAAACATCATAAATATAATTTTCGAATTCTTAAACACAAAAAAGTTACATGACGAATGAAAAAATGTTTTAGAATACTTTTGATACAATATTAATTGCTTTTGACGTAAGGCCAATTTAAGCTAAAAATGGATTTAGTCCTTTGAAACGTCATCTCATCCGATACAGAAACCAAGAGTCAGCAAAATCTTATCTCGATGCAACATAATGAAGTACATTAGATATGTGACTTGTCCATGAAATTTCTCCCACGAAGGTATAAATTGTATCCTCTGGCCCGAGGGTGATTGAGGGATATTACTATCATAGAAACCAAAGGTCTAGACTTTATAAAAACGTCGATATAACTAAAGGTCTGCAGCATATATAAACAACGTATAAATAATGATAACTCTATTGTAAAAAGAAACATTCCCTTATTTTTTTTCATACACATTTAAAAGTACATATTAAAATATCATGATACTTTCTAAAACATGATAATTTCTAAAGAATGATAATGCATGTGTTCACAAACGTTTTGGACACCCCTTGTACATGTACATATGTAAACACGATTATATGGAATTCATCCAAACTTGAAATAAAATAGCAAATAATACGATGAATGCATGTCTCGGGGTTTTAAAATACATTATCTCGAAATTTATGATAAATAATCTGAAAAAAAGAAATAGTGTATTGATTAAAAAACAAGCACGACTCTTGAAGAATAACTCTTGTATGTTATCTGATATCAATATTTTAATTGCCGATTCGTACATATAGAATATTAAATCGATACGCCAAAACAGTATTAATATTTACTGGAGTGGTTCTGGTATTTTAATTGGAACACTCTGCTATTGGTTTAAAGGTTGTTTTTTTTTTCTTTTTTTTTGTTAATTTAATTTATGCCTGATTAAGTAAATCACAGTGTGCACAATATAGTTAGCGTTGTTGTTGAATATTGAAAACGTCTTCATTAATATGATATTTTTACAGACTTAATAAACACATTAAGTGATAATTAAATATGAACTTAGTAGAGACGAATAACGGAAAGATCGGTTATTTGCGATTCAAAAAACTGTCGGTTCGATTTGGCACGTTCTTCCCGGATTTCGATTCGATTCAGGTTTTTTTTTTTTTTTTACATTCTTATATTAGTTATTGTTAATCACTCTCTGATTGGCTAGTCCGTTAAAGTAAACATTATACACGAAAATGTCAGGGTGTCTCCAAGGGGGAATAAGCTATATACAATTTGATGTGAAATGACACAAAGAGCAAGAATAAATTATATGGTTTAGGGATGAGGATCTCAGAAGTTAACAAAATATACAGTGTATCATAATTTCCTATTTCATAAAATTGGGGGGGGGGTTAAAGACAACACCTGGGGGTTATGTTCTTTACACCTTTTTATGCAACATAATGACATTAGAAGATATTTTGTATTTTCCTCTTTCATGTGGTCAGAACAGTCCCATAAGCTCATACATGTAGCTTACATTGTATTTGATGCATTATAATACATTAAGAAAGAAATACTCCTTCCTTCCTAATATTATAACTCATATAGAAATGATAAGTGTCTACATTGTCTTACTTACATCTAATGCACAAATTTAACAAGAAATTGTTTATTCAGGGTAGTATGGCTTAGTCTTATTTTAAATTACATTAAAAAATTGTCAAATATGGATCTTGGAAACCCCACCTGCAAACAAACTAAAATACAAACTGTTCTCCTCCCTCCCCCTTAATTGTCGAATGATCTATTAAAATCAAAATATAATGTGGGGTCTAAAAACTTTTATAAACTGGTAAAAAATGTTATTCTTAAAAAGAATTACATTACACTTTGCATATTTGACAAATGATCTATTGAGATATGATCAGAGGTCATATTTCTACCTTGGGATCAATAACTAGTATTCATTGACAAGTTAAAATTAATAACAAAAAATGAATCAAATTATAAATGTTTATACTCAACGTTCACCCCCCCCCAACCTGGTTCTAAAGATTCAGTCTTCTTAATACATTCTTTACACCATTTGATGCATCATAATGACATTAGAAGATATTTTGTAGTTTCCTCTTTCATGTGGTCAGAACAGTTGATGCATTATAATACATTAAGAAAGAAATACGCCTTTGTTCCTTCCTATTAAAACTCATATAAAATGATAACTTTTTACAATTACTCACATGTAATACACAAATTTAATACGAAATTGTTTATACAGGGTCAACTCAATAGTATAAGTCTGACAAATGAAAAATTAACTTTTGCAATTAAAATGACATAAACTTTAAAAATGCGATATGATAGGTAACGATGATAAGCTTATTTTAAGATTAAAAGAAGATGATACAGTATGCTGTCAAAGGGAGATCACTTATTTAGAAAGTGAAAGTAATACATATGTATGCTGGCGTCTCATTATATTGTCCTACTACATGTATTATACTTACCAATATTTGTCAACATCATAATGATAATTCAATTAAAGCACAATAATGAATTCCTTTAGGTGATCATCACAAAAGAAATGTGTAATCATGTTAACTAATACTTTTCTGCATATGGAAAACGCATACATGTAAGTATACACTACGTGAAATCCATCTAATCGAAAAGCTAGGTAAAACTAGTATCCGCTTATGAGACCTGCAGACTTGCGTTGTGTACGTAACTTCAGTCAAAGATTAGTTATTTGTAACGTGCATGTATTTTTGTGACCTATTCTTCAAAACCACTTGCACTATTTTATTAGGTAAATAACAGCTTTATGGTGGTGAAAGACACCTGCATGTTGTGATGTATACTTCCTATTGAAATAAACAATAATGTATACATATAATGTCTACCCTCAAAATAATGTTACCTAACATTGAAGCGCAATGGGTTTGAGCGTTTACATGTACATGTCTGTAAGAGCATTGGGGTCCAAGGTGTATTTTTGGTAATTTTACTATTGATATAAATTAATTTTCATGGGGGGGGGGGGGGGGGGTTGAGCCTCACAACCTTCTCTAAATATGTGCACACGATAATGTACATGTAGGCACACAGAAGCAAATCTAATGACGGCAACCGCCACGGGGAGGGGGCATTATTTAATTTTTAAATTATACCTTCTAGGACATGCATTGTTAAGAATATTGATTAACTGAAAATTCAATGCAAACAGTTCAACCTTAAATTGCACATAAAGTGCTGCTCATGTGTAATATCATATGGGAAGGGATCTCATCCTTCAGTTATGAAAATTATAATTTTTAAATGTATTACCGGAGTTTGCATGTGGCCTTCATTTTTAATCAAACTGGTACAAAACTGTGTTATTTAGGGGCAAACAAATGGTGCGTGTATTACTGTCTAATGACAGCATCTAGTTTTCTTTTTGTTTTGATTGTTTATTATTTTGACAAAGTATAAACGATCGTTTATTTACTTTGTAGCGTATAAGTTGACCTTATATTTGGTGTACTGGAAATTGCCTGATAACAGTGTGTTAGATAATGTAAGCTTTATATATATGCTCATACATTTCTCTCTTTGAAGAGTATACAAAGAGACACTGTTAGGTTCTCTTCAACCATGTCACGTGACGTACATGTTAATTTTAAACCGGATGGAGATAGAGAAAAAGATACTAACCCCACTATCATCACCCACAAAACCCATATCCTCTTAGCAGTACGCAATCTAATGTGTGAATATTAACTTTATATTGATGTACTTCTCTTTAAAGATTCTCATTGAGAACTGGGTTGAGTGGCAAGACAATTTTGATGTCTTTGGGTCCTGGTCATACACATTTAAGAAAGTAGACTTATCCTAGTATACTAGTGAGTGAAATATTCATTTATTTTCTAACAGTTTGTTTAAATTTACAATAGATGTTCAATGTGTATTTTTTTTTTTGGTCGGACGTTAAAGATATGAGATATTACTTTCCTTCCGATATCAGTCGTATTTACATTAGAATATACTATGCGTTTATGATATAACTATATCGTAATTTACAGACAACATAGGAAACATATACTGATACTAGCAGTATTGCAGAAAAAAGTTTGATATTCGTTTTAGGTAAACTGTGCGTCAGGAAAACACGCAGTACAATGGCCAATACGTATGTTGTTATTGCTGCATCAGTTCTTGTCTGCATTGGACTAAATTCACCTTTTTATTTCTTCACTCGGCATTTTTCCATATGGTGTTAGTATCACATGTACGTTTTGTTTTCATTACAAATCCTCTTCGCAGTTTGACTCTGACTTGTAAACGAATTTTGTGGATGTCTTTAGCCGTTTGGATAAGCTCTATTGTCGTTTCCATCGGATACGGAGCGGTTATAGTGCTAAAAATAATGAACATAATATCTTTGGAAACAGCAGATTTAGCTGAGGTTGGGTTTGTCATGTATGTTTGTGGATTACCATTTATTATTGTAGTAGTTTTCAATGTTCGAAAGCTGTTTTATCTGTACAACCAAACAGCTAATGTACGACGAACCAGAATAACAAACTCGATGTCGTTGATGTTTTGGATTATTATCGTGATTTATCTCCTTAGCACAATATATCCTTTATTCTACATAATCGACTATGCAGTGTTAAAAGAAAGGTCACTTCTAAATAGAAGATTAGACTTTGTTCATAATATGTTTTCTTTTTCATTGCTTGTTAATAGTTGTTTGAATCCTTTGATATATTTCACATTTTCACCTCCTGTCTTAAGACTTCTATCCCGATTAAGAAAATGTTTATTTTTTAAAATGTGTTGAAATTCAGTTTGCACACACTTTAATTTTGTCTTAAATAAAATTAATTAGATTTTCATAAAAGAAGGCTGAATAAAATAACACATTTCGATTTACTTAAACAAATTACAATCTTGTCTATAAGCATTCCAGATCCTCACAGTAATCTTTGTAATGCTAGCACATACAGTGTTTGGCCATGGACTTTTTTTTGTGTACTTTGAACATGGAGGAAATGCGATCTAATAGACCAATCCACACTTTACAAAAGTTATGTCCCTTGGCCGCCATCTTTGGGGAAAAGCCCATATATTTCTCACAGTAGCCTTTGTAGTTCAGAGGTTTGTAACTTCGTCATTTGACATCAAAATCCTTTTCCGCTGTGAATGTTAATTGCCCCAAGTTGGGGCAACCCACACATCGAAGGAATAAATCAAATTCCAAGAGATTTCTTCAGAGGACGCCCAAATATTTGGTTGTTTAAAGAAGGGAAAAGTTGCTTTTTCTCTTTTGACCTTTGGGTTGACCCCGCAAAGGGGAACAACTTTTGCAAAGTGTGGATTGGACTATATTATCGCGATATGAGACCAGTAAAAAGCTACAATAAGCCTCAACGCTCTCTATGATCAAAACTAGCGAAACGCAGAACAATTACTTTGCCTGACTGAGTCACCAAACTGATGTTTGAACACAATATTACATGAAAAACAAATGTAAACAAGTAAACAAAATCGAAGCCGAGGAATTTCACTTCATTTCCGTTCCATCCAACAATATTAGGTAATATAAAACAATATCTAGGGGAAGTACAGATAAATCATACCTTGTTCAGTTGAATCCTATGCCGATTTCTGTCCACGCTGGTTGTAAACGAGTTAAATTCCGAGGTAGGTTTCCCCCAGCAAGATTCACATTGGTACTTATTTTCTCTCCCGATTTCACGTAAAATATACTAAGATTGTTTTTATCTTTCACTTGCGCCAAGCCGTTTTTTTATGCATATACATATCACCATTCATTAGATTACACGTAGCAGGGGGAGTCTCAAAACCATTACCTATTACGAAGCTTTAAAACTATTAATTTTTTTATACTCCATACCGGTGATATTGAATTTAGTATCACTAGTATTTACAACAGTGTGGATGTAAAGGAATGAAGCGGTTTTATTATGCACAGTGAATATAACTTATTACGTTACGATACATTCCCTAAGAACGATCGAAAGGAATGCAGATCGTGACGTCAAAGTTAACTATGACGTCATATCTTATGAAGTACAGACAAGTGACTTTCTACATATCGCTGTGAAATTAATCGGGCAGCATTAACATAGCCGCGTTGGACGTTTGTGTAAGACAGGAAAACACCAATTTATTTACTCTGCGTATATATTTAAATAATTATGTTCTTATTTACTAAGAAGACGCACATAATGTAATAAAATACCTTTATATGTTATTTTAAATATAAAAGTGGAAACTATGGTTTGAAATGTAATGAGACCTGTGGTCATTGCTCCGATCTTCTGTATTGGTCCAATGTTAACTGAACAACAAAGGTCTTGTGCATTTCTTACTTGTATTAACGTGTTAAATACCTTTAACAGATATCATGTACACCTTATTTTCAGAGCAATCGCATAGAGAAAACAAAACGCCACGGTTGGTCTTTGTTGGAACAGTCTCCGGTGTGCTCACACTGTTATGTTTAATCGTGCTTGTTATTTGTTTTAAAAAAGGTAGGCTTAGCTGTATATTTTCACATAGTTTAAGTTAGAACTTATTACAATGATCTTTTTTTAAAGACTAAATCGAAACCAAGTTATGAGCACGTTTGTGGATGCCAATTTCAATCCATATACGATGAATTGTATTAATAGGGTAATAATTACACATTTAGCTTAACTTTCCCAATTTTATTTTCTCATTATTCGTTAAAATTGCTTTACATGGAGTTTATATACTCATTGATCAGCAGCAAATGTAAAACAGAGTTTTCGATTGCTAGCGAGATACAACATTGACTATTCTTTAATGTGTAAACAAAACGAATGTCGTGTTTTGTAAACCTTACTCAAGTTAACTTGATACAATTTACTTTAATTTTTTCTCCTTTTAATCTCTGTTTTGTAATTAGCAAGCAGTAAGTAAACACACAGTTGTAGAGCTTTGACATGATTAACATATAATTGGTTGCTTTTATTCCAGGAAATTCAATCTGCAAAAGAAATGACGGAGAAGAAAGCCACGAAGATAACAGTCTTTCACTTATAAATCCACAGAATCAAAATGACAGTGGAACATTGATGGAAGAAGGTACAAGAGTCTTGAAATTTCATTAATCTTTAAAAACTGAAGGAAATCAGTTGAATGAATTTAACGGGTTTATTTTGTGTCGTTAATTAGGTTTCTTAATCAATATTTAGATGTTGTCCGTTCCCCCTGTAGCCCCATTTTGTTCATTGTAACATCATCTTTCCTAGAACATCTTAGGAAATAACTATTAAACCTTGGCATTAAACATCTTTACATTAAGCCATTGATAATAAAAATAAATGGGGATGTGATACATGTATTGATATTCTCAGGTAAATGGACAAGTACTACTCCACAGAAATAAAAAAGAGATTTCGAGCTTTACAAAAATGAAACAATGCCGCACTTAAGACATAAATGGAGTACGTTTTCTTCAACTATTTAACCCCCCCCCTCTCCTCCCCCGCAAACGATTTTTAAGGTGGTATATGGGAATCACCTCGTCTATCTGTCCGTCTGTCTATCCGTCCGTTTGTCTGCAAAATTCGTGTCCGGTCAATATATTTCTTTTGGAGAAACATTGGTTCCTACTTGACAGAAAGATTGCTTATGACCAGAGGGTGTGTTATGATCTGAAACCGAGGTAATTTGGGCAATGTTAAGGTCACTGGGAGCAAAAGTGGAAAATTCGTGCCCGGTCCATATCCTTATAATAGAGAAACATTGGAAGTTCCTACTTCACACAAAGATTGCTTGTGACCCAATGGAGAATAATGACCTTGACCCAAGGTTATTTGGACAAGGTCACGGACAGGAAAAGAAAAAAAAGTGTATCTTTTTATGTGGAAAAATCAGAAATTCTTATTTTACACAGATTGCTTAGAACCTTAAGGTGTGATGAGCTTGGCCTAAGGTCATTCCGGCAAGTTGAAGGTCATTGTTTATAAAAATGCTTTATTCCTGTCTGTGTCATGTCTTAAATTAATGGAAATGATTAGAATGTTAAATTTGACACAGAGCTCGGTCGTGTCATGTCACATAAAATGCACTATTAGATTATCATCTCCGTTCCTTAATATGGCCTGCTCCGATGCATTTTATCTCTTTATTTAATTGTGTGGACAAATGTTGTCAAAAGAAAAATCGAGCTTGGTATACCGAATATTCTAAACAAATAATGACTGCTTGACATGTTGGATTATCGTTTGATCCTAGTCATGTTTGTTATCATAAGGATGTAAATGTCTTCTTGCATTAACAGTTAAGTTAAAATGTAATGTCAAGAATACAAATTGCTTTGTGTCACAATTAAAAACATAGATCAGTTGTTATTGATAAGACATGGGCAGATAAATAGATAACGTCTGTCATTTTCTATTAAAAGATTAAAGTTAAGATGTTTTTCCTAGCAGGGGTATCATTTGTGAACTTGCTAAGAGTACTTCTGGTTCCAAATTTATCATTTCTTCAAAGTTCAACCAATCATCATCCTTAAGTTAAACAAAATCCTAGAATTTCTGCTTTATAACATCCATACTATCATGTCAGGTTTCTTCGGGGATTTGGTATTGCAACAGACAGTGAAATTTCTTTACCAATAGTAACTTATAATCTTTATTACCATACGGTGAATGTATAATGTGTAAAATGGTGTCTAGATCTTAAAGGTGGAGAGATGTAACTAAATACTTTGTCGGTAGAAAAAAACCAGATTTATCATTTTGTTTTTAATTCAATCGAAATTAACATTAAAATTTGAAAGCGACGAAACCAATTGTTACCATTTATTGGAGTGAAGCATCTCTATGGTACGAGCAATCGAGGTTTGTAAATAGTATGTTAAAAAAACTTCTGCTTATTCTGAATAAAAACTGACCGCATATGAAGAAATATAATACAGCCATGGATCAAAATTTTAAATTATATTTCTGGTAGGGATGTAGGGATTAGAATCTAAGGCGGCACCAAAACACTCTTATAGTTAATTGGGTACGGGTTCTTAATGCAAGGCGTGGACAAAAATGGTTATTTAGAAATAATGAATATAATGTTAAACAGCGTTTTCTGACACAGAAAGAAAACTGATTGTTTATTTTAAAACAAATTAAGCTGTCATCTTTAACAATCTGTTATGTCACCTACATGTAAATTGTAAGGCAAGGGTTATAGCGCAGAGAGAGAGAGAGAGAGAGAGAGAGGCAGACAGAAAGAAAGAGAGAGAGAGGGGGGGCAAGGGTATATATTTGTCTTATTATTCTATCATGCTCATAAATTTTAAATGAAAAAAAATAATAGTAAATTCAACTGTTCAGAAAAAAAAGATAATGAAGCTGTCTATTACAGTTAAGATATTGAGAAACCATTTTGAAATTATTTTTGAAAGAATTTAGAGGGAGTAATAATAGAGTTATACAAGTGTGTTTATTATTTGAAACACAAACAATTTTTAACTTTTCGAATAAACAAATAAATTTGAAAAAGTAAAGTGGTAAGTGGCTTACCAAAATGATTGATGAGCTGCGCTCGTTTTGTTTATATGCCCACATGGAGAGTTTTTGTCTGCCCCTTGGAATGGGGATGAGAGGTAATTTTAAATAAAACATGTATACTAGCCACCTTTTTTTTTCTATGAAAACATATAAACATACAACCTATCTTGAAAGTTAAAAAGTATGGGAAAATATTTTCTAGCAGAGTCTTGCACCTTTTCAATATTAGGCCATTCACTCTATTATGATCATTATTTATATATATCATGATATTATGAGTTCATGCTGGGAGATGGTCATCATTACAATAATAATTTTTTTCTTCTGCAGAATGATCTTATCTAAATGCATAAACTCCTCTACACGTTTGTGTATGGGCTATGGTACTCAGGATACCGTCAAGTCAACCAGCCTCTTGTTATTGAAATGTTTTTATTACTTTTTGACAAAACACATCTACTTTTTAAAAACACTAAAAATAACCAACGACTCGATCAATGATATATATATTTGTCAAATTTTTGCGTTACCCATCTTTTCTTTAGGACAAAATAAAAACTTCTTACAAAAGAAAAACATGTGTAACAGATATACAGAGCTTATAGAGACAGGCATCACTTTTTTGAGATTACCTTTATCATATTATATGAAAATCACATTTATGATTCTTATTTAATCATAGCATTGTGGTTTTAAGTGTCGTATACTGTATGACACAATATTACTGTATATAGTATCATTTAAATACATATTGCAATATATTATGTGCAGTAATAATGATATATAATATTGATTCATTACATGATACGCCATATTTGACTGTTTTTTAATGACAATAATAATAATAATAATGATATAGATATACATTACTGCTGTCATGAGAGAAGGGCCCTGATCTTTTGACGTCACAATGCTCAGAAAACGACGTCAAAGTAGCGGCATTGTAAACGCAGTTTTCTGTTTTAATTTTTTTTTCTTGGTCTGTGTCGTGATTTTTGAATAATTCGAGTCTGACTTGTTAAAATACCGCAATTAATATTTTTTCAGTCATATAATTACATGTTGGTTAAAAAACAAACATTAAACAGATGAAATATACACATTTTTACGACAATTTCTACGCCTCTCCCACATGCTGAATTTCATTAAAATGCTGCTTTTTGCATCCGCTATAAAACTTGAACACAACATTTTCCATTCTAGTGTGTGATGAAAATATGGTCAAATTTAGAAATCACCTTTTTTTATAAATCGTCGTTGAAAGCCAAAGATCTTTTCCACATACGTTTACTTATTGCTGCTGACTGTATTCGGCGCGACCGCGCGCTCGCACAACAGATTTTGTTTGTAAATTAGATTATCGATTAAACGACTTTATTATCATCGGGCACGTTGTTTCACTCTGCCACAATGAGTAGTGAACAACGATTTTAATTGATGCAATAAGTAATAAATAATCCTGATATCATTGAGTTTGATTTAAATGGGGCACTTGGTGTCTTTTTCAATAGAAATATATTAGAAACATTTAGTATATGAGAATGAAGAGATGATAAATGAATGAGAGAAAAATCTAAAAATGTTTTAGTACTGTGAATTTTGTTTGTTTGAGGTGGCAGGGGATAGTTTCAAACGCATAGGCGTCGGAACCGGGTGGGAGGGGCTTAGCCCCCCACGTTTTTGCTAAGTTAGACCTAACCATTAGGCACATAGCAGAATAGAGGGTTCAGGCCCCCCCCCCCCCCCCACACACACACTTCTTTTTGCAGGAAACATTATTGTTCTGTAATGAACGTTTGAAAGAATGAGAAGTTGGAGTCAAAAGCATATTAACCCCCCCCCCCCTCCCCATACAGATTAGGATTTTCATGATTTGGGGGGAAAATGTTATGGCCGGAAAGATGTTTTCTTTTGGAAGTATAGTATGACTTTTTATAAAATACCTATTAAATTTAAGCTTAAAACATGATTTTTATCTTGAATTATCAATTATTAAAAGTATAAAATCAACAATTACAATATTTTTATTAAGAAATACCGGTAGTGCGAAAATAATTGATATTATTAGCGAGTTTATTGACAATACATAGAATTCTTTCAGGGACGGCAACCGCTTCAACGTCTTTGTCTGCAAGGTGGATCAGTGAGTACACGGTAAATAGTGTACAGTCTGTACTTCATATGGCACTGAATACAGATACTATCTATGTCGGTGATGGAAGGGGAACAGTTGTTAATGTAACCCTGAAAAGTCACCAGGAAGGGAATCCGTATCAGTTGAAAGGAGACAATAAGGATTATCAATTTCAACACACCGTCAATAGAAATAGAGATCTTATCTATACCTATTGGAATGGAG
The DNA here is from genome assembly GCF_025612915.1 of Magallana angulata. NCBI lineage: Eukaryota > Metazoa > Mollusca > Bivalvia > Ostreida > Ostreidae > Magallana > Magallana angulata. The sequence continues at coordinate 37,835,776 of NC_069112.1, forward strand.
AGAAATGCGGCATTGGAAAGAAAACAAATTGCAGAGTTATTAAAAATTTCATTAAAATAAAAGACTGGAAACCAATAGGCATACACTCTTCTCGCCATAGTAACGACATACTTGTTGGATTTACAAGAAGATCTTCAGAAGGATCTCATGGTAAAATAATAAGATATAATGAAAAGGGAAAAGAAAAATCTAGCATGACTACAGACGACAGCGGTACATATTTCTTTCAGTACCCACTCCATATTACAGAAAACTACAATGGTGACGTATGCGCATCGGATTTTGATAAGAATGCCGTAATTGTGGTAAATATTGAAAACAATAGGCATCACACCTACATAGGTCCGGAGGATTCATTGTCCAATTTCTTGGGTATATGTACTGCTAGAGACAACAACATAATGGTATGTAAAAGTCAATCAGTTCATGTTCTTAATCAGAATGCCGAATTTTTGCGTTACATACACACATACCAACGCGAAATAGAGCGAATCTGCAGTGTGTGCCTGGATGATCAAAACAAACTTCATGTTGGACAGGATAATACCAACAAAGTGATAGTGTACTCCTACATGTATACTCCATCAAATTAATAACTTTGCATACATGTCAAACACGTCAGCTGATTTCGCAAATGAAGAATAATCTCATTTTGATTACGATAGAAGAAAAAGTGAAGTATTCATTGTTGAAATTCTTATCAGTTGAAGACAGAGAGTTTGTGGCACAAGAGAAGAGACACGGCATTATATAAAACAATTTAGCCGGATGTTGAATGAAACTTCTCTTCCTGATTTCATGCAGTTCCAAATTACTTTAGTTCAGAACAATACATTTTCGAATACTCCATGACATACATGTACATGTGGCTGTTGATTTAAGTGTTATATTTGTTTTTACAGAATTAAAAAAAAAATATTTGTAGAGACAATGTTAATGAACTTATAACCGTTTATAACATACTTAGTAATAAATTCATTTTTTAGCATATGTAATACAGATGACATCACAAAACTCGTATAGGCCTCCGGGGCTGATACAGGTTATCAGTTATCACAATGTATATCCCCGAACTAAACTAACAGTTCACTGTACAGCCAGTTACCTGTTTACAACCAGAGAATTCTACTACAAGAACAATATATTGTATTAGATTAACGCCTATCTATTTTTTCGCGAGTTTCAAATCGTCGCAATAAAAGCGCAACTTGGATACACGAGGAGCAAACCTGATATAAAGTTTTATTTCGTAAGAGTACAAATGAATTAGATATTTTTGGGTTAAAAAAGACGTTGTTTATCTCTGTCACTAAAATCGCTTCGTTTTATTACTATAGCGAATATTTACCAGGATATGAAATTGTCCAGGCTTGAACATATAACCCAAATATTTTAAATACCATTACACTTCGTATATCTTTTTTTTTTGTTGTATCAAGTAGGATATTTTTTAAAGACTTATAGATTTTTCATTCATTTACCAAAGCCAAGAAAAGTTTTTGAAACTAACATCAATTCAAATGTATGCCGCTTCAATCGAGTGCGAGATTGTTTTAACATAACATCTTTCGAAACAGCAGTTATTTGCTGAGGTTGGGTTTGGCTTGTATGTTTTAGGATTGTCATTTGTTGAGTCACGTTATGTCCGCCGTCACGATATTTCCGCTACTTTTTTGAAAAAAATCGTCACGTTATGTCCGCCATCACGAAATGTCTGCCACTTTTTTTGAAAAAACCATCACGTTATATCCGCCATCACGAAATGTCTGCCACTTTTTTTAAAAAACAGTCACGTTATGTCCGCCATCACGAAATTTCTGCCGTTTTTTTTTTTTAATAAAACCGTCAAGTTATATCCGCCATCACGAAATGTCTGCCACTTTTTTTTAAAATAACCGTCATGTTATGTCCCCCATCCCGAAATGTCTGCCACTTTTTTTTTAAAAAACCGTCACGTTAAGTCCGCCATCATGAAATGTCTGCCACTTTTTAAAAAAAACCTGTCACGTTATGTCCGCCATCACGAAATGTCCATCACTTTTTTTAAAAAAACCGTCACCATATGTCCGCCATCACGAAATGTCCGCCACTTTGTCGAAAAAAATCATCACGTTATGTCCGTCTTTACAAAAATTCCGTACTTCCCCCAAAAGTCATTACCATAGGTCCGCCGCCTTCAAATTTTGGAGAAAATGTATTTTGTGCATGCATGTCGCTAAAAATATCAGCATTGTTTGGGGAAATGTATGGTCTAATGTCCGCCACCAGTTTTGAACACACTACTCACTCTATTATTTCTAAATATAACAGTTGCTATCCTATTGTGTAATACTATGTTTGCCATTTATTGATCTGAAATTATTTTCAGAATGAGAGTTATATGCATATTTCAATGTACACTTTCTTTTGCAGTTTACACTGATCGTATTAAAAATATACATAAATGTACATTTATTATTGTAGTTGTATTTAATGTTCGAAAGCTGTATCATCTGTTTAAACAAACAGCTAATGTACGACGAACCAGAATAGCGAATTCGATGTCGTTGATGTTTTGGATTATTATCGTGATTTCTCTCCTTTGCACAATATATCGATTATTTATCACAATTTGCAATGCAGTGCCAGAAAAATACCAAAAGCAACGTCAAAATTCGAACCTAAACTCAGTAAATGAAATGTTTTTGTTTCATTGCTTTTTAATAGTTATTTGAATCCTTTGATATATTTCATGTTTTCACCCCAGGTTTTAAAGGCACTTGGACACGATTTTAGCTCATAATATTAAATTTTATTTTTTCCATTTTTTTTTTGTTTAGAATAGTTAATATGCGTATTTTTTTTATGCTTTCTCAAAATTTCAAAATCAGATTTTGAGTTATAAGCAAGATACAGCGTTTAAATTATTTGTTTTGTTAACATAGCTCGTGCCTCGTTATTGTTTGCATATGTTTTTTTATTGTTATAAGGTTCAGTCAAATGTTGTTTTTTTCTATTGATAATATAATTTAATAACACATTGAACAAATTTGTTTTGTTTCCTACGAGTTATTTTGACCCCAAAAAACTGGTAATTTCATACTTTTTATTATTTGTAAATAAAAAAAACAATCGAGCTTTGTTTACATAACAATGGATTCTTACCTCTGTATCTCTCATATAACTTTAATTATAACATTCAAATCTCGGTAAATCATTCAAAATGTGCAAGTAAACCATTTTATATCTAAAAAATATATTTTAAAAAAAATTTGATCTAAAATCGTGTCCAGGTCCCTTTAAGACTTTAATCAAGATTTTTAAAAAATGTTGTAAAAATAACACAAATGTATAACCAATCCTATTCATCTTAATATGTGCTAAGAATGCCAATCTTCGTCTATTACGTGCAAGTGTTGCCCAATACTTCAGAGCCCTACGTTCAAACGTAGCGTGAGATCATACAGGTGTACTTAGAGTTTTGACGAGCCTTTTGGAAGCAAAAGTGCTATATTCAATCATGTATATTTTATGTATATATGTTTTTGTTTGTCATTTTTTTTTCTGTTCACATGTTTCCTTTTATTTTATGTTTTCTTTTATAATTTGTATGTATCTTCATTGATATCCCCTTAAGGAAGAAATAAAGTGTGAATGAAAAAAAAAAGAGTTCATGAGAACTAATGAAATATTTCGCCAGGATATAACTAAAGGAATATCGACCCCCCCCCCCCCCCCCCCCCCCGCAGTTGTTTAAACCATTTCAAATTCAACGTTGAATTGTTTTACTTTTGATTTTTTTTTTGTTCCAATATGGTAAACATGTAGTGTGCATAAACGAAATCAGCTTTTGGGATGTTACTGGAGATGTCCTGTTGATGTGTAAAAAGGTTTTGAATAACTCAATTTAACTCTATGGGTCTATAGTTGCAAATTATGACGTTTTTAACACAAAACTCATGCTTTCCAAAAATTTTTGTACAATTTTCACTTTAACCAAATCCTCTATTGGACTATAACTTCATCATGCAGATGCTCAATAACGCTTCGGAAATTTTGTATTTCTTCAGGGTGTTATGCAAATTGTGTGTTAAAAATAACGTTTATTTCCCAAAATTTAACATTCTTCTCAATTGTCTAATAAGCCAAAATCATCTTTATGAATATGAACTGGGGTGCCTTGTTGATGGGCACCGATTTTTCAGAAATTTTATTTTCATCTAGGGATCTATGAGATGCTAAGAAAATGAAGTTGTATATCCTTAAAAAATGGCTCTCAAAAGTCCTTACAATGTTAAAAAAAGAAAACAATATAAAAAAAACCCCAAAATTATTATCTCTTGAATAATGAATGGGGTTGTATTGTAGATTCGCAATAATGTTTATGCATAAGGGCAAATTAGATGATAAAAAAAATGATTTTTTCTTCAAGAACCCTACCTAAAATAACTCCTACAACATTTTACCCATCAGCCAAATCAACTCTTAAAATCGTAATGGGTGTCCAGTAGATGCTAAATTTTCTTTTAACTTTTTTCATGGGGATTTTTAGACTTAAAAATAATTTTTTTTAAAAAGAAAAACAAAAACTACATCCACACTTTATAGTAATTGTCAAATGATTCATAAAGTCAAAATATGATTTGTGGTTTAAAATGTTTTATAAACTGGCAAAAAGAAATTATAAAAGCAAAACAATAACATTTACACTTTACATATGTGTTAAATTTTCAATTTATAAGTCAAATCAGAAGTTTTATATCCCCTGGCAATCAATAACTTATATTTGAGTTAAACTTTTTTTTTAACAATCAATGGTTAAGATTTAATATTCATCATTCATCTCCATCAAACCAGGCTCGAATAACTTAGAGTTTCTCTTTTTTTTTAATTTCTACAGCAGCAAAATCATTTCTTAATTTGTATTTTTCTCTAGATGTGCATCATGCTTTTAAAAATGCATTTTAAATCTCCAGGATAACAAGTGTTTTTTAATGTAACGGGGCAATATAAAGTACCTCAAACAAAGCAGGATCATCATTATGATATGAATGAACCGCATATGTCAAACTCTACTTATGAATAAGATACAATACGTGATTATTTCCAGTTATAGAAAATCAAGGTGTCAAAAGGGGCCATAACCTATACACTATTTGATGTGCAATGACACATGGCGCAAGAATGATTATTGTTTAATGGAAGAGATCTCAACAGTTATCAACATATTTTATTATCCCTTAGTTCAAATGAGGTGGTTGTGTCAAAAGCTTCCCCTAGGGGGCCATGTACTTTACATTATTTGATGCATCATAATACAAGAAACAAGAAGTTTACGATGATGGAAATACTTGCTGCTGAATTTCAAATACCATTAAAAACAATCCAACAGTGGGTTCTTCAGAACAAATTGTCATTGGGAAAAAGTTGCCAACATCACTGCCCATGCATCTAAAGAATAGTGGTTTACTAGCAGAACGGTCATCCGTTTCAACCGATCCACGTCTCCCCATGAGTAAGCTGGAGACCATTATTTTCAGCTCAGACAGTGAGTGTTGGCAATTGCTGAGATAATGAAGTCCTTAAAAAATCTTTTTTAGCCAGCAATTGAAAAAATTAAACAGGGTTAATCTACTTATGACTCTGATAATATGGTATATGGCCCTGCAATTGATCAAAAACAAAAAGTAGTTACACCAGGAAGTCCGCAGGCAGAAATTAACAGGTTGATGAAAGCTACTCCTTTAGATGGAGCTAGCAATTTTAACTATTTCCAAAGATAACCTGATTTACAGGAAATCTAATTCACCTATCGCCGTTAAATCTGGAAAACATTCCCATTGGTTTTGGATGTCGTGTCTTCAAACAAACCAATGAGCAGTATACATCAGGCTGATGTAGCTCCCTTTGTCTCATCTACCGAACAACTGCATATTACAAACAAGCAGTTTGAATTAAACAAGGGTTTACAGCAAATTCCTGACGTTCCATATCATCAGTACCAAGCACCAGTGTAGTGTATTTATTAACAACAGCTGCTCATATAGGAATCATTGCTGTTGGGCTACTGACTCCCGTTGCTGCTCATAAAAAGAACAAGTCATCCAGAAAAAGACAACGAAAAAGACAACTAAGATCTTGTTTAACCTCTTTATCAGATATGAAAGTTGCGGAGCTCAACTATCCCTCAGTAAGCACACACGTTTTGCGAAGACTTGGAGGCCTTGTGATAGTTCTAGAAGCAAAGGACCAAGTGCTCCTTAGATGAATATCTGCAAGGGAACTGATTCGCACAACTTTCATCTACTAAATAGCTACAATGCGTCAGTTGTTCCCCAACACGGTTGCTAGACTGTTTAGAGGATGTCGCATTAGATAATGCCCGCGGAATTAATGCACATAACCATTATTATATCTTGAAGACGTATCTTTAAAGAAGATATAGTATCAAAAAGGCACAAGTCGTAGAACGTAGGCAAGTTTATAGTGCTTACTTTAACGGACAAGTCACATTTCACACACAACTGCAGTAGAGCCAAATTATCAGTCTCACCAAGGCAATTGGATTTCTGATTGCTACATGTAATTTCTAATTCACTGGATGAAAAATCAAGTTTCAGCAAAACTGAAACTATATGGAAACCTTGCTGAAACTTGAAGTTGAGGTTTCATGTATAGTTTCCGCAATGCGGAAACCATTATATAGATTCAGCAAGTATCCGTTAGGTTTCAGTCAGCAGAAACTTTAGTCTAAGATTCCTGATGGTTTCCGCACTGCGGAAACTAAATTTGAATCGTGTGAAAAGTTGTGTAAATTATTATGGAAATATCAATCAGTTTCAGAACATTTCCGCTAGGTTTCAGTATGCTGAAACTTTAAGTTAAGATTCCAAATGGTTTACGCATTGCTGAAACTATTACTAAAATTGATTTGAGTTTAATAGTGATATCATTTATTTTCAACAGGTTTAAGTTTAATTCTAGCCTAATGATAATTAATCTGTACATACTAAAATGTATAGTAAGGTTTCAGCGTGACTGAAACTATATGTATACATGTAACTATCTTCAAATGTGGAAAATAAGGCGATTAAGAACCTTACTAAGAAAAGAAAAACTCGTGATTGATCTTGTTAAATGCATATGATGTAATCATCAATCTTAGGTACTCGGGCACGTGTATACATTCTTTGTCCAGGTGACCTCCTCTGTGATTTTCCTGTATATTCTGTGTGGATTGCAGGGTTTTTTCTGTCAGGAGTGAACAAAAGACTGTTACATAACATATACACAGTACGAAGCGTGAGTTTATAACTGGAGCCCGGCAGGATTTTTTTTTCAATTAGTGTGTACCTGAGTTAGTAAAACTGATAAGTAAATTATAATTATTTAGTAAAAAAATCTAGCTAGTTGTATATCGCAAACAGTGTATGAAGAAGTATTTTACTTAATACGCTCAATAAATTAATATACCTATTTTGTAAGACTCCTTCTTAAATCCTTTAGTTATCATTTGAATGAACCTTTAGGTACAGTAACTAATTAAGCAAACAAATTAAGGTAAAGTCGTTGTAAATTTTTTACAAATCATACCAAATATTCGTACAACCTGAAGTTTATAGCTAACTCATTTCTTTTTTAATACCACGCCAACACATGTACTCAGGAATTTTTTTTTTAAATAATAACAAGTAAAACCCACTTGGAGTTTGAGTCTAATATAATAATTGTTTAATTATTTACATGCATTTCAGACTTTACTACATGTATGACTGTATCATGATTCACTGGCGTCGGAAGCAAATTGAAAGTGGGGGGGGGGGGGGGCTAGACTAATCCTCAGAAATGTTGAGGAAAAACCCTAATTCCCAAAATCATGAAAATCCTAATCCGTGGGGGGGGGGGGGGGGGGGTTATATCTATAATATATACTTCCGAAAATAAATTTCCCTACCCAAGGGGGGGGGGGGGGGCTAGTATGCCTCCAACTTCTCATTCTTTCAAGGTAAATTTAGGAACAATTACATTTCCGGCGAGAAAAAAGTGGGGGGGGGGGGGGGGGGCTTTGCACTAAGCCCCCCCCCCCCCCCCTTACTTCCCGGCTTGTTTAACGCGTTTGTATTTTAATTTCATAAGTATTCTTAACGTACTGTTCATCGTTTGACCAATCAGTGCACATGTGTAACTGTAATATAATTGCCATCAATTCATCGTAGTTGTAAATTCACCGTACGGGTGAACGCTGTTAATCGGACCCCGTTAATTGATCGGCATCTAATTATATTTGTGATTTCTGTGTGTTCATGCAGAACCTGCTCTGTAATGAACATAATATTTTCACACCTCTATATTTTGAATAAGAATATGACCGTGCTAAGAATCGCGGTGAAAATTGGACAAGTCAAGACTAACTTGTCAGTAAACTATATATGGCTCTATCATATTAAAGTAGATCCAGTGTTCTGTGACGTCACACTTTTTTGTAAAACTTTGATTTTTTTAAAAATTGTGCAAGATAGTTTTATTTATTTTATGTGAGTATAATCACATGGATGTAATTAGAATTATTGGTAGGTTCAAGATATTTTCGCACTTAATTTTATACTAAATTTCCAAATGTTTATATATTTTATCTATGCAAAGGGGAAATAACTCTTTTTCTGACTTTTCTCTCAGTTGTATGTCTAAATGCTATAGTTTTTCTTATTCCAACGATTAATTTTAAAATATTTTTGTAATTTTAGTTTTATGATAAAGTTGACATTATAATTAAACAAGAAAAACAAATTTCTGCCTACAAGATTTAACTTTTAACAACAAAAAAATACATTTTTCTAATGCTAAAATATGCTTTAGTTTATGTTTATCTGGCATCTCAAAAAGTGTGATGACATGCATATTTTTTCCAACAATTGATGACATTGAAGTCTATTAAGTCGAAATCAGTTCGGTTTTTCAACTTTTCTCAGAGAATTTTACGAGTATGGAGCTACCTTAAGTTTGGCAAAATCATCAGTACATGTAAATAAAATATAGTTAAAGACAAAATCTGATACATATGTCTCATTAGAATTTGTTTAATTCCATTAGACATTTGTAAACAAACGGTCGGCCATTTTTGTTTGTTAATCACGTGTTACAAATACAATTGTAACAAACACACGCCAATACTTTGTCGTATTTAACCAGGAAATACTGACTCCGACAGTTCTTATTTAAAATAAATATACATGTAAAAAGTATACTATTCGGTAAAAAATGATAATTTTGACTAAACATTATTCATTTTAAACTATCCCAAGATGCACTTTTCCAAGATTTAGCCGGTTCTGATTGGTCAGTATTGGCGCACTTTATGATTCCGAGCGAAGGTTAAAATGGACAAGAAAGTGCTGTTGTAAAACTGAGAATTGAGAAGCATTAATAGCCTCTACAACAAGGAGATAATGCAGGAACGAAGAACTCATATCAAGGTAACTTAATTCACAATATAGATACTCCAAATAACATTTTCAAGGCTCTAATTTATCTCTCATTTGTAAACGAGATCTCGCGCCATCAAATCAAGATGGCGTCATTTTTTCAAACTCGGTTCGGCGTTTTAATTTTTATTACCGTATCTCTTTAAAATATACGTTTTGACCAAGTTAACCATTAACCAACTTTATATGCATGATAATCAAGATTATCCAGGGTAAATGCATATATAATTATATAAACGTCCCTAATATATGAATGCTTGGTTGGTAAACAAGGCGAACAATGAATCTTTCGCACATTAAACAATTTACAAACTACAAACAAATGTAACGTGAATATTAAAAAAAATTATTAATTAAATCCGGAAAATGAAATCTTTCATGTTTTTCTTTTTCAGCATTGACAGCATACAAAGTCAATGTTTCCGGTGATTAGTTGCATCCTCTGTTCGGTGATTCGGGTGAATGTTTTGACCAGCTGGACGATGTGAACGCAAGGTATTGCTTTGAAATTGATTATTTTCACCATTAACTTATACATGTGTTGGATGTTTATAATTTACTGTATTAATTTTTGGGAAATCCAGGTCTAAATTCTTGAAAAGGAGGTTGATTGGAGGGGGGGGGGGTGTGGTGAAACACATATTGTTGATAAGTTTTTCCATTGTTCAACAAACAATAATTGAATCAAAATGAAAATAACATTGCTTCAAATATAAAATGAAACATTTTAGACCAGATACTACTGTAGTCATTATATGACATAGTTTGAACAGCAACTGGCAACTGCATAGTAGCTTCTGTATTCAGAATTTTATTCAGAATGCTTTTATTACATGTTACGCTGAATGTTTATTGTTTGAAAATCTAAATGAAACTTTATTATTTTTGTTTAAGATAAATAGAACAGACATAAAGTACTGCCCAGTGAAAGGAACAAGTTCATCGCAAGAAGAAGAATTTTAATGCTACCACTGTCCAGAACTACTAAGTCTGCTGTAACCATGATGTGATCATATGAGTGCTTCACCGGTCTGGACAATGCTCGAAAATCTCCCAAAAAGGCCTATTTCCATAAACTACGACTCAGGTTACATCAACAACAGACAAGGACACTCCTTATTGATTCGAATGGACACATCTCTACGACCCGACTAAACCTCTGCAGAACAAGACTTTTTAACTGTAAAGTATTCTCATTTCAAAAAACCTATAAACTATAAAAGTACTTTTTTTTATATGATCAAATACCAGTATATTACAATGTCTGTCTGTAAGCTAGAATCTTAGAAAATCACATGGTTTTGACTTATTAAATGATTGAATAGACCTTGCAGATATTAACTTTCATTTTCTTAAATAATTTGTTATATCTGCAAATATTGCATAAAATATTAGACTCCATGTAACATATTTCCTCACACCTCCAAGTTGATAAGTGTTAACTACTTTTTTTTTCCATTTTCTTTGTTTAAACATTTATTGATAACTTAGTTTTTAGGAGATGAATGCATGGGCCATAGAAATGATAAAATACACCAAACAATATTCAATTATGTCGTATATGAAATATATAAAGACAACATATACCCCATGTATTACAATTTTTATATAACAAAATTACTTGCATGGAAAGTTGTTTCCATGTGGGTTTTATTTTAATCTGTGTTATGTAACTAATATTGGAATTAGCTTTTATATCATAAGAAAAATGCTGGTATTGATGAGAATTGTAAGGTGAATGATCTGTGTGATACTTTGTACTTCATACATTCATGCTACAAAAAGCAAGTACATGTACATGTAGTAATACTTGGCATATATAAACAATGTATATTTTAGTTCATGTCTTGGATTTAAAAATATTAATGTAGGTAAAGTAGTGAGATGTAGGAAGGTAAACCGTGTGTAAAGAACATTATACATCAGGAATGAAGTGTGTTGCAATCAGCATAATTAATCAAATGTGTACATCATATTTTTGCACATGATTTGACAGACTGCTCCATTGTTAGCTTTTTATTGGCCAACAAGCTTTTCATATCTCCCTCTGGGTCATCTATTAAATACTGACAGGCTTATGATATTAAAATCTGATCAGTTGGTACATCATGGGTGGAAATGAGAAGTTCACTTTGGACTTAATGGATTATCAAAAAAATGATATCAAATCCTGTTCTATTGTAAAACATTAGATTATATTACTAACAAAGAAAAGATTTATCCCAACTTGTAAGTGGATCACTTTGACCTCAGTTTGGAATTTATTGACATACATATTCAAATCAAATCTGGGTCATACCTCTATAGTCAACTACTAATAGTGTATTTTTTTTTTTTAAAGATGGATACTTTAGACTTTTCAAAAATATTTTATGGTGTACATATTCATTGTAGTTCAAAACAAATTGAGACAAGTGTATCATGTTCATGTAACAGTGAAGTTTTCTTTGTTTATTCATGTACATGCAGTTATTTTGTAAATTGCATTCATATTTTTAAAAAAAAGTAAGATCTTTGTTGCATTTTTAAAGGGAGATTTGATAGGCATTTAATCGAGATGAAAAAAATACAAATGTAAAGATTTCTATGGGAGTTTTTTTTTTCTTGTGCAATTTCATCATTTTTAAAATAAAAGTCCCTAATAAGGGAATTGCCATATGGATGTTTCTCCATTATTGTATCTTGGCTGTATTTTATTTATTATTGGAAACAATTTCAGATTTTTGAACAAAATAAATTTGGAACTGTTTGAAATTGTTTTGTTTTTACATAAAGTAGAAACCTTGCTCAGCTTTTGTGAAAGCAAAAATATAAAAAGTTTCAGTAAGTTTCAGTTGCGGAAACCCTTTGTAAACAATATGTATCCCAATTATATATGGAGGTTGAAACTATGCAGAAACTTCAAGTTTCATTAAGTTTCCGTTGCGGAAACCATTTGTAGACAATATGTATCCCAAACGTATATTGTGATTGAAACTATGCAGAAACTTCAAGTTTCAGTAAGTTTCCGTTGCGGAAACCATTTGGATTCATGGACAGCCTAAGTTTCAGCACTGCGGAAACTTAATGAAACTTGAAGTTTCCGTGCTGAAACCTGTCGGAAACTTAAAGTAACCTTAAGTTTCCGCAGAGTTTCCACAGGGTTTCCGCAGCGCTGAAACCAGATATTTCATCCAGTGATTGCTAGAGGAATAGGCCAACCGATTAAAAAATATCATAAATACGTAACAAAAAAATACATCACATACCCAGGTCTGCTTTCCTTGATCGTTGTGAAATTAAAATGCTAAACAACATGAAACATGATATCACAAGAATCTTGTCTTGCTACACGAAAATCACAAAACTGCTTGGAAATCATGTTATTGTTACATACGTTATTGAAAGTGACGCCATTACAAAAAATTATGACTAACTCCCAATCACAATTAAAAAGGGTTGTGCAGCTAGCTTGATGCACTTGTGATTGTTACAATTCTAACAATAGTGTCTACTTTAAATCAAATATCCCATGATTTGTTGAATACCAGATTAGAAGTTACACGTAAATGCGATCCACTTGATCAGTGAACTGAAAATCCATTTTTGAATTATTGACGATGTAACCTCATTTATATGAACTAATTAATTTTGTTGTATGATGCGTCTTTAGTTAGAACACAAATTTAATGTCATTCCTTTGTTGCAGCAGTCTAATATTAGTGAGCTTTTTAAAATAAGACCGTAACTCGTGGTTACAGTACTGATATCCTTCAAAATCAGACTGTCTCAGGTAAATCAACAATGAAATTCAATAGCAGTGTTTTAAGTACGATGTATGCCGAAAACAGCTCTGTATGAAAAAAAAATATCACACACAAATACCAGTGTTGCGTTGCCCGTAGAATTATGTTCGCCAACATACCAGCGGGATACATGTGCGTGACCAATAGTACATTCGATTAAAAAATTCCAGTAAAGATCGCCACTAAATTCGTCGAATGCAGACCGGCCGAACTGAAAAATCGCTTAAACACAAACGTTTTCGTTTTCAGTCAAAGTGGCTGACTGTATCGATGTTTGAAAAATAGAATTGTTCAATGAAATTCTGATCTCATCTCCAGCGACTAGACGGTCGACAAAATCTCGTTTACTTCCGTTTATTTCTGTCCCATCAGCGCCAGTTTTAACGATAGCTGTCCATTCTCCACTGCATCCTATAACAAAACCAAAGTACTGAAGTACTGGTGGACGTTGATTTTATCGATTATTATTTATTTTCAAAATGTTATTTTGCTTGGTTTTTCTTTTTTCTTGAATTACACACAATTTTGTTAGACTTTTCCGACAAGAATTTCGAGAAAACTCCTTATAAATCATGTTGTGTAGAATTTAAAGATAGAATTGATTCCATCAAACTATGTATCAGTAATCGATATATTTCGAAAGTTGTATATATCAAAGCAATAACGAACTCTAGTCTCGTTCAATCCGATGCACGGCGAGATACTTTCTGCCAATGTTTACACCAGGTCACGTGACCTCCAAATATAGAATGACTCTCTGCTTGTCGGGGATTTACGTAGACAGCCAATGGTTGAACGACACTATATTGAACTCTGGCGTAGAAATACATACGACTGCAAAAAAATATCTATATTGTTGGTACTATATGACTTTTTTTTAGGTATTTAGAAATACGTTTCCTTAAAGAACAATGCCTTTGCATACATTACATCGAATTTATCGATTATTTTCAGGAACTTATTCTTGTCGGCGATGCTAATTTGTGCTTATATAACCGCCGAGTTTGTACCGTACTGGGTATTTTCCGTACCGGAAAATATATGCAGCAGCCCCGGGCGTTGTTGTTACCCTTAGGATTCATCCACCAATTGTGACCGCGTGTTTGTACCGTACTGGGTATTTTCCGTACCGGACGATTACTAGGGAATTAGCTCAACACTCGCTGTATTTTCCACATTTATTCCAGTTGATAACACAATTATACAAACAGTTACTCTCCACTCCGTACACATTAAAAAGGGGGAACTCGCTTATTATTTATTCTAACTTAATGTTAACCTACATATGACAGTGAGGGAAAACATAACGGGTTAGACAGACGACCTGTATCTTGACTCTTAACCTCTAACTATCAACTCTGACTCTCTACTCTCTTCAACTTACTTACAATCATCTCTAAAACATATAATACTATTTTACTGGCGTGACCCTCTAAAAAATTGACATGTATAAATCACCCAATCAGAGAATATATTTCTTGATCCTAACTGACCTTCGTCGAGGTAAACGCCCATTTATTCACCTGCGTTAATCCGCTAATTGTTATGTAATTGCATTAACTCTATTAGTGTCAAACACACATTTCTTAGCTGAAACCATTGTCCTGCAATCCTGCCTTTCTAATAAGTATCTTTCCCAAAGCTACACTTGATTACTTTGATGTCCTATTTCTTTTGACCGCGTAGATTTTACGGTGCTAGGGAATACGTCTGGAGCTGTATATCCGCCGTGTGCAGTACGGACGGGGTGAGGGAATGTTGGCGTCGAAGGTATAAGTAGTATAAGGTTGAGGCGCGCTGTGGGCCGTAAGGTAAAAACGAAGGGTAGATTTGCCGTATTCCCGAAGGTCCACCAGTATACAGTTCCAGAGAAATAAACCAAGTGATGAAGGATTCCGTATTTATTGGACGAGATTCAACGATGGCAACATTATAACAAACTAACAGGCAGACATATTACAAACAAGTCGGATATGGCCATTAGTGGCCTCCGGACTCAAGGCTCTGGGTGAGTCGGACG
Organism: Magallana angulata; assembly: GCF_025612915.1. Taxonomy (NCBI): domain Eukaryota; kingdom Metazoa; phylum Mollusca; class Bivalvia; order Ostreida; family Ostreidae; genus Magallana; species Magallana angulata. The sequence continues at coordinate 37,851,042 of NC_069112.1, forward strand.
TGGCCGAGGCTGGCCGCCGTATTCCAGACTGTCGATTGACAATTGTACAAAACTATAAAAAGGAATCTGAACAATGACTATAAATTGACAGGTGATGACATAAGTAAGCTGAGTGAAATATTGACAGTTATCAAATAATTTAATAAACTCAATGAATCTTTGATGTCCTAGACATGAAAAACAGATAATTGCAAAATGTTGTTTTAAGGGATTTAAGAAATGAAGATAATAATTTTTCTATTGATCGACGTATCAAAGAAAAAATTGACCGGAAAACTTCATCAATGCGCGTAGCGCATTGATGAAAAAGTTTTCCGGTCAATTTTTTCTTTGATACGTCGATCAATAGAAAAATTATTATCTTCATTTCTTATCATTTAATAAAACATTTCAAATAAAAAAATGTGAAGTGTCATTGATCAAAAATGTAAATAATGGAAATGAAGCGGCGCGTATGAATACAAAACAACAACAGCAACAATATTCAAAATGGATGCGCCTTCAGCTGATGCAGAGCTATTGAGCTGAATTAAAGGATTAAACACAAATAGTGAGTTAAAATCTGAACCGGCTGAATTAAAAACGAAAGGAAAATACATGCGATAGCTTGTGATATTATTCACTGTGCAGAAAAACTCGTAATAAATCTAGTTTTCATGTGAGATCGCTGGAATATGCAACTGGACATAACCATCCAAGAAAAGGCGATCGTGGATGAAAATAGCTGATATGTCGACAGAGAATAGTATGTATAAGCGACTTTTGTAAACGTTGTGGTAACTAGATAGCCAGTATTTCTGCCGCTTGCAATGCGCCGAAGGAGTTGATGCATTACTCATAGCTTTTCTTTACGACGCTTATTCTGATGACAGATGGTGTACGTGTGTAAATTCAAAAATCATCGTTTCCAAATTAGAACAGAAGTGTTACCGTGAAAGTTTATAGGCCTATATGTTCGTTATAATATTCCTGGAAAAGGAACAGCCAGCCTCGCTGTAAATGTTGATTGATCTCAAGCAGACGAAATCGTGAGAAGACGCTTAATTCTCTATTTCGTGAATCAAATAATGTGTTTTGTTTATTTTTGAAGGTTTAACTTTCATTTTTTTATATTCACAAGGTTGCATTTTGTTTGCTGACAATAAAACAGACACAACTTTACATTTTGTTGACAGTGTTTATCTTGGAAATTCCCGTTCTATAAATAGTGTTAGATCAGAACAGTTGAGAAAAGTAGATCCGGCAAAAATTTTATTGATGCAGGTATCAAAGAAATTTTTCGACCAATCAGAAGCGCCGATATCTCATCAAATGAATAAATATTAAATGATTAGCAGTTCTTGAGACATTAAACTCTGTCTCTTTAAAATCACACAAAGTCCGAAAAGTGCCAATCACAAATTAGATAAGTAACTTTGTAGGATATATACTGTGAGAAAATATTATAAAACAGATGTTGAATTTTAAAAGTAAAGTCCCAAATAAAGTTGTGATGTAAAGGTGAATTTTGCACGGTGATAGTTTCCCACCGCTCGGGGGAAAACACGTCCTCGTGTTTTGAATGGAATATCACATTTCTTCCTCTGTTCTTTTATTTTCTTTAACCGGTGACGGACGTTTGAGGACAGCTGAAGTTTTTACAGATGACCGATGTTTCCTAGTTACGAACAGAGAAAACTACCTGCATTGTTCATGAAGACTGGAACTGTTGTTGCCCATCGTTGTTATGTTGAGTTGATGTTCAATGGGGGTACTCGCTGGCTAAAGAGGTCCAGAATCTGACCACTGCAAAATATATGCAGCAGCCCCGGGCGTTGTTGTTACCCTTAGGATTCATCCACCAATTGTGACCGCGTGTTTGTACCGTACTGGGTATTTTCCGTACCGGACGATTACTAGGGAATTAGCTCAACACTCGCTGTATTTTCCACATTTATTCCAGTTAATAACACAATTATACAAACAGTTACTCTCCACTCCGTACACATTAAAAAGGGGAAACTCGCTTATTAATAATTCTAACTTAATGTTAACAGTTAACCTACATATGACAGTGAGGGAAAAAGTAACGGATTAGACGGACGACTTGTACCTTGAGTCTTAACCTCTTATCTTCAACTCTGACTCTCTTCAACTCTCTTGTTTAACTAACTTAGAATCATCTATAAAACATATAATAATAGTTTACTGGAGTGACCATCTAAATAATTGACATGTATAAATCATCCAATCAGAGAATATTTCTTTATCTCTACACTGACCATCTCCCAGGTAAACGCCCATTTATTTACCTGCATTAATCCGTTAATTGTTATGTAATTGCATTAACTCTATTAGTGTCAACACACATTTCTTAGCTGAAACCATTGTCCTTCAACCATGCCTTCCTAATAAGTATCTTCCTAAAGCTACACTTGATTACTTTGATGTCTTACTTCTTTGTTACAGTTAAGACGTTTGATTAAGCATGGCCAACAATTACATATAGATAACAAAACATTTTTAACAATAGAGAATAATAGAAAAGTAAATATAGAGAGTTACTTCAATTAACGGATTATAAGATAAACTGTGAGTCAATTAAGGGTGTCCTGATCAAAGTCACTCAACGCCTGTGACAGGGGAAAAGGTGTCATGTCCAAAGGGAACATTTCACACAGTGATAGTACCTCAAACAGCTTGTCAATATTGAATACATAGGATATGGTAGATACATGTAAATGTAATCAGTTGCGTCTCCAGCTTCTTCGTTGCGATGGAATGAATGCAAATAGTAAAGAAACCAGTCTAGAATAGAAAATTTTAATTTGTTATTAAAAGCAAGTGATGTACATATTAAGACGCGATTTAAATACATGACAAGTTATGATAATGAAAATTTATTATAAATATAATTAATACAGCAAACAGTTCGTATCAAAATTTGGTTAGTGCATCTGCGTTGATATTGCACATCTCAACGTCACATGTATATGACGTTATTTCTGTTTTAATAAAAATGCCTTAAGGTCCTTTTCCATGGATGCGGTCAATTATACAACTATACATGCACACACCCAACAACAAAAATATATCTTCTTCGCAACAAGTTGCAAAGGAAATAAACTTACTTGTTCTTTGTAAATCCCGATTAAAAATAGAAAAGAAGGTATCGTGTATGCAGGCAATAAACATACGTAATAAAGTGCCAACCGGCTTCTATCACGTTTGTACCTGAAATTTTGTCAAAATGCATTAAAGAAAAACTACAAGTAATCTAAAAACTGGTATGTGATTTACAAAACAAAAATTGCTTTTTCATTAAGGGTTGTCAATCAAAAGTCGAAATTCGTTTGCTACTCTCGCTCTGTTCAAGCAAACTGAATGGCCGCCTCTTTTAAACTGGGTATCCTAATTGTAAAAATCACATAAGTACAACATATTATATTCAATATTTCAAAAAAATCAACAAATGTAGTGTGTAGCATTAAAATTGCGAGAGAGAAAGAGAGAGAGAGATCTTGCATTAATATGTGATCAGTTTGAATCAGTTTTTGAGCTAAGTCAGGTTTGATGGCAATTATTCGGACTTATTTTAATTATTGGGTACATTAACATTTTTAGATAGTAAATTGCTACAAAAACTGTTTTTAAGGCGTCGAGCTAATGCTCGGCAGCCTTCTAGCGATCGTCTGGATTGGCAATCGTCCAAAAATTCATGCTCTGCACCGCCTTTTAAATGGTCATAAGAAATAAGTTCCTTAAAGTATTAAACGTATTACAAGATATTTTTTTCCATTTATTCAACTAAATTGTGTACAAAAAACCCAACTTTGCCTCTCTGGTGATTGACAACTCATTGCATAAAAATAAATTTGCTTAATCAAGAAATTGCGGATGAATACAATCAGGCCTATGTGCTTTATCGCTTACATTTTAATTGGAGACCGTGCCCGATAGAAAAAACATTTTAGATGTAAATTAATGTTATCGGGCACGGTCTCCAAAATAAATGTAAGCGATAAACGTATCTAGTAATTTCGTTCCAAACAATAAACTCGATAATGCAGTTGGTTTGGTCGAGCATTTTAGATAGCACGTGTTGTGGATTTGTTTGTAAACAACCATACCATAGGAAATCTTGTTTCAAACGGGAATTGAAATCAACAAATTTATGGTTTTATTATTATAATTAGGGACACACTGTTAATGTATTCAAATTATGAACCTGCGAAAGTTGTTCAAAGACTCTTTGAAGCAGAAAGAAAAAAATATATTTTTGAACTTTGAAATTTCTTCGATTTTTGCAATTATGATGAGTTATTGTATCATTCTATATAAAAGAAAATGTCAGCTCGACGCCTCTGTGGCCGTTCCGGTGTAATGAAGAATAATGACCCCCGTAAAATAATGACCGGGGGTCATTTTTCTACGTAGAATAATGACCCCCCTTGCCGAAGAATAACTGGATTTTTCTGAAGAAAAAAGACCCAGGGGTTATTTTTCTTCATGTTAAACATGAAGAAAAATGACCCCCATAAAAAAAATGACCCCCCTCACCTGTAAACATGAATAGAAATTGGTTACCCCGTATCCAAGATATGACATTGAAATTGCTTAATTTTTCACTCTGTTCAACTTATTTTAAAGTTATAAACACCGAACTTGTAAATAAATCGCTGTATATAGTTTTTCATATCCGTAGCAAGCAAAACGCTCTGACATTGCCCCAAATTGATTGTTAACAGTTACGTTACTTCTCTCGTCGACATACGGCGGAAAATGACGCAAATAAAAAAATATTCATATTCAATGAGGATATTGTGTGATAATTAACGAACAATAATCATGAAAGAATAATTGTTGTAATGATATAATATTCATTGATGAATGAATTGTCAATCGAAGAATGATACATGTATATATCTTTATGGAAAAAGACTAAGGGGGCAGGTAACGCAGGAATATGAATACTTCTTATTTACATTTCTTGGGGAAAGTGATTTTTAACAAAAGTCATTCTGCGTTAGTTTTGTTTTCTTCTACGTAATACAAGAACATCAATATTCTAAACATTTGTTGTAATGTTGTTTTGTGATCATGAATAGACTTTATTCTTTTAGAGCAAATTTGTGAAGAGTACCTGACTATAGTAAATCCTAATAGATAATAAACACTGATCGATTATGATAAGAAAAGATTTTTTGACAACCACATTTTTCCAGTAAAGGAAATCCACCATACACCAGAAAAACCTGTACATTATCATAATCCAATGAGTCCAAGTTTATTTGCAAAGAAAATTAAACAAGTTATTGCATTAAAGGTCGTTTATTCAACGAATTACATTTGTATTGTTTTAGAATGAAAACAACAGAGTAAATAATAAAAAATCATTGAATAAATGACAATAATTTTGCAAAGGTGGGGTTAAAAACCGCCACCTCACAAATAAACAATGTTCATATGAAAATATGGGGAAAAAATCTTACATACTATATCGTATGTTTAAAGGAATGTGGGTGGGTGGGTTAAACAAAGTTCATGAAAATGTTTTGCGTCCAGCAGCCAGAACAGAAAAAATAGTTATGAGATAATATTCACATCTGACATGATATATTACGACAATAGTTAAATAAAGATATTCGAATGCTAGACGTGTTAATTGAACTATGGTGAAAACATATTTGACACCTAACACTCGGTGACCCTGTTGTGCGCAAATGCAAATTTCAGACTATTAAACAACCTGGGTAACTAGACCATGGGGTGTTAATGGATATACCCCCTGCATGCGTACATCTGCTTATTATACATTTATAATGCCAGCTTGATTTACAAAGAGATATAAAGTTGACACATACGTCCCATGAATAATTACAAAATTTGTTCCCAACAATGTTTTTATTTACAATAAAAGTAGTTGTTTCTAAAAGCGTTGATAACAGGTTAAGGCCCATGTTAGGGGTTTATATCCCGCTTGATTTTGATCACACGATCTTTATTGTATCCAAAGTTACCAATGCTCATACAAACTATTGATGCATTAATCATCTTGATATTGACTCAAGTTACTAAAGTATGCCGAGGATAAAGTAAAATATACTTTCTGTACGAGTACTCTCAGTACGTTGACGATTTTCCTTATTGGCCGTTTACCTCTACTGGCGTAATGGCTGCTGTCAGTGCCTACTAACTTCAGCTTGGTTATAATGCCTAACAGTGGAGTAAACTTTTCATAATTTTGGTTTCATCATTAATTCTGGGTGATGAACTTGTAAACCCAGCAGTTTGTATTGTGGAAATCCTCAATGCAAGTATAATTCATGAACAATATGAAGAATATAGAAGATGCAACGGCGAAGCGCGAACATACGAAGACGAAAGTGCTAAGTTCCGAAGGCGAAGAAGTGATACTACTATCGCTTCTTCGCCTTTGCAACTTCGAGCGCACTCTCGCCTTCGAATCTTCGCGCTTTCGCCTTTTAGCTCACCGAGACGAAGTCAATGGGAGCATATGCTATACCCCTGGCGTCGGCGTCCGGTGTCGTATAATTTAAGGTCTGGTTCGTAAAATGGTCCGGCCGGACCTTTAATGTGAGCATTTAAGGTCCGGCTTTCCCCTATAAGAAAAGGTCCTACCCGTAGTCACTTATTGCAATTTATCTCAGAGTTATTATTCTTTTTGCTCATGTGCATTTACATGTATCTAAAATATGTCATTGTTTATATAAACCACTCGGCTATTAGCGTATGGTACATCACAGTATAGCCATATCATTAAATTATGTTGTGGAATATTAAATATTGATAGCGGATTAGACTTTGAAAAATTGTTTGCGAATCGGAGTAAAAAAATTTTTGCGTCCAGCAGCCAGAACAGAAAAAATAGTTATGAGATAATATTCACATCTGACATGATATATTACGACAATAGTTAAATAAAGATATTCGAATGCTAGACGTGTTAATTGAACTATGGTGAAAACATATTTGACACCTAACACTCGGTGACCCTGTTGTGCGCAAATGCAAATTTCAGACTATTAAACAACCTGGGTAACTAGACCATGGGGTGTTAATGGATATACCCCCTGCATGCGTACATCTGCTTATTATACATTTATAATGCCAGCTTGATTTACAAAGAGATATAAAGTTGACACATACGTCCCATGAATAATTACAAAATTTGTTCCCAACAATGTTTTTATTTACAATAAAAGTAGTTGTTTCTAAAAGCGTTGATAACAGGTTAAGGCCCATGTTAGGGGTTTATATCCCGCTTGATTTTGATCACACGATCTTTATTGTATCCAAAGTTACCAATGCTCATACAAACTATTGATGCATTAATCATCTTGATATTGACTCAAGTTACTAAAGTATGCCGAGGATAAAGTAAAATATACTTTCTGTACGAGTACTCTCAGTACGTTGACGATTTTCCTTATTGGCCGTTTACCTCTACTGGCGTAATGGCTGCTGTCAGTGCCTACTAACTTCAGCTTGGTTATAATGCCTAACAGTGGAGTAAACTTTTCATAATTTTGGTTTCATCATTAATTCTGGGTGATGAACTTGTAAACCCAGCAGTTTGTATTGTGGAAATCCTCAATGCAAGTATAATTCATGAACAATATGAAGAATATAGAAGATGCAACGGCGAAGCGCGAACATACGAAGACGAAAGTGCTAAGTTCCGAAGGCGAAGAAGTGATACTACTATCGCTTCTTCGCCTTTGCAACTTCGAGCGCACTCTCGCCTTCGAATCTTCGCGCTTTCGCCTTTTAGCTCACCGAGACGAAGTCAATGGGAGCATATGCTATACCCCTGGCGTCGGCGTCCGGTGTCGTATAATTTAAGGTCTGGTTCGTAAAATGGTCCGGCCGGACCTTTAATGTGAGCATTTAAGGTCCGGCTTTCCCCTATAAGAAAAGGTCCTACCCGTAGTCACTTATTGCAATTTATCTCAGAGTTATTATTCTTTTTGCTCATGTGCATTTACATGTATCTAAAATATGTCATTGTTTATATAAACCACTCGGCTATTAGCGTATGGTACATCACAGTATAGCCATATCATTAAATTATGTTGTGGAATATTAAATATTGATAGCGGATTAGATTTTGAAAAATTGTTTGCGAATCGGAGTAAAAAAAAATAAAAACATGAGTATTTTTACAATAATTTGAACACACTATTAACACCTAGTCCCGTTTTTTTTAAATCTCTTTCGGTGTATACGGATTAGCGGAGGATTTCACGACACGTACACACGGGTAAATGAAGCCCTGCAGGCATTCACACCTTACCTAATCAGAATAAACCCCTAATCTGAGAGAGAAAAAAGGCTCCACTGTGGTGTTCTGCACAAACAATATTGTCTTTTTTTTCTCGTGCTTTGTTTAAATTTTCAATAGATCAGGAACATTTGATAATATAGTAACAATTCATACGTCTTTAGGTAGAGTCCATCATTATTTTAGGTAATTACTAAAAGGTCGCACATTACCTGGACAGAGGGTATACATTCACAATATACTTAGTAGTGTATACGTAACTGTGGTAACTATAAGGGCGTGAACAGACAACAGAAATTAATTATATGATACATGTACAATGTACTTATAATTAAAAAGCATCTTTTGACTGACTGAAGGTAATGTGTTTAAAAAAGGATTAAAAGTCTGATAATTTGTTAAGTTATAATCTCTCTCTCTCTCTCTTTCTCTCTCTCTCTCTCTCTCTCTTTTAAGGTTTCAAAAAAAGATAGAAGGTATATTATTTGTGATAAAATTGCTATGATACAAAGCGTTTTGGTGCAGAAATATATTTGTAAACTGTCTAGCAATTATTTTCAGATTGCTGTCTGAGCGCCATTAAGGCACCATTTTAATTTGTTTTACTACTTCACATTTCAACGCCTCACAAAATTAGATGCATTTCTTTACATGAAAAATTAAAGAATGATTTAGTTTAAAGGGAAAGGTGGAGAAAAATTATGACATTCTTTGATCGGAGCTAGTGATCAAAGAAAAAACAAATTTATCAGTCAAATAATCTCTACATCATTCGAGCTTAACGTTAAATGAGACATTAATTTAAATTCGGACACATTTACGCTAAAAATGACATTCTTTGATCGGAGCTAGTGATCAAAGAAAAAAAAATTATCAGTCAAATAATCTCTACATCATTCGAGCTTAACGTTAAATGAGACATGAATAACATTCGGAGACACTTACACTTTTCAGATCACCAAATACACAACACTGTGGGATTGATACGAGGGTTGCTCCAAAAGTAGTGTCACAGTTGCAATAAAATCATGAAAACTCGCTGTAATGACAAAATTTCGAAGTGTATTATATTTACATATATTGCTTTAGATCTGAAAATTTTAGTGCAAAACGATATTTGTTTCCGAAGACAACGTATATAGAGCGTTTAAAGTAAGGACACGACGTTGTTTATGTATTTTTATCTGTAAAATCCAGTTGTCCCGGGTACCAAACACAATTCTATGTTCTATTATTGTAATTTTCAATAGAATTTTCCAGATTGTTTTCAAAATATTACACAGTGTTGAAATGGCAAATACTTGAAAAGTGCATTTCTTCTGTTGAGATATTTCAGATCTTATTGAGATGTTAATTTTCTGAGTTTGTCTGCGCGAGATCTCAATAAAGTCTAGTGACTGAACAACCAATCATTGCTATAAAAATAGACCTTAACATGTAAATGTGTAGAATAGATACATTGTATCAGTTAACTATAGGTCCATCACTTCAGTAGTCGCCGAAGGTGACATCAAAAATCGGCTTTTTTAATGAAAAATTCTATCTATCTTAGATCCTTTCTAATGAAATATACGTTATCCTCATTTGAGATATTTCAGATATCTATTTGATATATTTCTTTTCTGATTTTGTACGCGCGATATATCAAAAACAGTAAGTGATTGAGCAACCAATTTTTGCTTTATGATAGACCTTTTTATGAATATGTGCAGAATACGTATCAATAACTTGTCTGTCAGTTCTGGTCGTAACCAGAAGCAAGCAAAATTGTACTTTTTGCTTTTATAATTTTCGAAAGAATTTTCCAGACTTTTTTTTCAGCGCATTAGTGTAATGGTAAATACATGAGTATTGCTTTTTTCTACTGAGGTATCTCAGATATTTTAAGAATTTTTTCTGATTTTGACTGTGCAAGACTCAATAACGGAAACTGATTGAGTAACCAAGATTTGCTATATGATAGACTTAAACATGTAGATGTGCAGCAAAGGTATCAATGATTTATCCGGCATGTCCAGTCGTCACCGGAACCAAACAAAATTGTATTTTTTAAAACTTTCTAATTAATGATAGTATATATTTTATTTTTTTTTTCAAAAATTCTACCCAGGATTAAAATCTCATGGTAAATCATCGAGATGATTATTGCGTTTCTTATATTGCGATATCTCGGATATATCGTTGAAATGTCTCTTTTTTGTTATTGTCATGTTTTATTTGAAATGTCAGAGTATCAAGAGAGGAACACGTTTTTTTCTTTTTTTTATCATGGTTTTCCGCTTTGCAATTGCAAATGCAACGAAGTGTTTAATGACAACGTTTGTAGTTTAGAGTTTAGGGTTTTAAATTTCGTCTGGAAGACCTATTCGTTGCTCGCACCGAGATTGCGTCAAGTTATATTTACTTTTCAGTTATAGAAGTGGGGCCCATTGCATGTATATGCATTGTATCCCCAAAAATACAGAAAAATTAGTGTTATTTTTTTTTTTTTAAAAAAGAAGTAGTAAAACATATTTGTATGTAAGTTTCATCCGACGTTTTTTTTTAAATTGTGACAAACCCCTGGGATTAATTTTCAAACGATTGTCCGTCTCCTTGAAATAATCTTAAAATAAGGTAAATTTGTGTGACGGTTTTGATTTTCATCGAATGACCTTCTTATCTTTTTTATAATGGAGGGGCAGGCAAGAAATGCATGTTATGATATTTGTGAAAACAAAATTAATGATACACGTATATGTGAGTGTAGAAGATTAGACAATTAGATAATTAAGGGGTCCTCTAATGGGCACAGGTATAGAGTATACCTATGTTCACCTGAAAAGTACAAGAGTTGATTATTCATTATTACTTTCGTCATATGTTGAATTCATCTTATCTAATTGTAAAAAGTTTAAAGGAATGAACACGATTTCTTAAACTAAGATGTCACTCTCCTTGTTAAGGTAGAATAACACACCTGGAAAAGTCACCAGAATTAAAAGGAAATTTTTTGATAATGAAAGATACAATAATGTTTTTCAAAGTTTGAGGATTCAGTAATTCTTGATCATATATTCAATGTAAGAGAAATGGATAAAATATGTGAAAGATGCGTATATCATGGGTTCTATTAATACTGCCTCGTCCGCTTTCACCCGAAAGGGTTCAAGATCTCGAAATTCGTACCACTATAGTTTTAAACATGAGAAAATTTGTAGATCAGCTTTCCAAAGTTTGTTTGATGTTGGGAAGAAGTCTCTTTCCAATATTTTAAAACATTATTCTGAAAAGGGTGCAGTTCCAATACAACATGGAAATCTAGGAAGGAAACCCAAACACGCGGTCAATTTTGATGATGTACAGCGAGTTGTAAATTTTATCATTGGCTACGCCGAGGAACATGGTCTACCCCAGCCTGCGGCCCTCAGAGGTAGGGATGACGAGCCTCCAATTTTTCTCCCTTGTGACTCCTCAAAGAAAGGAATTCACAGTTTATACAAGTCAGCATGCGAAACAGATGATGTTAGGAAAGTGGAGTACCACACATTCACTAACACTTGGACATCCTGCTGTTCCCACATTAAGATATGTGGTCCACGCTTTGACGTTTGTCACAGATGTGAACTGCTGAGGAAGCAGGTGCTTGACGCATGCATGGAAGAAGAGAAATTGGCGGCTCTAAATGAATTTCAAACTCACATTGATGTAGCGCAAAAGGAAAGAGATATCTACAAGAAAATTGTAAAAGACTCGCTAGAAGAATTACAAAATGCAGATAGACAGGGACACCACATACCGCCCTTATCCTCTGATTTTACCAAAGTTCACTACACATTTGATTTTAGCCAAAATGTTGCTTTAATTACCTCATCATGCTCGGCAAATTGGACCACTTTATTTTCTCAGTTTAAAGAAAGTACATATATTCGGTTTTCGTTTGACGATATACCTACACAATGTAATTACTTGATAGGGGAAAATGAGACGCTTGGTACGGGATCTCATGGGCCAAACACAGTTATCTCCTTATTGCATCATGGCCTTAACACATATGGCTATGGAGAAAAAGAGTGCTTGCTCCATGCTGACAATTGTGCAGGTATTTTCTATCACCATCTCTTTCTCTCTCTCTTTTTATGTCTCTCTCTTTCCCTCTCTCTCTCTCTCTCTCTCTCTCTCTCTCTCTTCATTTGAAATTTTTAGAGAGAATATATCTTTTCTCGCCTTTTGTCTGATGTTAAATAACGATGTAACAATTTATTTTCAGGTCAAAACAAGAACAAATTTGTAATCGCTTATTTGGCATGGCGAGTGATCACTGGATTGCACCATCAAATTGCGTATTTGATGCAGGTAGTTGGCCATACACGGTGTTTGATTGATGCAGGTTTTGCACGTGCAAAAAAGCTGTTCCGTCGATCGGATTGTGACAGTATGAGTGAACTTCAGCAAGTCGTTGAGCGTTCGTCTTCAACAATTAAGGAATTCTATATGAAAGTGGAGGAGACACTTCTACGTGGAAGTACTACAACTGGAAAGAGTTTTTGGAACAATTTTTCACCTCTTTGCCTGGTATATCTAAATACCATTCGTTTCGATTTTGTGCTGACCACGCATGATTTGTTTTCGTTAAGGAAAATAGTGATGCAATGGAAAAAAGAATTAAGATAATTAAACCTTCTGGACTTCAGCAGATTCCTGGAAAATTACCCACAGAGCTAACACCTCCTGGATTGTCCAGGGAAAGAACTCAGTATCTTTTCAAAAAAGTTAGACCGTTTTTACGACCAAGATGTCAAGATCAATTGTGTCCACCCACCCACACTGAGGAATAAATTGCCCCGGCTGTCATCTTTTAACAACTATTAAACTCCATCAATAATCAATTGAATAATTACGTTGTATCTTATCGAATATTTTAAAAGTGTATGGCTTTTATAAGTAATTTATGAATCACTCTAATAATATGTTCATTTGTACGATGTGATTAGCAAAAGTCAAAGACATCTTTTATATTGCAATGCCGATTATCTCAACAGTTTTAACAATTTTGACGTCAACATAAATAGTACGCAATGTCGACGTCATGATGAAATAAAAGGTCATCATTCAACCTAGAATTGAAGTCTTAATTTTCAAGATAAAAATATAATTTTAACATATTCTGTTTTCCCATGTTTTCTTACATTATAAGCAATCAAAATATAATTTTGTGATTTTTATGTCATAAGACCCCTTTTCTCATACACTGGCTCATATAATGATAAATAAACTGTATAAATGTCAAATAAGCGAAAAAATTGCAGTTTGGGGATAAAAAATGACTATATAAAATAACTAGAGACGAGCTCGTTGCAAGCAACGATTAGGTTTTCCGTCGTAGCTGCGTCATACTTGTGACGTATTACAAAAAATTGATAGCTGACCATAGTACAATATTAGATGTGTAAACACTGAGAAACAAAGTATTATATTTCTGTGACCGCGTAGATTTTACGGTGATAGAGAATTCGTCTGGATCTGCATCGGTCGTGTGCAGTACGAACCGGGCGAGGGAATGTTGGCGTAAAGTGTATAAGGTAAAAGATTGGGGCGCGCTGTGGGCCGTAAGCTAAAACGAAGGGTAGGTTTGTCGTATTCCCGAAGGTCCACCAGTATACAGTTCCAGAGAAATAAACAGGCAATTGATGCAGGATTCCACATTATTGGACGAGACTCAACGATGGCAACATTATAACAATTTAACAGACATACATGTTACAAACAAGTCGGATATGGCCAGAAGTGGCCTCCGGACTCAAGACTCTGGGAGAGTCGGACGTGGCCGGGGCTGGCTGCCGTATTCCAGACTGCGCATTGACAATTGTACATAACTATTTATAAGAATCTTAACAATGAGTATAAATTGCAATTGACAGGTAATGATATAAGTAAGCTGAGTGAAAGGTTCACAGATATAAAATAATTAAATAAACTCAATGAGTCTTTGATGTCCAAGAAATGAAAATCTGCTGACAATTGCACAATGTTGTTTTAAGAGATTAACAGTCCTTGAGACATGACACTCTGTCTCTTTGAAATCACATATAAAGTCTGAAAAGTGTCAATCACTAAATAAAAAAAGTAACTATGTAAGAAATAAACTGTGAGAAAAAATTACGAAACAGATGTTGAATTTTACAAGTAAAAAAAAATTATAATTGAACAGTGCATTTTGCACGATGATACTACATGTTTATAAGCAAATACAGATCTTAACACGTTGTCTCTAGTTTGATTCGCCGCATTTTATTCACAGAGTGGGACTGTGGTTATGCCCGGTACGAAGGTAAAAAGACCATTGGCAAACGTTTTACACGCATTTTATCGAACGCAAGCGCCAATGAATCTCTTAGTATATATGCGGAGATCCTGGAAATTTTACAAGAGGTTTTGAAGAATAATTTTGTATTTCGAGGAGGGGGAACATGCGCGGATCAGAAAATTTTTCCGGGTTGGGGGTTGAAAAGTCAGACGGTTATTTGAGTTTGCCAAGGGATGTCCGAGGCATATTTGGTAAGTTTATAATGTACACGTAATTGAAAGAAATTTCGCTGGGGGGGGGTCTGGAACCCTTCCCCTTCTAGATCCGCGCACGGAGAAGACCGATGCCGGTACATGTAATTTTACTGTAATTTTAACAATTTTTATTTAATTATTCATGTTCATAACTATCAGAAAACCAATATTACCTTTCAAAGCAGTCAAAACTTAAAACTTAAGATACGAACCAATTAGTCTCGGTGAGTATTGCGTCCGCGTACGAAAATAAAGGCAATTTTCAAGAAATTCGGATGGACGATCTGTGTCCTAGGTCGTCCATCCGATTCTTTTTCTGAGCTACAGACCTGCAGTTAGAGATTGTCAAACTCTTATTGATTATGTCAATTTGTTTGTCTCAAAGAATCATTTTTTAAATCAATAAAGTTTCACCTTAAAAAAAGAAAGATATCGGGCACAATTTTCAATGTTAGCATTTTACAATTTTATGGGCTAATAAATTTCAAGAAACAACTCTTCATTGCTTTATCCGAAATATTGCATGAAAAAAATTTACATCGCATTTTTTAAATTACAAAAGGATATTCAAAATGAACTTGGATTAACCGCTAACAAACAGGCATAAAGAGAGACTAAGAACCAATTTCTTCTCTTTTTTTTTTACATCAAAAGAAATTCAAAAATAAATCAAAATATATTATTTCTTTGTATGCGTTAATGAAAATGAAGATCAGCAAGGGGATTTTTTTCGTTGAAGCACCTACTTTACAGATTGTTACACGGGTCTACAACGATGACAAATATCGAAAAGGCAATATTGTGGGTGAAGGGTGAATGTGTAGTTTGTTTTTTAAGGTTATTTTTTATACATGTACATATGTAATTATATTTATCTGGATCGGTTATGTTTGTTAGTTTGTTTTGTTTATTAAAGAGGGGAATAAAGAAACGAGTAATTTATAAGCACGTAGCATCGTTTTTGAAAGTGTGTGTGTGGGGGGGGGGGGCAAATCCATAATAATTCAATTTTTTATGTAAATTTTATAAAAATAGTTGCTTCGAGAAAAAGTGGGGAGAGGACATCTTTATGTCATATAACATGTGAAACTGATTTCATTCCACCCACAAGCTTGAAATAATGAAATAATTTTAATGAAAACAATATAAATAGACGTCATAAATCCCATATCAAAAGACATATTACCACTTGATTCTGTGCGTCTTTTTAATGAATTTATAAACAGCGACAAATTCTAAAATGTATTTATAAAGGTAATGTTAGCTGCAAGTCTGTAGACCTTGTATGAAAAATTTCGGATGGTAGTAAATTTTTCCGGGATACAGCCCGAGCGGTACATATATGCAGCTAAGGTAACTAAGAATGATTCCAATAAAATACTTTGTTGAGTAATGCAAGCTTTTAAGAAAGCAATACTTATATTTTTTTAAAATATAACACCCAAATACTTCGTCTTACATTCGCTATTTGTAGAACAAGCAGAACCAGTATCAGTCTGACCGGCCTCACCATATACATTATTGGAATTTTATTTTCCTAGCATTGCATTGCTCTGCATGTACACAATTTCTTTTAAAAATTAAACACTTAAAGTGTTCATCTATATAGCTTCACATAACGTACACACGTGATTCAAAATAACCCAGACGGAAAACGGTAAAGAATTTAGTCATTGAGTCTACGTTTTATAGAATTTGTCAGAAAACACATTGCGGGTCTGAATGTTTGTTGATATATGTCAATCTATCAATATACAGTTTGTTAATTATTTTCGATTGCTAAGGCAACAACGTATTTGATGAACATTGAACAACATTTTTTCCATGCCACTTTTTTCCATGGAAGATAGCGAATACAAGTATAAAGCATTTATAAAATTTATTTAATTACCTCTTTAGAATTGTGTATGGAATAAATAATTTATAAGTTGCTGCTGAAGGTTGTTTGGTATTTTCGTTTGTAGATGTTTTGCAAGTAAAAAACCTGAAACGCGGGGCAAGTCATAATTAATATCCCTAATAACCGTAACTTAAAACTAGCGGCTTTGGATTCAAATATTATCGCATACGAATATTAAGTTCACTTTCTAAAATCATCTCCACGATGATAATTATATTATATCCATCGCAAATCAGTATTTTTATTTTTTTGGCATTAAAAGAATTGTTCTATCGGGAGCAATCCCGCGTTCGTTTAAATTGCCAACGTACATTTGTCATGTCAGTAATACACATTGTGCTTTATAAGACGGCCGTGTATACGTATTGTAGAAAAGTTGAGTTTATTTACCATGCATTGGAACCATTTTATTAACACATCTCCCAGTACTGAAACAATTCAAAATGTCTCTGTTACAGTAACACAGTGGGGCGTTAATCGTGTACGTCCAGCTCTACAAGCACATACACTGTCGTCTAGGCGACGGCCTGAATACAGCTAGCGACTCTCCTATCGATCGGTTACCTGAGTCTCGTAATGCATCTAAATATAGACAGGGGCACAGTTATGAAACAAACAACAAAAATAAGGTCAAAGCGGTTTATCTATATGAAATGAAAATGTACATATGTATAACAACATTTGGGAATTTTATGTGGAATTATTTTTGCGCGCTACATGTATCAGTTAGTGCATTACAAGAAGCCCTTTCATAACCTCATAAACGTGCGCACCCCCACAAAAATGGACCGAACTGACAACAATTGTTTCTGCAAATACTGACTATAAATTACGAAAACATTAAATTGAATACTATAGAATGATTCAAAATTAATTTCTTTACAACTTTGCTTCAATAATGCATTAGAAATGTTTATTCCTTTTTAAGTTATTGACAGGAAACTTTGGACGCCTCTAACTCCCTAATTATAAGGGCCAGCCCCTTTTTCGGTATACCAAATGAAAGGTCTGGGTAAGACCAAGAACTTTTAAAATACATGTTATAACAAATTTTTATCAGGTAGAAAACTAACACGGAAAATACGCGAATTTTTTTGATTTTTTTTTCTTACCTTTGTTTCAACATCTATACCACCCCTTTTATTTGCATTTAAATAATAAATAAAACAAATGGTTTGGCTCAAATCCTAATGTAAGAGATAGAAATGCATTGAATTCCCTTGAGAAGATATTTCTTTTAACAACAATAATTTATAAGATCTATATATGTTTTTTTATCTGTACTTGTATTTCTTAACTTCCCTCTCAATTTTTTTTGACAATATCAAAATGAAAACTAATGTTTAGGGGATATCTGAGTGATTCGAGACAGTTAGTACAATTTACATGTACAAATATTTTTAAAAAAAAATAACTAGCTAGTATTTTTTTCTGTACATATGTCAAATTACGTATGTTATTCTTTTTAAAGGGGCATGGTCACGATTTTGGTCAAAAATTAATTTTCCGTTTTTAATGTATACAATACTTCATTAAGGCAATTTTGATAGGCAGCCAAAATTCGAGTGCCATTCGTTAAGTTATCAGCGATTTACTGAGCTTACAATTCTTTGCTATGTAAACAAATATTTTGTTTACATTCTGAATGTCGAAGACCTAAAATGAATGTGTTAACTATTAGAAACTTGTTTTTGTTAAAATGAATATTAAGAAGATAGAATAAGCCATACTTATCCCGTAAAGTTGCTTTTTAGTGATGAAATTAATCAAATATTACACATGAATATTTAGTTAAGAAGAGACACATCATAATGATGGAAATACCAGGAGAGAGAGAGAGAGAGAGAGAGAGAGAGAGAGAGCATATAATGTAATGGTTCGGGCTGGGTAGATGGGTTGATTATAGGTGTTGATTCTAATATGTTACATGTAATATGTTAATCAAAGTAACAGAAATTATAAAAATACATGTATACATGGATAATTAAAAAGATAAATTGATTAATATCCTTCACTTTGGGACTTAAAATTGAATTAAAATTAAGACTCGAGAAATTAAAAAGATAGAAATGAAATGTATACCCCGGACCTTTTATGTTAGGCGGACCTCTTCTTATACGGGCCGGACCCTTTTATAGGAAAGGCGGACCTTAAATGTTAAATTTAAAATTAAAGGTCCGGCCGGACCCTTTTACGGGACGGACCTTTAATTATACGACACCGGAGCTGGTTAAAGTTTTAGTTGCAGCTCCTTCACTAAGGTATTACTTGTCCTCTCTTCACCAAAATTATATGGATGATGCATCTGGACCTACTGAATCTGGTTCCTAACTTTCAGATGCTGGAGGAGGTTAAGGTTTTCGTAACAGGTTAAAGTTTTTGTTGCAGGTTCCCTTTAATAGCAATATCTAAATTACTGCTGGTATGTATTTCACCAAACTTGCATGGATGGTGTGTCTTATGATACGCCTGAGTGCTGAATCTGGGCTATAGGTTTCGGATCCTGGAGGGGGTTAAGGTTTTATGAGCTGGATAAAGTTTTTGAAACAGGCGCCCTCTGATGATGATATCTTAGTTATTACTTGTCCTAACCTCACCAGACTTCCATGGATGGTGCGTCTTGTGATACTGATGCACCTGACAGGCTTGGATGCTGAATCTGGGCCATAGGTTTTGGATGCTGGACAATGTTAAGGTTTTTTGGAACAGGTAACATGTTTAATAGATAATAGTACTATTTTAAACTTGCATAGCTGATTAAACTGTAATATGAATGAATCGCATAGGTAACTTCGGATGCAGAGCTTGATCTCCATTATAAATGGCTGCTCAAAATATATATCTTAGTTATTGCATGTCCTAACTTCAACTTACCTGAATGGATGGTGCGTCTTATGATACAGATGCACCTGACAGGCTTGAATGCTGAATCAGAGCCGTATGTTGGAGATACTGAAGGAGGTAAAAGTGTTAATTGCTTGTGTCCTCTGATGATGATATCCTAGTTATAACTGGCCCTAACTTCACCAATCGTGCATGGATGGTGCGTCTTATGATACTGATGCACCTGACAGGCTTGAATGCTGAATCAGAGCTATAGGTTTATGATTCTTGATGAGGTTTAGTTTTTTGAAACAGGTCACATGTTTTATAGATGATAGCTTGCATAGTTGATTTAACTATATTATAAATAAAACGCAGAGGTTGCTTTGGGAGCAGAGTCTGATCTCCAATATCGAGGATGCTAAAGAAATCTCCTACCTCACTCAGACGTGCTTGATAGATAGATGTGGTTGTTGTTAAATGATGTAACATGATTCCTATGATAAAGTATTGTATGATTTGAAACACTAGTGTTTAATAGGATACAATATATTACCATATGTTATATTGTAAAGCGTTATATGATACGATAAAATATTGTATCAATTTTTTTGATGTTTTATGATATGATATTGTATCATAATATTGTTATGTATAGTATTGATTATTATGATACAATATTGTATAATATTATATTGTATTATTCATTCATTATTTAATCACATGATACTATTACATATGATATTGCAATATATAATATTGCATCCTATGATATTATATTGTATATTATATGATATTGTATCATACACTATTGTATAATATGATATTGGTTTATATGATATATTATCATAACACATGAAAATGTATTTTATAATATTTTGATATGTATTATTGTATCATATGATACAATGTATATAATATGCTTGTATTTTATAATATTTTACTTTATCCCATGATATTATATCATTTGATATGATACAATGTTGTATCAAATTATATTCTATCATAAAATACAATACCATGCTATAATATTTACATTCACTTTCTTTCCCTCTATTAAATTGCATTTGTTGATATGAGTGATATTAAAGCACAAAACAGAAGTATGAATACATTTAGTATTCCTTCAGTATTTCTTGAAGAACAAGAACTGACTCTTCTCGCGACTTCAAATAGGATAACTACCTGATAGTATACTTACGCTGATAAATGTTTCATTGATGTAAATATATTTTGACAGTTACATGAATTCAATTGATTAATTTCTTAGTTTACCAAGAGTAAATTCATTAAATTACAGAAAGAAAAATAAAATTGTGTTATTAGAATTTAAAACGCTGTGCACTATTTTTGTCAGCATATTTCGCCTGTTCCAATGGCCATTCCGTTAATTTCGCACTACTCGTTGAATAAGACAGAGCTTTTTAAAAAAAATCATATTTGAGGGAAGGAAATACATGTTTAAAAAACGTAAATACAAGCATTGATTCATTATTTGAAACGATGAGTGCAAACAAATTTTCATAACGCGCTAGCGCGCGTTATACAATTTATATGCACATACCGTTGCAGATATGAGACCACATCTTTAAAAAAATAATGATTCAATGCTTAATATATCTCACAATGTGTTAAGGTATTTTATGGTATTATATGATATATATTGTAAGTATGATAGGATGCAATTTTGATTTTGTATTATTGTATTGATTATCATACAATTTTTTAACAGATGATATACGATATTGTGTCAAAACAGAATCCATGAATATCCATGATCATAAAGGATGGTTTTCATATAATATGATACAGGTGGTCTCATAAAAGTGATGCCTCATAAAGGTGATGCCTCGTCTCGGTGAGCTTTGTAATATGTTATTACCTATGTTTTATAATTGCGGAGCTCTCCATCGTTTAAAGGGTTCCGAGGCATATTTTGGATTTTTTTTTTTTATAAAATTAATAACATTAAATTATCCAGCAGGATAGGGTCCGGACTCCTATCCCGTTTTACTGCGTACATTTATTAATATTGAATTTTCCGGGGGCGGATCCCCTCTCCCCCTCTGGATCCATGCATGAGCAAAAAGTGTCGCATAATGAAATTAGAATGTTACTGTGGTTGGTCCACGGTAAACAGACGGCTGGTAAGTGACAGGAGTCTAGAAGTGCAAATGTACACATTATGGCGGACATTAAATTGTGTGTGGAATAGATAATGATTAGGCATAGCCAGCACTGGTAAACATATATGTTACATGTACACATTCAAATATTTATAAACATTCGTACCTGTATTAAATTCTATGTAATCGACCGAGACTGAATGCAATCAAAAAATTAAAGGCGAAGGCGAAAGTGCGAAGGCCAGAGTGCAAAGTTGGGAAGGAGCGATAGTAGAATCGCTCCTTCGCCTTCGAACCTTCGCACTTTAGGCATCACATCTTCGCGCTTCGTTGTCGCATCTTCGCACTTTTGCTCATTCGCCTTAGCACTATCGCCTTTGCAACTTAGGTCGAAGTGGCCCTATCGGAACACCATAGATATATGTAAATGTAATTGTTAAGATGCCAACCATACCCCGATGCAATACGTCAATATCTTGTTATAACGGAAGGATTTTTATTTTCTAAGACATACGTAAACATAAGTTTATTTGAATATGAATTATAATTTCTGTTACTTTCTGTAAACTGCAGCAGTAAAAATAACAATAGTGTAAAGAATATTTCACAAATAATAAAAAAATATACTGAACAACTTTAATCTACAAGGGGGTCATTATTCTACAGGGGTCACTTTTCTTCCTGTGGAGTGTGTTCATTTTTATGAAAATGACACTTATTCTTCAGGCAAAGGGGTCATTTTTCCACGTAAAATAATGACCGGGGGGTCATTTTTCTGCGTAGAATAATGACCGGGGGGTCATAATTCTACGTAGAAAAATGACCCCCGGTCATTATTCTACGTGGGTCATTATTCTTCATTACACCGGCCTTTGATTTTCTATTTCGACAACTGTTTTGAAAATGTTTTAAATTCCGCGCAGCCTTAATCCTAACTGAGGCACGTTGTTTTAAAGATTTAATTATGACAAATTGAAAAAGTACGACATATTTACTCTTCTATTGATGTATCCGATACAGGCCCAAGGAAGGTTTGTAGCTACCGTCCACTTAGAGTGATCCATCGTAGTATTAAATGTCAGACCATTTTGTCGGAAAAAAATGTATCTAATATTTTTTACCTGCAGTAGAAATATTTTTTTTTTAAATTATAACGACCGATTAACATGCTTTTGATTATAGTACAATATTTACATTCTACTGTGTTTTACCATTAAATTCCGTGATGTTTAAATGCCTTTAAATGCAACACCTATTCACTGCGTATGAATTTACGAGTAATTTACGTAAGTAGTTCTCAAAAAGTGATTTCTATGTTATCAGTTAAAAAATGTATTTCATGAATGTTGTGAAAACACCATGTTTTATAATTATTCAACAAAAAAGTTGACTTTATTGTTAACAGCAACATTTCAAGAGTTATTAATCATGGATTATATTTTCATGCTCGTCGATCTTATCTCAACAGTCTATGTGAAAACCAGTTTAAACCGGTTTTACAAAACAGCTGTTCTTGCTGTTACTTATTCACTCTCTCCGTGATCTGCACTTTATATCGATTTATTTAACCAAACAATTGATTTCTTCAGTAAGGGAATGTAAATATAAGCATTAAATGATAAATATTTGACGTCGTCGTGTCAATTACTGCCGTCAGGTGAGCAGACAAATTATCATAACGCGCTAACGCGCGTTATTCAATTTGTCTGCACACCTGACGGCAATTATTGACACCACGACGTCAAAAATAAGTCATTCAATGATATATTAACTTCTTATCTTAGTAGTTATAAGAGTAAATATACCTGGTTTATTGTAACATCTAATCTTCATTCAATGACATGTGAACTATGTAACATTTTTAATGAACATGTTGAATTTGTTTATGCATTTAGGGACTATTGGGTCGATGCCGATATCAATTCAGAAGGTCATTTTCAATCCAATACCGCCTGACGGTCTTCAATGTGATATCTTATATAAATATAAGAATTATCTAATACAATAACAATATTTATCTACTTATACCATACATATCATTTCAGTATTATAAAAAACACACCACTATTAATCGCTTAAGCACTTTGAATTATGTATCTTTTGTTATATCTGCAGTTATTTAAGACTTTACTCAGTTTGCTTTTTGTAACTGTTTACTTCGTCTCAGAAGTATTAAGAGTAAAAGTAACTGCCTTCGTTTTAGTCATTCATTCGACTGAATTAAAAAAAAAATTCTTTGATGGAATTAGGAGCAAACACAAATAGGTTTGTGAAATAAAAAACCAAGAAAATTCAACAAACATTTTTATTTTTTCCCCTTTCTTGAAAAAATATTTCTGGCAGCGTTATACATGCATTATTAAAGTTAGGATTTGATCTGTTCGTAAATATAATTTTGCATATTTTCTTTTCCTTGTCAGGTGCACGCAGATAAACATTTTATGTCTTAAAGTGTTTTTTTCATAATCAACAATATTTTAAAAAGTGATACAATCTTAATCTAGTTTAAAATTTTGAAGGATCATAATCAATTTCTCAAAACTTATTCAAAATTTTAAAGTACATTAGACAGTTTTTCGTAAGAATCATTTAAATTTATCCTTTGTCGTTTTGAGTAAAATTCATCTTTTAAACTTTAGAGCGTTTTACAACGTACATCAATCTAAATAGTAAAAGCAGGACTAGAATAATGTCATGTACACATGCATGTGTAATAAGACTAATAAAGTCTTAGTTTCTGTCTTATAATGCAACAACATATACTGTTCGTGTATACACACTCCTAAATTAATAATTTTCCAAAAAGATTAGTCTTAAGGTCCCTTTCAAAAAAGCTGTAAAGGAGGCACACCTTTTTGAGAGGTGATAACCGAAAGAACTAGTCTAAAAACATATATAGAGCTCGTTTCAAAATACCGTCGATTTTCCCACTTGTTGACAGGCGATGTTTACGTCAGCCGGTAACTTCGCCGGCATCAAAAGCATGACAGGGAATGTAGACACATTAACATTTTATTCTAAACTCAACTTGTATATATCGATTTTGGCCAAGTTAAAATAAGTAAAATTTGGGTATACAATTGAAATTGTATATCATTTCATCAAAGTGAAATGATCGCAAGAAAAAATGGGCCCTTGTAACAAAAATCACAATGACCTTTGAGAATGTATGGATTCTGTCCTTACATATTTCAAATATATGATATCAATAATGAATATATTAATGATTATATTATTTATTCATTACATTTTTAATAAATGTAGCATATTCTAATTACCGACATACCGTATATATCTGTAACCCCTGTATAAGGCATGAGCGATTTGACGTTAACATCAAGTGTAGTGCTGAAAAAATGTATTATAATTATTCAATAAAAAATAAATTACAAGTGAAATGTTTCATGCACCGAATTGAAAACATGAAACTCGTAGCCGACTAGTAGAATTAGTTTTGTTGCTTTTAGATTAAGGAGCTATTTCTTATTTTTATGTGCATTTTCTGTAAATAATGCATTGATATGTTTATACCTTATTAATATTCTCCTGGCTTACACGACGTGCGAAATAATTGATTATTATATCTCTGGTGACCTAGATTTGAAATAAGCGAAGAGAGGCAGCCATATTGGAATTGTTTGTTTA
Source organism: Magallana angulata (assembly GCF_025612915.1). Classification (NCBI taxonomy): domain Eukaryota; kingdom Metazoa; phylum Mollusca; class Bivalvia; order Ostreida; family Ostreidae; genus Magallana; species Magallana angulata. The sequence continues at coordinate 37,876,360 of NC_069112.1, forward strand.
GACGCTGGTTAGAGATTTTACAGGTTACATGTACTTCTAGAATTTAAACGTACTGCTGTTAACAGTTGACATAAATCCGAAAGAAAGAAATATTGCATGGACAGGGCTCTTGGGCCCGACAATGCGGCACTTTAGGCAAGATCATCAACGGATATTGACTCGGGAGCGCTTTGCGGAATGACCGAACAGTTTATAGTTTGCGGTTTAAAAGTAAGTCCACTTAAAGCGTCGCTCATTTGTTTTTTGGGTTTTTTTTCTAAGCCGTCAAGCAATCTCAATTATAACTCCTAACAGGGGATTCTTTTTTATGCCCAGATATGTGCATGACGTGCCTCATTTTAAACCCCGCACCATTCATGCATTGGATTGCTATTGCTCGCGAACAATGGGCGGTGTAGGATGCGCGGCATTTTAAATCTCTGGAAATATCTGAAAACGGCTAAACAGATATTGTTTACCCAGGACGTTACTTAACCATACATCCTTTTTTCAGGTGACGACAGCACACTTTTTTACACAATGGTTGAAGAGGCTTGTCGCATTAAGATCCGTTTTCGCCAGAAACAGTTTTAGAAAATTGACAGGACACTGTTGGCCTAAATTAGGGATTGCGTACATTTCTTTTTGTTCTGTGCAGTGACAAAGGAGTTTGGTTTAAGCTGCCCATGGCATTCGAGGCCTCTTGAGACAAGAGAAACCATATTATAAAACGCAGTGCAACTGGAGTCAAGTTTTCATAAAGGTAAGTATAGAATTTAAGTGTTTATGATCCGTTATTGTTTGTTCGTCTTGCAAGACCTTCTTGTAGATTTCTTTTCAGTTTACCATCAAGATTGCTATTGGAACTTCTAAATTCTTTTCCATTAACTATATCAATATCCCGCCCCAAATCTTGCAGGTGTCGTTTAAACACAGAGCGGCAAGATTTTGGGATTTTTTTTATACTTTGATGCTTGTTCAGAAGACATCTGATCGCCCTTTTTTTACTTGATTTTTGGAGCGTCTTTAGCGTAGAATTTTCGTAGTTTTCCGTTTAATTCTAAAGGCTCAATCAGATGAAAATATGCTTGCTCGCCAAATGTTTCTACACCCCATTCTTCAAAAAGGCGTTGAATGGAAATAACAATTGCTATCACTTTGTCGATAAAGAGCTTGAGCCACGAGGCAACAAGAATTGTCCTATCATACAAAATCACCTTATTTTGGTGACATAAAGGGTAGAATCTTAGTTTTTCATAACTGTTTTTCTTTTTTCGATATCAATCATACTTTATTTATAAACGAAATTTATAATATGGCACTGTTTTGATGAATTTTTTTTGTTGTAAAAATCCATATATCTCCAATGTAATACCTTTATCTGAAGAGTACATTTGTTTCTTGTGTGGCTTACATGACAGGTGAACTACCGTATATCAGATTTTTTCCGCGTCATGTTTTTTTCCGCGATTCAGAACCTAGAACGGTATATAAAATTTTACGCGAATCAAATTTTCACCATTCCAAAGTCATAGTGAAAATATAATTCAAGATTGTTTAACCCTGTGAAGTAAGAGGGTAAACGTATCTAAATTGTAGCTCTTTATAATAAAGAATTCGGACAAACCATTCACACGATTTCCTTAATGTTAAATAATTACCGATAATTATTTTCAGAGACGCAAACAGTCATAGATAAAAAGATCATGTACCGTTACATATACCAGTAGCTCAGGTATAATTAGACATCGGTTTACGCAAGAAAAGCGACCGTTTTAATTAGCTTGTCAATGGATTATTAAATAAACTATGAGGCTTACATACCTTTTATCTTGCGCTTGCTTCCGATCCCGCAATTTTTACTCTAAACTTACTGAACACAGTTTATTATACTTTTACATACATGTTTACTTCATAAGGAAAGAGAGAACTATATTATAAAAAGAACACTTTGTATCAAATTTACGCTGATATATTTTCCGCGATTCGGAAATCGTCGCGAACAAAGCGGAAATTGGAAACACGCGGAAAAAACCTGATATACGGTATTTACTTTTCAAAATTATTATTTCATAGGAAAATAATGATTCACATAGGAGAAATATTTGTTCTTAAGGAAATATTAAAAGTCTTATAGGAATGATGTTTTCTATAGGAGAAAAGTATTTCCAGCAGGAATTTGATTCAGACAGATAGTTTTGGATCATCTATCACCGGGAAAAATATGGCGTTTCTATATATCCGGCGACAATAAGACTAAAATGCTATAAATTATAAAAAAAAATATAGTTCATTGAAATTTCACCCCATGATAATTCCCTCTCGCTCCGGAAAATGAGACGTCCTCGTTTCAAAGCTCACCGATGAGGATCGCTGGGTGCACGCGGCCTTTGACTGAAGTAGACGGACTGGTAAACTTGTCTTTGATTATTATCCGGTGACCTTGGTCTGGACGCGGGAGTTTTGTGAATTTTGTTGACACGGTTTCTTGAACTTGAGGTGTTCCTTAAAGCTGACATGAATTCATAAATACGCATTATTTCCCTTTTATCTCCGACTACCGCCATATTAGTTGTCGATTTCTATTGTTCTGCTCATCGCTACACACCCCCTATATAAGGCCGAGAGCACTATTCATGCTTCACCGCATTCAGGTATTTCAATCACCCAAACACGTTACCTTGGACGAAAAGACGTGTAGAACAAAAAAAAATATGACAACCATTGCACTGATAAGGAATATATCCAATGAACGACGAAACATGACAGACTGAAATCAAGGCACATAAACATAAAAAATCCTCGATATTTGTAGACCTTTTTCCTGTTTATCTTATAGCATCGCACATGCGCAACCACACACTGTGGGTAATCGAGCAATGTCAAAGATCGCATGGAAACGGAGCGTTTTTATATAACCGATGGATAAGAGTCGCTGTTACGTTGTTACTTTCTTGGAATTACTATCATTTAGCTACTGGGTTGGATGTAGTGCCGCCGGGGTTCCAAAAAGATGCAGACGTTATGCACTCTGTATCGACGACACACGTGTTCGATGTGCATGTGAAAGTAAGGCAGCAGCACTATCTGTGCAAAATAATACGGATACTAGAGTAAATTGAAAATTCTTTCAAAGAATAAATATATTTTGTATTTTTTTGATTGTTGTTTCCTTTATTCTTTATTGCAAACATTTTACTGCAATGTGTATTGGATGCATTTAGAAGTCCGTGCAACCTGAATGCCTCGATCGGAAAGCAACCGACCGTAACTTTCTCGACCAGTATATATACCCCAGTGGCAGTAGAGGAGCGATCGAAACTAATATGGCGACCAAAGGCTTTTATGAATTCACGTCAGCTTTAATGACGCGTTCTTGAGAGGTGATAATGTTGTTTACGTCTGCTATCTTCTGATTAGCGATGGTCTGTCTTTGGTTTAGGTCTTTAACAGGTCGAGACCACTATAGTTTGTGACGTCGGCATAAATTTGCATACTAGATTAGGCATCTGTTTACTTTCATCGACAAACCAATCAGGTGAATGAGTTGCAAGGCATTGTGGGCTACTACAAGTTTCGGTGTATGCAAAGTGTATTAAAAATATATACCATTTTGAATTGTCCTTTGGAAATTCATTTTGAATGATTTTCCAGAATTTATGAAAGTAATATGGATAATTATGTCTGAACTTCAATTTCTATGCTCACATTTAAAAGATATTGCATATGAGGACTTATATCAACCTATTTAAATACCCCGTTGTCAATGTTCAAAAGAGAGGTACGTCCTATTGAATTAAAAGCAGTGAATACTTGTTTTTTTTTTCACGTGATACCCCATATTTGGGACAACATTAGTAGAACGTGCGGTGATATTTTTCTTCAGGGACATTCATCAGAATGTTTAACGGACAAACTACTTTATGCTGCATATAGTTTGCGCTTCTGCGTTTGTATATTTATGCATTTCTACTACCGTGGCTATTCACGTATGTTAAAAATGTACAGTTACCGTTATTTATTTCTAGTGCACAATGAAAAAGTCACCAATTCACAAATGTGATGTTTTTTTCTTATCAAAAGATGTTTGTACTTGTATGCGTATGTTTGTCAGTCGTTTGATACTGATCATTTTTTAAGCAACAATTAATCAACTAAAACAACAGTGTTTTTTAATGTGAGCATGGAACAAAGTTAATGGTACGTAATCTTTCCTTTATCACCTTCTAAAGTAAAAATCAAGATGTACAAAAATTCCGGCAAGCAATTAAATATTGTGTATAAAACAGACAAATACCACGTGCGTTTGTTGAATCGTAAACACGTTATAGACCGTCATGCATTGCAACTCATTCACTGGATTGGAGAATCTGTTTGCCGAAAATACTGTCACGTGTTAAATATGGCTATCCATATAAGGTAGTGTACCCGACCTGTTTAAGTCTCTGTTCTAAATCGTAGCAGTTGGAGTTTAGATTGCTAACGGCATTCTTTAGCATTTTGATTTCTCAACGTTGTCGTATGGTCTTGAATTACAATAGGTGTAACTAATTTTTGAATGTCTTCTGAACTCAAGTGTTCGAACGGCAGCTGTTTCACAGGTTCCAGTCGGTTGTAATACTCTTTAATTCTTTTTGCGTCCCGGCGTTGTTTGCTTAAGGTTTTGGTTTGTGCAAGATGCATTCTACATTGCGAAATATCAGCAATTGCAACACAAACTTCTTGAGGCTTTTTCTAAGAAATTCCTACAGAAGGGTCGACTTTTGATCCTGCTAGGATATCAGTCGATCCTATAAACGATACTGTGCTATTGCAGGTCCTTCCATCCTTGGCCGAACCGTTTTTGAACGAATTGTTCATGCTATGCAGGTCTCTGTTTACTAACTCATTTGTTTCATTCAGATATGCGCGTTATTATCCCCTCGCGCAACTTGTTGCGAAGGGGATATAGCATCGCTACCGTGCGTGTGTGTGTTCGTATGTGTGTGTGTGTATGTATGTATGTGTGTGTGTGTGCACTCCATTTCAATTTTCTAGTAAATTGAAAAAAAAACCTTCCAATAGAATTTCCTCAACCTTTGCACAAATATTCCTCATTGCAAAAGATTATAACAAATGCAATGCCATATTAATTGGTCAAATTTTTATGCAAAACCTTAGATAAAATTACACCATTGTAAAGAAGGGGGGAGCATACATTATGACAAAATTCGTTCAAAACTAAAAATATTTATCATAGATTGCACACTTCTGTAAAATAACAAATAAAAAATGCATGTACCTTTCAAACCATTAATTCCATTACAAATTATTATTTCATTAAATCAATGTCATAATCAATTTTGTTTACGATTTATCAATTTTCCGCTTCACTTCTTTGAAGCCAAAGTGAAAGTAAGCAGTTCAAATCAACAACTTGATATTTTTGAGATTTAGATCTAGTACAGGTAAAGAAAATGTAGTTTTTGCAGTAATGGAGGGTTAGTTGAATGTGGTCTTCTCATTAACATAACTATATATTCCTAAATAATGCATCCCTACACACAATAACTCATGTTGCGAGGGGATGCTCCGCTTAGCGGTGCCCTTGTTTCTCTTTTATCACCGCATATTGGTTATCGATTTCTGATGTTACACTCATTGCTACATAAGACCAAGACTTCACTTAGGTATTTAATTCAGCCGATCACGTTACATTATATGGAAAGCTGTGTAGAAATGCCAGTTGAAAAAAGAAGACCAACGCCGCACCTGTAACAAAACAGACAGAGATTCAGGCACATGTTATATATTCTCTTTATTTTTTTTTTATTGTTTGTATTTATACCCTCTCGTAACAAGTTGCAAAAAGGGGATAAAGTTACTGTGCGTGTGTGTGTATGTATGTGTGGGCTAATTGTATTCAGCGAATCGGAACGCCCATCTCATTTCTTTTATTTCATTAGAAATCTTCCTGTAGGAAAACACTCAAATGGCAGTTTTGATACCTTTAAAGGTACGCGGCAGACCGCATATGTGCAAGATTTAATCTTTATGCCACAAGTTTTCTTTGTATGTCATTTGTAATTCAATAGTTGACCTTGAATTCTGTTCTATTTTGCTCTAACTTTAAGTGGTTAGAACTTGGTTTTTATTTGTTTTTGACATCACCTAACACTTATTTAATCTTTAATATGGTACTGATCCTGTAGTCTAGGCTTCTCTTGTAAGACTGATCCTGACCATTAAATGCAACGCAGGGTGTCACAGTTTCAGGAACACATACTATTGTCCGAATTTATTAATACAATGGGTATGTAAATGTTTGGAAATTGGATTTGTTGAGCCAAAAGCCCAACTGACCTAAATATTATTTAAACCTGGCTGTCTAGAATGTAAGTCTACATGTATAGCTAAGTGATTAAGTAAATTGCTGCAAAATTTGTCATTACTGTCCTAAATGTGAATTGTAACAACTATATGCATACACACGGCTAGGCGTCGTTTGAGCAATAAATTTTAAAACGCTTATGATCAGCCTGCTAATGACTTATATATTAATATATTTGATGATTTGTATGTTGATATTTTAAACACTTGTAGCCCCCCCCCCCCCTTCCTCAAAAGCTCGTTGATTTCTAGTGGTATTTAGCAATATGTAAAAGTTTAATGACAAACACTTAAATCTATATTATAAGCATCGTACGAACTTGAAACACACAGTATCAGAACTTTTTTTTAAAATTCTCATTTATCTATCATCTTTATATCCTCATAAAATCAAGTTTCTAACAGTTTTCGTTTGTAAAAAAAAAACCATTTAGTGCATCATTTAAATCACACGATGATATCAGGACATTTCATTACTTAGTGCATTAACTGTCATTGCTGTTCACTGCCAGGAACAAATAAACTGTAAATTATTATTAGGTCCCTGTTCACTACTATATCTGGCAGAGTGAATACATTGTGTCCGATAATAATAAAATTGTATAATTTATATTTAATTAACAAACAAAGTATGTTGCGCAAGCGATTTGAATGAAATTTACCTCTGTTTGTCCACTTCAGCTTACGAGCAACATTAAAAGAAAACCCTTGCACAAAACAAAATATTGTTTTCGATAAATTTCTAACCCCGAAGGCGCAAATTCTAGAAAACTCCTTATGAATCGTGTTTTGTAATATTTAAAGATACAATTGATTCAATCAAATTATGTAGTAGTATGTAGCAGTACTCGAAATATTCGAAAACGTGTATGGATCCAAGCAATAATGACCCTTAGTCTCGGTCAACCATATGCTTGGCTGTGTCAATTAATCACCGACAAGCAAAAGATACTATCTACAAATATGAACACCAGATCACGTGATAGCTTGATGACGCGACCTTTAAATATGGAAATAATCTCTGCTTGTCGGAGATTTACGGACACAGTCGATGGTTCAACGAGACTATATCAAACTCTGGCGTATGAATACATACGACTGCTAAACATATCTACAAGGTATTTATAAGTAAGTTTCTTTAAAAAAACAATGATAAAGCATACATTACATCGAATTTTTTCACGAACTAACTAAAGTCTTCTCAGCGGTGATGATTTGTGCTGAGGTCCAAACATTGTTTTAGTTTCGGTTTGCCAGACTAACTGCATAGGAGAGTTGATTAAAATCATCTCCTAAAAAGAAGCTCTAGTCAGTGTGTACATGCAATTTAAATCAAATTTGTGCAACCGTATTTCTTTCCTATTTGTAAAAGTTTGCAAGCAACGCATCGAACGCAAGAAAAACAATATTTTAATCAACTGCGTTTATGTGTTTAATGCTGTAAACACTTCTATAATTGAAGTACCGTAACTCGATTATTTATCATTACCCTTATCCCCGGTCAGTGGAATTTTCTAAGGCCTTGAAGATGACTTGTGCAGGATTTGTAATTTCATCCATCTCTCAGGCACTCTTTGGACCATTTTCCCAGGGTGTTTTTGTACTCCTTGGTATTTTTTCAGCCAATCAAAAAAAGCTATTTGGTCACGTGTTTTGATTCAATTTGTAAATGACCAGTAAGCGTAGGGTCATTACCACTTTATTGAGGATATTGAGGGCATCAAAGTACTTGACACACTCTCCTCCACCCCAGCTTTACCTACCTCACTTACATGTACGTATGAATGACATTTGTATTTTTTTTTCTGATATGAACATTTGTTTGTGGTGCCATCTTTGTGTTTGAGTTTGACATCTATTGTTATTATCTCAGTTTAGGGAATCAGCATATGGATATGTCACTTTTGAAGAGTGAATATATTTTGGTGTCTGATTGCCTATCTTATATAGATGTTTGCTACTAATTTCGTCATTTGCAATAATTCAATGACAAATTTCATTTAAACGTGAGTGTTTGATTTAATTGTTTACTCAGCTAAAACCTATATGCGGTGAGTTTGTGCAGCATGAGCAAAGTAATGTTGCTCAGAATGGAGCAATTGATACGATTATTGACCATCGTCGTTTGAAACGATGAGGGATATATTTTTTACCAATGTGTGTGGTTCAATTCGGGGCTACTTTAATCATATTCTTCTAACGGGCTGGAGGCCCCCTTTTGGCAGTTATTGCCCCTGAACTTTTCCAATGTTTAAAAAAACACATAACAACTTTGAGCCGTTCATCATATAAACATCGGGATGGAAGCGTACACCTTGGCCGTTAAAAATAAGATAAAGGTCAAAGGTTCCGGTCTAGTTTTCAACTACAAAAAATTCGGGCTAGGTTTTTTAAGATTTTTTTTAGTAATGGTGGGAACGCATTTTATCGATTTTATATTAACAGAAATGTTTTTAAAATAAAAAGGGATGGAAAGACCTCTCATTAGTCGATTATATTAGTTTGCCAGTATTATATCAGAATTGCCAATCGGTTATTTGTAACTCAGTTTGACGGTATAATCAGTTGATTAATTTAATTTTAAGATATGGACATTCCTAAATATGACATATATTATCAATTTGTTTTTAAGTTTTCAATATTGATTGTTCAATAAAGGCTAGGCATTAAGCACATTATTAGGGCCCCGCAAGGATTTGCGGGTGCCCTATAGTAATCACTCTGTCCGTCCGTCCGTCTGTCACTCTTCCGTCCACAAATTTCCTGTTTTTTTCTAATAACTTTTTTATGGTTGCCCAATCAAGTTCAAATTTGGTATGATAGTTCAGTAGGCAGAAATACATATTTTGAGGCAAAGTTTGGTTCTCTATGTCTTCTGGTTTGGAGCTGGGGTGGTGGGGTAGATTCCTAACTATGCATAAGAATGAATGGGCAAAGAGAGATAACTGCTGAGAATGAATGGGCAAAGAGAGATAACTGCTGAGAATGTTACATGTACCATTGTATACATGGAAGGCTGTGCAATATTTGTCCTTTGGGATTAATTAACCTTCCACAGGAAGAAAATCCTAAGCTTTATCTTAATCTGTCACATTGACATTAATTACTGCACTGCCTGTGTCTGCAAATGAACTTTGTTTTGAAGTTAAGGTCAATTTTGAATGATGTGTATTGTGTACATTCTTTGAAATATGGATTTAAAATATAATATTCATATTTTATTTTGGTTTAAATACCGTACACAATGATTTATAATAATTTTATTGAATTCTAAAATCAAGATATATATTAAGATATTCTTTTTCACTATTTAATTTTTCAATAATTTATTTTATTTTTTTCTGCCTTAATGCTGTTAATTTTAACAGGTAATCATATAATAACCCCATTCTGTCATTTTTGAAAAAAAAAAAATCTTATTGTAAATTTAGAAGAAAAGGATGAGAGAGCAGAACAATTAATCCCCTGGGATTAATTATCTTGCCTGCTGCAGAAAATTTAGAGGCTTATCTCTATCTGTCATATTGAGATTAATGAACACCTTTGTCTGCACTTATGTTTGTTTTGAAGCACATTAAACTCTTATTCCATATGAGCTGCACCCAAATATTTTTACCCCTCAGTTTGAAGGATGATATTTGAAAAAGAATATATTTCATTCTAGTCCAAATACTTATATTCTGTAAAATTAAATATATGAATTACAATAAAATTAAATTTTTTTTTTATTAGGCCAAAAAAAATTAAATACTTGGTTCTCAGGCCAGTTTTGTCAAAATTAAATGAGGGAGGGAGGCTTTTTTTTTTCTTTTTATCCAATAAAAAAATGACGAGGGATTTTTTTTTTATTTTATTTTCAAAATCCGAACTTCAAACAGAAAAGGAACATAAAAACTTCTTTCTCTCAAAGTATCAATATTTGGGTCAATGGTCCAAATGCAGTTTGTTATGGTTTGAATCAGTGTTTTGCCTTGGTCGAAATTGGTTGGTGTAAACCCTAATCCTGCCTTTTGCAGCATTTGTAAAACTCTGTTGTATAACACCCTCTTGTTGTTAACGATATCTCCATCTGCTGCATATGGTTCTGGTAAAGACAGCTTTCGAGCACCAGATATCAGAACTTCAAATGCATTCCTTTTGGCCTTACCTGTCAATAAGGATTTTTAAAAACTTTACATATGGCATTGTAAATTACATTTACAGAGAATGTACTCATAACTTTCGCTATTAAAATCAGTTTTTTTTCTTGTGGTGCAAATATTTCAATGAATATTTAATAGTGGTGCTATTCAATTTTATATTTTTTCTAAAATTTAATACGAATATTCTTTTCTGCCTCAAATCATCACATAAAATCAGGAAAATACCTAACTACAATGGTGTGAAAATATGCCCAAAATATCATGAAATATTAAGCATATATATAAAATATGATTTTTCACACTAACTAAATACATAGTACTGTACGTACCAGATTCAGCGCCAGAATCCTCCGTTCCCGATTCCGAAGGCATTTCACAAGCGGTGCTTCTCTTTTGGTCTTTATCTTCTACAAGGTTGAATCTCACATAATGACCAAACAACGATACTGTTTGGACAACATTCATATTTGCCATCACATTGTCAAACGCGTCAGTCTTTGATTTTCCAACAGAAACTGTTATCGGCAAATCTCGCAGTTTTTCCGGGAAAACCCAAGTCCCGAGGTCAATGGAGCCGTTCTTTATGGATTGAAAGAGTTTTAACATAGTACATTTCTCGGAAAACCCACCAACTATATGCCAGGGAAGCAAAACAGTTGATCCCTTCCGAATTTGGGCCGAAATTAATGCCACGTGAAACAAACCTTTTGATCTGACCGCCATTTGCATTGCAATGCTTATCTGTTTACTCGGAACTCCAAGGTCGCACACTTTACCTTAGCGTAATGGAGTCGGCCGAGGATTACCGATTGAGTTTTAGTGATTCTAAAATACGATCGGGATGCGGTCGGCGAATTCCGGAATTTTTTTTTTCAGTCGATCTGCGCACGAGAGAATTTTTATTTTATTCATTTGATGATAAAAATGGGTAATGCGCATTGTTAAAAGACATGCGGGCGGGCCTGAGAACCAAGTTATTAATTTTTTTAGGCCTTAGATATCAGTTTTTTTATTCTTTTTTTCTTTCTTTTTTAATGGATGTTTTGGTGTTGTTGTTGTTTTTGGTTGCTATGTTTATATTAAAGGAAACTTAAGAATAGTACCTGAAAATGTTCCTTCTGTAAGCCCTGATTAAATTCAATAAATGGATGAGAGCAGGATAATTAATCCCCTGAAATTAATTATCTTGCCTGTTTCAGGAAATCTAAGGTCTTTCTTTATCTGTTATATGTATTACCGTACACATGTGTCTGCAAGTGATGTTTGTTTGAAGTTGAGGCAAAGCCTAGGTATCATTGCATTGGTATCAATTCTTTGTTTTTTTTAACACATTTTATTTCATCCCATGTTAACCCACTTTATCCCGTGGATATGACTCATTGGATATTTTATTGATATCCCACAGTTGTGACTTTACAATGGGATTTGCGTAGGCATAATGAAGTAAAATAATGTGGAGTTTTATAAACAGTGTAAACATTGATTGTGGTGTATAAAACAGTGGATAAATAGATCTCATATGATTTGTAGTATAATATGATTTTTATCCAACTTGTGTGTTTTATCCCCTCTCTAAGGCTCAAGAAAAAAACACTTTAGTTGTTGGATGAAAATCATATCCAACTACAAATCACGAAATCCTATATATTCCAGTTCTTTACATCTTCTGCCGGGCATTTATTTTTCATCATTGTTAATATAAAGAGGATGGAATTCAAAGTTTTTTTCATTTCTCGATATTAATTGTCATAGCGGGGCCCTTCCTGACTGGTCAGTTTTCTAGTTATTATTTTGCTTACATGTAAATAAGAAAAAAACCAAAAACTTGCCATACTATGATAATCATTCAAGTAAAATGTGAACAACAAAGATAGATTTAGCTTTAACGTTTCTACGTACGGGTTATAAAAACCTGTCTTGCTGCTGACTTGTCAGGAGAATTTGTCAATAGGTATTGTTCTGCAGTTTGTTGACTAAATTTTCTGCATTTTTCTAGAAATTGGGGTATGCATCTCTTGCTATTCCTTCCAGGCTGAGACTGAACGCATCCACTGATAGAGCTAGTTCGACCTGAAATAGAGAGACATCTGACTGTTCCATCGTATTGCAAATATAGAATATCCCAATTTTGTTTTGATCTCGGCCCTGGTATCAGCCCCAGCGGTTGGTATCGGCTTGGGCCGATACCATCCGAGGGCTTATACCAGGGACGAGATCAAAACAAAAGTGTGATGTTGTTTATATCATATATCTAAAATCAAAGACTTTAATTCAAATTTAAATTCCAAATAAGGAATATAATTTATTATGAAGAAGCTATAGATTTTTTTTTCGGATTTACAAAACGTGTTCGTTTTTATTTCTTTTATATGTGTTAAAACTTTTAGAGTTGTCGGTCTTTGTTGACAAACCATCGTCATTTGAAATACAGTAGAAGGGAGACTGTCGTCTGAAATGAAGCACTATCTTCTAGAATTCAAAATTATCGCGAGAGAAACTTCCCGCCTACGCAGCTTCGTTATGAGTCAAATTCTTTCACTGGGATTTCGTAAGTTTCTCGTCAGATTCCATTCATAAAGACCCATACTGTTATAGCAACTAGAAAGTTGTTTGAGAACGTTCATAAGCGCGTCCATTACTTTAACCCTTTATTTTTTACAGTCTAATCTCTGGTTTTCTAAGATAAAGTCCATCCGTTCCATCCTTCTCTATATCCTCAATAATTTAAACGTTGATTGATATTAAATAAAGCGTGCTATTGTTCTAAATACACAACCGTTGTATAGGTTACCTCCCCTTACTTAGATACACATCACTCTTTGGCGCTATTTTTGAATTATTATTTTTCAATTTTCGGTAATAAATAAAAATATTCAGACGTGTAAGGTGATAATTTGTATTATGTATTCGTTATTCTATCGTTATTTCACAAACTAGTCTTAATTTAAAGCAGCGATATATGGAAATTATCAATTTCAAATTTGAGGGCAATACACCCCCTTGACGACGGGCTGAGACAGAGAAATATCAGCCCCGAGGGCGATACAGCCCTAGCTTCCAGTTGCTGTCTCACCTAGTCCAAAACACGTGTATCAGGGCTGATACCCTACTGGGTATATGATATATAAGTATATTTGTAACTTTTCCCAGGTATTGAATAATGTCTGTACAACAACTTTGTGTAGTATCTACTTTGTAAAAAGTAATATTTTAATCTTTGAGATAGCAGATCTGCCAAAAAATTGGCTTTTTGTTGAGCAGTTCGATGTTGTAGTCATAAGCCCAGTAGTACGTGTTCCAAACCAGAATGTATTGGGATGGATACTATTTGCTGAAATAAGTCATTATTGTAGTGTTGTTCGTTATGACAAACACCTGCTGGTTCCTCAATAATTGTTTGTGTGAATAGCTAAACAAGAGGCCACCTGGGTAGCATATAACCCATACACAAACGTGTCGAGGAGTCTCATTTATGCATTATTTAATTAAGTTTCATTCTGGAGTAGAACAATTATAAATTTGTAATGACGACCACCTCGCTGCCTTAAATATTTAAAAAAAAACCTGTGAAACCTATCATTTTGGCGAAAAACTTAAAGATCTGGTCTAAAAAATTATGAATTCAGATTTCCATTCAGGTGTGTGAGAGTAAAGAAGATAATTTTTTAACATTATATGCATGAACACCTATACATCTATTTTGGCCCTGTCAGGCCAAAGTCAGTTTTTTATACATATGTGTGAGAGTAGAAAAGAACATTTTTAAACATGATATGCATTAACACTATATTGCCCCCTCATGTCCCGAACCCCTAGGTAGAGGAGTTAGTGGGCATCATAACCATGTATTCAGTTTTTTGCTCACATGTGTGGGATTAGAGAAGATTTCTTAAGATTTAATACATTTTTACTATTTGGCCATATTGACCCCACCATAGAGCCTGCACCCCTAACGTATGGGGTCATGGATATTATAACCAGACATTAAGTTTTTAACAAATATATACGGGAATAAAGAAGAGATTTTTAAGATTGAATTCATTTTTACTATATGGCGAAAGTGGCTCCACCCTAGAGCCTGAACCCCTGACCCTGGGGTCATGAATTTCACAATTTCGGTAGAGGGCCCCATGGATATAATAATCATGCATTTAGTTTTTGTACAAATATATACGGGAGTAGAGAAGATTTTCTAAGATTTAATACATTTTAAGTATATAGCCATATTGGCCCAACCCTAGAGCCTGAACCACCCAGGAGTCATGAATTTCACAATTTGGAGATGCATTTGAATCAGCAAGGTATAATCGTGCCTTTGCTACTAAATCTGCTTAAATTCATTATTCTTAACAGTTTCGACTTAGTTGACAAAAATAAATTAATTTTCCCAAAGCTTTTTCTAAAATTCTAAAGTTCTAAAATTGGAAAAAAATGCCTTTTTCCATGTCTATGAAAGCACACAGTAAAACGAGTTTCTGAGACACCTGAAAATTTGACTTTTAAAAATTCACTATGCACCTCTAGTTTAGTCTCTGTTCTAATATTAAGTGTTGTTCTACCTTTAGTTGGTGAAAAGTTGGCTTCTTCTTAGCCAGTCGTCTAAATAAGCATGGGAGTGTAAACTGCTTTGATGCAAGCGGCTTAATAAAACCAACCCTTTTTGCAACAAAAACTCCGAATGGACCTACTGGATACTTAATACTCTGATACTTTTACTGCAAACCCTACGTTTTTCTGTTTTATAAATGGATATGTACATACAGGTTAGTATCTGAACGATCTATAGAAGAGGCCCATTGCCCTGTGTTTAGTAAATGCAAAACTATCCTTAAAGTTTTCGGAAGTTTGTTTTTAAAGAGTATCCCGGGTTGCTTTGGAACAATAAAACCGTTTGAATAATGCTCTGCATATAAGTTTGAGGATTTCATTTGCATTTTTAACTATAAGACATTTAATTTCCCCCATTTTTTTTTCTCTGGGTCCTTCAGAATTTCTGGTAACAAAATGTTTGAGTATTCCGCCATCTTTACTATTGGATTTTGGAGCCATGTGTGACTGGATTTGGGTAGCAAATATTTTCCCCTTTTGATTTTTGATGGCTGAGAATTTGATTTTGCTGTGTTAGTCCTATCTGAAAGTCTGCAGGCATGAGGCTTCTCTGTTGTATCGAGCTGTCCACAACACCAGCTCTTTTCCTGATCCAAAGCCGACTTCAGATTTATCAGTACCGTCTTTAAGGTCACTTAATTGTATGTCATATGCCTCGTATGTTCTCGTACATCTTGCCTTCTTGTGCACACGAGAGCATTACCAGCAGATGTTTGCCCCCTTCTAAGGGTACTTTCAATAATTCATCTTTCCCAGATAAGTATAGAATACTCAAGGTATAGACATGGATATTGCGTCTGGCAAAAAACAGCTATTTGAATTATCTAATACAAGTCATCAATGTTTACTATAACACTTGTAATCCCCCCCCCCCCCCCCAACAAAAAAAATAAATAAATAAAAAGTGGGCCTTCCAACTAATGAACATTTGGACTACTTGGAAGACAATTTTTTCCCTATATAATTCTGTCGTGAAGCCAAATGTGTGCCATAAACCTTGAATATTTTTTTTAGAGAATGCTTAATTGTTTTAGATTATGCTTAATTGTTTTAGATTACTTTTAACAAACTGCATATTTATCATTTTGTTTTTAAGAAAAAAGTTAACTTATTGCATTTCTGTTTTTAACAGGTCAATATACTAGACGTGGAACCTGCACATTATGTTTAAAACAACCTCTCCGTACAAAGTATGTAAGTGCTCGAAATGCAGTGGTGACGCAGAGTACATTTGCTTAACATGTTCATGTAAGATGTGCGTCAAGTGCGAGCAATATCATGTTAATGATATCAGATCTACTGGCCATAACGTGGTTATAATCTCTGAAAAAGAATACGAGGGCAAAGAAGACATACATTCGAAATATATAGACGAAAACGCTACAATTAAGCGACAACAATACCGAGAAATTATTCACACAATTAGGAGTGATACTATTTTAAGAAGACGTTTTATTCTGAAGGAAATAAAAAATGACATCAATACCTGTCATACACAAACTTACGATGTTCAATCAGAGATGCAAAATGTCGCGCAAAACATGAAAGATATGCTTGATAATTGGATTCGGAAGATTGATTCCCCACATAGATGTTTAAACAAAAAGAAAGAATTAGAGAGATATTTTTCAGTTTTACAAAGATTTGAGCAAAATGATGAACATTCATTTATCAGACCGGTTCGATTTCTGTCATTTCTGTCATTCTTTAAAAAAAAAGGCATTCAGGCCGTCAATTTTCATATAACATACCACAAACGGCTCCACATGACTGATTCAATTAAAAGAAAGGATTTGAAAAAGTTATTAAGCGGGAAAATTAATAAGAAACGTGTACGTTCAATAGGAAATGAGTGTCTGTTTGATCTAATGCAAACACCTGAGTTACAGAACTCTTTTTTCGTCGGGGATCCTGGGTTTCAATGCCATCACATTTCGGTTCTTACTTCAGACCGATTCTGGGTAAATAATGACACAATGCTTTTTTTGACAAGCTCTGAAGGTGACATTCTTTTTGACGTGGAAGACTTTCATGGTGGTTTACAAAGCTCTGCATTTACTGGGGGTGTGCACACAGTAAACAGTAAGCAGGAATTATTTTATTTAAATCGACGCTTCAATATTAAAAAACTTTCAAATGATATGAAAACAAAAACGACATTTGTAAAAAGAACAAACTTTTTACAGACACCAAGATGTATGTATTCGTCCCGTCGCACTGGCGATCTACTGGTTGGTACCATAACGGGTATTGTTAACCGGTACAACCAATCAGGAGAACTGATACAGTCGATTAAAGACAATGCACAGGGACAGAATCTGTATAAAAAACCAATTTATCTCACTGAAAACAACAACGGGGATATTGTAGTGTCTGATTTGCTAAATGGTGTGGTGGTGACAGATTACCATGGACGGCATCGTTTCTCCTTCAGCATGCATCCAAATGGAAGAGTTGTAAGGCCTTTTGGAATTTGCACCGATGAGTTGTCACACATTATCGTGTATGATAACAATAACCTTACATTATTAGTTATCGATAAAAACGTGAATTTCATACGTGATTTGTATATTGAAGCAATTGAGCCACAATGGTTTTCACATGAATTTGGAATGTATCGAAGGGATGTTACTCCATTATGCCTCAGTTACGATGTCACTACTCATCGTCTTTGGGTCGGAACATGCAATGCTAACAAGCTGTACATTTACCAGCATATTACTGGACAGAACGCATTCAATGGTAAGAGAGATATATATATATATATATATATATATATATATATATATATATATATATATATATATATATATATATATATATATATAATCCAAAAATGAGTGAAAGGTGATATCACACAGTATAAATAATCAAAAAAGAAAATGAACAGTTCCAAAGTTTCTATTCACTAGCGCTTTCTGGATTTACATCCTTCTTCAGGTGAATGTACATAAGTTATGAACTTGTTTTCCTTAGAAACGTTTACTATGACGTCATGATGTAACGAGAGTCTTTTCAGGGAAGGAATAACTCCATGACGTCATAATACAATATAAAACGTTAAAGTTTGGGAAAACTATATATATGCACACACTGTATATATATGTGTGTGTTTACGTTTATTCCCTATATAAAATATCTTCATATCGAATGTAAACGATGTATATCTTTAAGAAAAGTAAACAATGCAATTGAACGGGGCATGTTCAAAATTTGGTAATTTGTTTCCAATTTTGATATTAACAGTACTTAAGTAAGGCATTTCTAATAGTCAACCAAAATGTCAGCGTAGGTCGTTGAAATTAAAGTTGGATACAGAGCTCAGAATTCTTTGTTATGTTAACAAAACTAAGGTAATATTCTGTTTACATTTTGAAATTTCCATGTTTAGACCTACAAGGAATGTGCCAAATGCCAGGAACTGTATATTTATGTTTATTACTTATCAGCAGATAGAAAAAAAAGCTTGAAAAAGAACCTTTTACGGTAAACTGAACAATTGTCAACAAAATATAGCGCGAGAAAAACAGGAATTGTATGATCTGCAGTTTGCTCATAATTCTCTGACTGAAACTCAAATTTTGGCTTATCATTACAAATGTCTTACTAAAGCATGATAAATTACAAGAAAAGGAAAATTAAACTTGACCAAAATCGTGACAATGCCCCTTTAAAGATTGTAATTGGCAAAACATAAATGTAAACTCTTAGGTAGCAAGGGACAGTTTCGGATAAAGTACCCGTCAATATTTTTGTAAAATTGAGAGTTGCTGTACTTAAAGGCTTATGAGTGTTTTTGATATGATTTTTAATGATTATCATTAGTTAGAGGGGTGTTGTTGAAATTGATATCAAATATGCAGGCCCCATATGTTAGGTACATGAGAATCAGAAGTAAAATGCGAAACCTGCGGCTATGACTGTTGTGTTGACTTTACACAGTGAAATTGCAAGTTACCGACAGGAGGTAAAATAACACGAAAAGTAGGTGGATGGGACATTTTAAACTATACACCGGTAAGTTTCTGACATGTGATAGTGCAACATGCACGCGGTACAGAAGGTCAACCCTCTGCAGGGAATTAGCTGGGGGAGGTCTAATCAAGAAAAATAAGCAAAATATGAAAGGGTCAGAATCTCATAAAAACCAGTATGTAGAATTTTTTACAGGTTTTGACTAGTAATTTTCTTCAGAAATTGGAGATTGGTCTTATAAAGAGTGAATTAAAGGTATTTGTGCTGAATGGGAACAAAGGAAATTCTAGTAACAGAGTTCCTTAGACATGCATCACTTGGCTACAATGAATTTCATAAAAATTTGTCCCCTGCCACCTTAAGTGTTTTAGAGTTTTTTGTCAAGTACACGTACATTTCAACATTAGTAAGTCGTATCAAAAAAACAACTACGCATATATTTTAGTAAACAAATTATAAGGGATCAATTAGCAACGTCAATAGATGTAGTACATAATTAAACAATAAGGAAATGCTCGCTCTCAAACAATAATTGTTTGAGAGCTTTATTATCCATTTGAGACTTGCTGTAGTCGGGTACTATTCACAGATTTGCTCTAAAAAAATAAAGCCCATTAATGATCATAAATACAACATTACAAGAAAAGTTTAGAATATTAATACATATGCATTACGTAGAAGAAAACAAAACTAACGTAAAATGTTTCTTCTTTTCAAATCACATTTTCCAAGAAATGTAAATAAGAAGTTTTCATATTCCTACGTTACCTGCCTCTTTACTCTTTTTTACGAAAATATATACATGCACCAGTCTTTGATTGACAATTCATTCACCAATGGAGATTGCTTATATTATTACAACAAGTTTAGCATTTTAAAAAAGCTTACCGCTTATAGAGCAAACCCTTAACAGCAATAAGATATCAAAGACAATTTAATTTTAATCCATCCTTAATAAATGTCGCCTTTTTCTCCATGCAATGGCTTGCCACACTTTTTAAAAAAAAAATATGTGTAATTTAAGCGTGCGTGCTTAAAATGGAAATTTGTTACAGCATGTTATTTATTGGAGATCGGCTGTAGTAGATGAAAAAAAAATATCTTAGGAAGGGTCGTATCACTACAGTAAAATCGAAGTTAATACATCAGCATTCAATATCAATCAGTTTACTGGTAATAGTTTTACCTTATCTTATATACAAACTTGCTTACTGATATTGGCCATACAACATGGGGGCCCAGGGGTAATTATTCTAAGTCGAAAAATGACCCCTGGCCATTATTGTCCGGGGGTCATTTTTCTTCTTTACACCGGCACTATATTTGCCTTTGCTTGTCAACATCATCGGGTACTAGTTTTAAGATAGCTTTTCGGCAAGATGGATTTCATGTAATGTATGTACAGTTGTGTAGAAATCTGCATATACCTTCTTTCTGGTGAACAGCTTAAGGAATCAATAGGGTGGTCTAATTGGATAATTATTATCAGGTAGGGAGGTAGTCATCAGAATATCATTATTTTTCTACTTCAGATTGAAACTTAATTAAATGCATAAATGAGACTCCTCGACAAGATGGTGCATGGACTATGGTACTCAGGTGACCGTCAAGGACTATTAGCCTCTTGTATAACAAAACGAAAAGATTTTTTATACAAACTAACGGATTAATTTTACTTACCCAATTATTATGATAATATATTCTTAGCAAATCTATTTCATAAGTTCAAACAAGAGTAATATCAGTTAAAATACATATTCATAATCATGTTATTTAAAGATAACATTATTATGGATAGTATTCACACAAAGGAAACCCCGGTTTACTGTAACATTGACAACTTTTCTCTTGTTTTAAAAACAGTTTAATATGGTTTATATTATTTCAGAAATCGATGAATGGGAAGATTCAGAAATTCTAAAACAGAAAAAGGCATTAAAAGCCCGAAGGATTTTTAAAGACGAGGACATTTTGAAAAAACACCTGTCTATCAGCGGATACATACATGGTACCAAAAACGGACTTGAAGTAGTTAAAGTTTTTCTACGATACGATGACAAAATTGCAAAATTGGAGATAAAGGACAATATCTTGGAGGGACTTAAAGAGGAATTTATCATCATTCCTAAACGAATAAAAAAATTAAAAAAAAAGCTGACTTCAATTACAAAAAAAGAAAATTCTACTCCTGGAGTTGATGTTGTAGAAATGAATCGTGTAGGTAGAATAATAAGTAACCGAGCATCATATGTATATAAAAACCATTCAGACGTATTTGGACTTCGGATAAGTAATGTAAGATGCGTTGACGGCAAGTTTAAGCAAGAGCCATGCATTGTTATATATTGTTTAGACAAATCATTCATACCGTCCGGCGAAAACAAATTACCAGAAACACTAGAAGGATATCCTTGTGATATACGAGAAAACATTATCATGTTTGGAGGAGGACCAAGTATAGGATCTAGCATCGGGATTCCATACAATGGATCATGGGGTTCTGTCGGATTTTTCGTTAAATCAAATGTTCCTTCCTTGATACCTGTTTCTGGTTTTCTCACAGCAGCTCACGTAGCAATCAAAGAATTAGACAAACTACACGACGAAAAGGCATTACTGTCAGAATGCAAGCAAAGAAAACGCTGTGAATTTGCCAAACAAACTCATTTTATTGTGCAGCCAGCATGGCCACATAGCGACGGTGGTAAACCTGTTGGAGAAGTTGTAGAATCGTTCTGTGGAAACTATAAACCATATGGAGAAGGAAAATATAACCCTTCTTTTGGAATGGACGCAGCTTTTATAAAGACATATCCTCCAATGCCAGAAGGTAAACAAATTCAAAACATTTATTTTTCTGAAATAAGTGTTAAAGAGGCACTGTTTTTAGTTTTGAAAGATTTAAGGTCAGACGACACGTCCTTCAATTTTACATAACTATCTCCAGGAATGTCGCTACTTTGTCAAGTTTTCTTGCATAAATGTAGGGTACCTTATTAGGCATTTATGCAAGATACTAGAGTATGCATTTTCCTCTTTAACCTTATTGAAAGTACAATTGAATTGCTGACACATGTACAAAAATGTTTGGTATATGTGTGTGTGTGCATATATATATATATATATATATATATATATATATATATATATATATATATATATATGTATGTCTCTGTGTGTGTGTGTGTGTGTGTGTGTGTGTGTGTGTGTGTGCATATATATATGTGTGTGTGTGTGTGTGTGATATTTTAAATATTTAAAAATGACAAAATATAATAATGATTTAATTTGATATATTAACAGGTCGTTGAAAATTTAAAAATAATCATCATTTTTCGACGATTGTCTAGTCTGACATTAAAAAAAAAAATGAAAAAAAAAAATTGTTAATTGATATCTCAACATTTTTTATAAAAAAAAATGCAAATCCATGTTCATTGCATTTAATTACTGCTGATCATTCATGTTTCAAAACTGATCTTTCGTACAGTTAAAGATAGCATCATGGAAGTCATGGATGAAAACAGTTTAATTTATGACAGATCCACAAAAGTATTAAAAAGGGGAATCGCGACTGGAGAAACCAATGGGATTTTAATAAGTAACACCGCCTCAATTGCTGTAAGAAGTGAATCGAACAATAAATATGTATATCAGTTCGATAACTGCTACGAAATAAGAAGTAGTGAACAAAGCAAACCGTTTTTTGAAGCAGGAGATTCTGGTTCTGCTGTTTTTGTGCATGAATGGAACAAACTAAAACCCCTTGGAATTGCATTTGCCTTTGATGCTGTTGGAACAACATGTGCATGCAGGATAGACCAGATTGTTCAGGCTTTCAATCTGTCTATTTATCAAGAGGAAGAAGATATGGACACACAGGATGATTGATAAATCTACTATTGACCTTTTGTTTTCTTTATGTTTAGGTACAGTGGTAACAACGTTATTGTTGACAAGCCAATCGTGTTCAATAGTTCGTGTAACGTGGGTGGTCGTTCGTGTTACGTGCGGGATCGTGCGTTTATCAGGAAAATTGGTTTGCGTTTTTTATCGTGCGTGATCGTGCGGTTTTTTCGTTTTGTAACTTTTTTTAAGGAATGCAAGAATTTATTCTTAAAACAAAAACAAGTAGTTTTTGTAAAACAATGTGAATTTAAAAACTTTTTTTTTTATATAAGAATATTGACAGTTGTTAACATTCATTCTCTCTTTCGTCGTTAAATACATTTTTTTATTTCCAAAGCTCATTCAATCCTTTGTTCGGTCGAGTTAGTTTTGCTTAATTTTATAATCAGCCTATATCAAGCATCCATTGTATCTTGACACATAATTTCCATCATAATAGCAAGAGCGACACGTTGAATGAAAGCGGCCAAGCTTACCCATTCCCCGTTTTAAACTAAACGATTGTTCCCAACGTTTTTCTTTCAAATGAGAATACGATACGCATTATTATCTGGTTGATTGTATAAACATTTGTTTGAAAGAAAAAAATTTAGACGCTTTAAAATTAAGAATAAATAGAAATAAATCAGTTATGTACTGTAAATTATGAAAATATTGGATGTGAAAAATCGAAATTCAATGGAACAAGGTAACAAATTTACCTGTATCCCTGCAGAATTAAATCGTACGTAAGAGAATTAAATTACATAAACAGTCAACTAGTATGTAAATAATTTAGTGTAGTTTATGCATTATTCATTTCTATTACACGTAATTTTCTTTAACTTATGATAGAAGTTAATATTCGTTATGGAGACAACAAAATAATTTGTGTGTGAATCCTTTATATTTGTGTATGGATGTGTAAAAGTGTTAACTAGTAAAAAATTTAACAGTGCATGACTAAAGTACATGCCGCTTTTCAATAAAACACAAACATAAAGCAATACAAATTAAAGTAAAACGTTTCCTTAATTCTAATCTTAAAAATTAATTTTGATTTTGCGTGTTTAATGGTGTAGAATCGTTCGGTTGCGTGTTTTATCGTTTTGGTTCGTGTATCGTGAAAATTCAGTAAGTAAGTGATCGTCCGTGTATCGTGCGTGATCGTCCGTGTATAGTGCGTGATCGTTCGTGTATCAGAATCGTGCGTGTCGTTTGTCAACAATTCCGTCGTTTCGATTGACGAGTTATCGCTCTTGAATGCAGGTATAAACACTTCCGGTAGAATTGAAAGTAAGCATAAAGTCAAATCCCCGCTATAATTTGAACCAAACATTATGCATTTAGATAGTAAAACAACGATAAAAGATATTCTTAATTACAAGAAAACCGATATTAAATCGTATTTAAAGAGTAAAGGTAAAAAAAATAAGCGGCACGAAGCTTGAACTGGCGAGAAGAGCGTACGAAACAAACAAGGATGACGATGTAAATATTAAGTCTGTTGTCAATTCTGAGCCCAATCTAGTCGATGAAAAAATAGTTTCAATAGACTCTTTAAAAACCGGCTGGACTTCTGAATATCTCACAATGATGTTGAAAATTACCTATTACACAGCAGTCACAGGACGGAAGACAAGGAAAGGATGGAGTGTTATCGTCAATTTATCAGAGGTTTTAACTTTTTTAAGGAAGGATACGTACAAAAAATAATGATTAACTGGGAGCAGTTGATAACCTATTACCACCCTAAGAACAGCTGCCTACGTCAATATTACCTGAGAAACCGTGCCTTATTGCAAATTCCGCCATAAAAACAGCTTAGCTACGGTGTTTGTCAACAGGACGATTGTCAACCAACACGCCTTTGAAGGGGCGAGTATATGGATGTGGAAAGTTTAGGGGTAAGCCATGACCAGGAACTGGGAAGGTTCATACATGCAGCAACTGGGACTATGGCCTAGAATCGTAATTATTAGAGGATACTTCATCCGAAAACCAATGACCGGTATATCAACCTTCGATACACGTAAATGAACAGAAATAATCATATTCTAAGTTAAACATGTTAAATAACTGGACAATGTAGATAAGTAGAAACTTGCGTCGAACATGTAAGTCAATGAAGCCATTAATTAAGGTTCAATAGCATGTACATGTAATGCTGACACGACATTGTTTAGCTAACTGTCAGCTAGCAAAGTATTGAGTGTAAATTATTGGATTAAACGTTTACATTCCAATTGTTAGTCGGTGTATTCAAGCTCAAATATATTAAGACCCTTTTCATTGTATTCATTAAGTGTCGATTATTAACGGGTGTTGCTAATACGCGGAACGGAACGGAAATGGAAAATATCATATCACGTTTATCGCTTTAAAAGGGTATAAACTGGCCAGAAACGATTTACTTTGTATCATTTATTCATATTTGATGGATGATAATCAACGTGTGGATGTCTTATTGATATTCTTATAAATGTCTATCAAATTCAATTGGCTTTAGTTAAGTACGAAACGAAAAAAATCAAATGTATACAAATTATGAAATATTAACATGATTAAATGAATAAATAAGCTTTTACTTCTTACTTATTTTCTGATAAAGTATTGCTGGCACATCAGCGTAACGTGCTCAGTTAATGAGAGCGTTTCATGTGTTAAATGTGTGGTCAAATGGCAGAATCTACCCGGCTTGGTGGTGAGTTACAGTAAAACCCTGTTACTGCGAACTTTAAGAGACTTGTGAATTTACTTCGTTATATTCTTAAAATCCATATTAATTATGAATTCGTAAAGTATTTATAGTCAATGCGCGGAAAAACAATTTGGCTACCTCAATACCGGAAGTCTAAATGGGGTACTAATTACAAAACCCACAGAAGATATGTTTCCGTATATAAAAGTAAAACTCGTAGATTACTGTTTTGTAAAAGCAAAAAAAAAAAAAAAAAAAAAATACACTAAAATTGATTTTATTTCTGCGTAAAGATTTCTTTGATAGGCATAAGGACTACATTATTTCATACTGCATGTACAATTAAAAAAATATATATTTTTCAAATGTAAACTCAACCACCTTTGATAATAATGGCAATGCACAATTTATTTCTTAGAAAAGAAGATTTCAATTATTGTTTGTTTTTTCATGAGTTCATATATGATTTTACTCTGTTGAAAAGATCGTTTTTCGCTGATATTCTGTCGCGTCGTTTCTAGTCCGCGACGAATGATATCGACCGCTGAGGCTATGTCACGGAATATTGGTGGTTTTTCCTCCGGTTCCGAATCGGAGCTAGACTCTGTGTGATTATAATTTTTGTCTAGAAGCTCAGTCACAATATCAGCGTCCGTTTCTTACGTCATAATCAGGCCTGTATAAGCTGTCACGAAGTCGGTGAAAGTAATTCCTGCAGGCGTCAGTCTTTTGGCGAGTTCTGCCAGCGGAATGTCGTCGTCTGAGTCGTGAGCTGAAGATGCTGATAAAGGTACATGTACAAGGCATGAAAGCGGCATGCCATCTTCCGCGCTGACACCATCTTTGGAATTTAAAGACAACGAGAAACCGGCCTTACTAAAACAGTTACCAAAACAAAAGCTTCCAACGTTGTCCCAAGCGGCGGTGGTAGTGCGTATGGCTTTGAGAACATTTGGAGATTGACTTTGCTGTCACTGATAATATAACGAGGTTTTTTTTAATAACAACTTGCACCATATATATCCATAACTAGTGTCATTTATATCCCTTAGGCCAATCATGTACATGTACACTTCATAAGGAGACGAGAATAATATTTATCGTAATTATTGAGAGATCATACTACACATTTAAGAGAAATAACAGAAAAATAAAATGTTAAGATAACTTTTAAATACCTTTTTAATGTATTTCATCAATCTCTCTCTGTTTTTTGTCTACAGATTTTAGATAATTCCCTGACCCATAGGCTGGAAGACTAAAGTAGTATTGGGCTGGTAGAAATGAAGCGTGAATGACGTTTGGGATGTGCAGAACAATTATCCACAAACTTTAAGGTCTTGCGCTTTAGGCGAGGAATTTTGTACCAATGGCTCTATTCCATTCGATATATAAGATGCACGCCATCTATGATTTGTTTTTTTTTTGAGCGCGATATGTGGCTGGAAGGGAATATACATTCTTAAAACAACGGGGGTTTTAAATTTTAATGGGCAACAGTTATTGTTTAATTTAAAAAAATCGCTGTAAACATTGTCGAGATTTGTTATTTTT
This sequence comes from Magallana angulata, assembly GCF_025612915.1. Taxonomy (NCBI): domain Eukaryota; kingdom Metazoa; phylum Mollusca; class Bivalvia; order Ostreida; family Ostreidae; genus Magallana; species Magallana angulata. The sequence continues at coordinate 37,903,576 of NC_069112.1, forward strand.
TACGCCTGTGTGACATAAAGTCAGCTTGCCATATCCATAAATTCGTTATGTCAGGATTCGTTTTATCCTCAATACTAGTATTTATTAAAGATTTATTAAAAACTTTGCCGGAGACAGAAAAATAGTTCGTTATACCTATAAATTTGCTATATCCGTGTTCGCTATAAACAACTAAAGTTGCCTTACTTTACTTACTTGATAATTAGTGGAGATGAAGAGTGATCTCACTGTGGTTCAAAATTTCTTGAAATCGAATTATATTCGAGCCGCATAAAATATTTGCTCTACGGTATGATTTATTTTACCCACTAACAAGAAACAAAGATATTCTGAAAGATAAGTCAGGAAGAAAATGTAGTTTATAAATGAGAAATTGCTTAAATTATAGAACATTGGAAGTGCTGCAGTTATACTGTGGGTGACACAAGGAAAGGCATCTTATGAGTAATGGCAGATGGTGATGTTTCAGAAGTTAAGAAAATATTTGTTACACAGTTTACAGGATTTGAAATGATAAATCTTAATATCAGGGAAATACATTACAAGGGCATATGTAGAATTATGATACTGCCAAACAGAGTTAGTTGATGCTATTATCAAGTGGTCTTAAATTGTTGAATGCAAAATACATGACTTTGTTAATGAGAATAATTAATGAATGCTGTGGTAATCTTAGAAATATGAGTAATTAGCCTAATTGTACAAAATCCAATATTTTGGAGACATGCCATCTAGGACGTGCCAAGAAAAAGAAAGTCTGGCAGTATAAAAGTACACTATCATATAATAAACTGTATGAGGTGAATAATGCGTTTTATAGGGGTTTAAGCAAGGACAATGGTAAAAACATAAATTGTTTAGGTTGGAATTGTGTAAAACCCCAGAGGATTGACCCGACGGATGGAGTATTGACTGTCGCTGTAGTTTTACTTTGTAGTAAAAAGGGGTTATATGTTATAGTGTTCTGCACCTAGGGAAGGTAATAATATGGTAGTATGAACAGTAACACCATCTGTAGTATGTAAAGGTTAACCAGTATTTATATGGTAATTCTGCAATGAGAATGCAAAATTTTCCTCTCTAAAGTTTGTTTTGTGTGCTTAAGTTTATATGTTAGGACTTTATATTAAGCAACGAGAACTTTCTCACTGACAAGAACTGTGACTGCTGACAAATACGAGGGTCGAATCTGTGCAGTTTTTCCCTTGACTTACAGTGGGTTGTTTTGTTTATCTTTTTTGAGTTCTTTAAATATAACTGAACATGTAAACTAGAAGAATATTCTGAAAGAACTATGCCAAGCTGTAGAATGTTATACATGCTAAATATCCCCAGCTGAGTTTTTTTTATACAGTAGGTCCCCTATATGGACCTTTAAGCACATTAATTGAGGTTGATTAGTTGTATCTGGAAAAGAAAGACGCTGTTAAAAGATCGCTGACGTCTGGTATCAATGTACGAATTAAGGTATGCATATTTCGCAAAGGTTTGAACGAACCCATAACGCTCATGTATCAGGAAGCAGTAATATGCAGGCCAGACTGCTTTTCCACTATTCCAGGGGTAGTGATTGACATGCATGCTACGGACTTTTTACTAGTGAAAATACTCCAATTTATTTTATAAATGTTTGACCAAGTGTTATTAGAAGAAAGGTTATAAATTCTAAAGCAGTTGCATGCGATACAAATTCATAGAATATGAAAAGATTATACTTTTTAAGCTAATAAAAAAACCTGATTTATAGGTCAGTGTTGTATTATCAAACAAAATACTGTACAAAAAGTACGTTTGTGACACGCGCAGCCAGGTTTGACAATACCTGATAATCAACATTGCTTAAAATTTGATACAAGTTAATACTTACTGTAGTTGATCCTATACCTACCAAAGACCTCAATGTGTTCGAAAAATTTGAATAAAAAGGATACCGAACCCGATATGAATCGCGAACACCTGATTGTTTGGCTGAAGCTAACCCTATCCTCCTTCGTATCAAAAATAAGGTTAAGGCTGCTGTTGCTTGTTAAAATGAATTTATCATTAGGGATAAGTTCAATTATATAATACGTAATGAAAGGGTTAACACATACTTTTACAAATGTAACCATTAACAACACCTTTATTTTATTAATGTTCAATCTTGTGTTAATGAAAGATAAAGCTTGTTCTTTCTTGATTTATGTTCAGTAGCCATTATGTTAATATATTGATGACTAGTAAACAAACTTTGTTCCAAAACTGCTTGATTGAACAGATGTAAATACATGCAATAAAGTCAAGTAAATTAGTTATGCTCAGCCAAACAATCATAAATATATTAGATATGTGGATACTTCTGTAATTTAATAATGTTTGTGATCAATAGCTATATAGGTGTATAGCTATTTTGTACCACGACATAATGTTATCAATCCGGAACACAATGGCGTTTCGAACGGAAGTCAGATATGTTTTGACGATGAAGCCTTCCACCTTAAAACAACGGGGGTTTTAAGTTTTAATTGGCTACAATAATTGTTTAATTTAAAAAAATCGCTGTAAACATTGTCGAATTTGTTATTTTTTTACGCCTGTGTGACATAAAGTCAGCTTGCTATATCCATAAATTCGTTATATCAGAATTCGTTTTAGTCTCAATACTAGTATTTATTAAAGATTTATTAACAACTTTGCCGGAGACAGAAAAATAGTTCGTTATACCTATAAATTTGCTATATCCGTGTTTGCTATAGACAACTTAGGTTGCCTTACTTTACAAACTTGATTATTAGTGGAGATGAAGAGTGATCGTACTGTGGTTCAAAATTTCTTGAAATCGAATTATATTCGAGCCGCATAAAATATTTGCTCTAAGGTAGGATTTTTTTACCCACTAACAAGAAACAAAGATATTCTGAAAGAAGTTTATAAATGAGAAATTGCTTAAATTATTGAACATTGAACGTGCTGCAGTTATACTGTGGGTGACACAAGGAAAGGTATCTTATGGGTAATGGCAGATGGTGATGTTTCAGAAGTTAAGAAAATATTTGTTACACAGTTTACAGGATTTGAAATGATAAATCTTAATATCAGGGAAATACATTACAATGGCATATGTAGAATTATGATACTACCAAACAGAGTTAGTTGATGCTATTATCAAGTGGTCTTAAATTGTTGAATGCAAAATACATGACTTTGTTAATGAGAATAATTAATAAATGCTGTGGTAATGTTAGAAATATGAGAATTAGCCTAATTGTACAAAATCCAATATTTTGCAGACATGCCATCTAGGACGTGCCAAGAAAAAGAAAGTCTGGCAGTATAAAAGTACACTATCATATAATAAACTGTATGAGGTAAATAATGCGTTTTATAGAGGTGTAAGCAAGGACAATGGTAAAAACATAAATTGTTAAGGTTGGAACTGTGTAAAACCCCAGAGGATTGACCCGACGGATGGAGTATTGACTGTCGCTGTAGTTTTACTTTGTAGTAAAAAGGGGTTGTATGTTATAGTGTTCTGCACCTAGGGAAGGTCAGGCACGTAGCATTGTTTTTTAAAGTGGGGGGGGGGGGGGGGGGCGACTCATCCAAAAAATCCTGACAAGCAAAAAAAAAAGAAAAAGGGAAAAAACTTTCCAAAATCTTCAAAATCCTAATCCTTAGGGGGGGGGGCGTAGTATATAACTTCAATTTCATTCATCATTCCCTTATTTTCATATCAATTTTTTACATACTCCCAAAAAGTGGGGGGACCAACTCCATGATAATTCAATTTTTTATATGTAAATTTTAAAAAATTTAAAAATAAAAAAAAAGCCCCCCCCCCTGATGCTACGTGCCTGAAGGTAATGCTATGGTAGTGTGAACAGTAACACCATCTGTAGTGTGTAAAGGTTAACCAGTATTTATATGGTAATTCTGCAATGAGCATGCAAAATTTTCCTCTCTAAAGTTTGTTTTGTGTGCTTAAGTTTATATGTTAGGACTTTATATTAAACAACGAGGACTTTCTCACTGTGACAAGAACTGTGACTGCTGACAAATACGAGGATTTAATCTGTGCAGTTTTTCCCTTTACTAACAGTGGGTTTTTTTTGTTGATCTTTTTTGAGTTCTTCAAATATAACTGAACATGTAAACTAGAAGAATATACTACGCCAAGCTGTAGAATGTTATACATTCTAAATATCCTCAGCTGAGTTTTTTAAGCACATTAATTGAGGTTGATTAGTTGTAGCTGGAAAAGAAAGACGCTGTTAGAAGATCGCTGGTGTCTGGTATCAATGTAGGAATTAAGGTATGCACATTTCGCAAAGGTTTGAACGAACCCATAACGCTCATGTATCAGGAAGCAGTAATATGCAGGCCAGACTGCTTTTCCACTATTCCAGGGGTAGTGATTGACATGAATGCTACGGAACTTTTACTTGTGAAAATACTCCACAATATTTTATAAAAGTTTGACCAAGTGTTGTCTGCTTCTATGATACTGTAAGAGTTGTAGAGAAGTATTCAGATTTGCTTTAGATCCATATGTAACAATGCCAGAGCTGGAAGTGGTAAGTACCTTTGACCAGGGTCTAGACACAACAAACCACGTGATGGATTCTTTGTCATTCGAACTCAATCTGTTTAAGGTGCTTCCAATATCGTATCTCACTGTTTCAACATCGCCTGTTATTGAGGCAACTTGCCAGATCCAATTGACATTAGTTAGAAAGTTATATGCAGAGGTTTTAGAAAATTGTCCTAAAAGTTGAGCTGAAACCTGAATATTCCTGACATAAAGATTATCTGCTTCCGTTATATACGAATTTATTTTAACTCGGACTCTTTTGCCAGCTAAAATGGATTCAACAAGCAGGTCTAAAGACCCATGTATCCCACGTCCAAAAGTGTCGTGACTGTATACTTGTGTCCAGCAATCATCTACAAGCCACATCATTGATCCAAAACTTTGAAAACTGTTCAGCTTAGTGTGCTGGCCAACATACCACTGAGAAGTTGGAATAGTGCCAGTAGTTGACCATATCGTTAACAACCAAAACACTCTTGTTGGGAACTCAAATTCCTCGCCTAGTTTAATTTGACCTAGACGCCATGGGTATTGTCCGTGTACATCCGAGCTATCACTAGACACTTCAACTGTTGTTAAACTGGTCATAAATCCAGTCTCTGGTTTTAAAACTTTAACACTAGCGCCATTGTTAACTGTATTTAACAACACAGATTTGTCTCCACATGTTCGAACCCCGGACAGCGTATTACAGTAGACAGGTTTTTCAGCAGCGCATGATCTACATTAAAATGTAGGTTAGTATATTTGTCCTATACATTTTATTCAGACAAAAATAATACCAGATGCGTATTTCGAACTCGATAGGTCAGTGTATTTCTTTTTTTTCGAGAATGGACATGCTCTACTATCGGTGTGAGTTTTAAGTACCAAAAAAAACGTCGTACTTGTGTTCAGGTTTACAATTGCACAATGGTCATAAATTCATCTACATAGAATATTCATAACAATATTACGAAAAATAACTTCTCCGTTTTGCTCTAAAAATTAGTAACTGCAGTTTAAGGACAAGTGTGAAAAAAAGTGTTTGTTGGAGATGAATGAGGAACGTGATAGTGGTAAAATAAACAGGGAGACCTTACTTGTTAATACACCGGGGAGGCCATAATTAATTGAGGCCGATTTAAGAAAATCAAGATTTCCAAGACCAAGTCCAATATTGAACAATTTAACAACTAAGTTAGTAAAAAAATATTATGGTGATGTTAATTAGTTGGTAGAAAATGGGTTGTTTATGTTTTACATCAATCGTCTGACATCGACGTTGATAGATACAGGCACGTAGCATCGTTTTTGAAAGTGGGGGGGGGGGCAGACCCATCCAAAAAATCTTGACAAGCAAAAAAAAAATAAAAATAAAAAAAGGAAATTTAAAGTTTCCGAAAATTTTCAAAATCCTAATCCGCGGGGGGGGGGGGGGGGGGGGGGGGGGGGGGCTTAACTATACTTCCAAAAGTTCAAAATTCTTCCCTACCAAAATTTGTTTCCCTCCAAATCATGGAGGGGTGGGGGGGGGGGGGTAGAGGTAACTTCAATTTGACTCCTCATTTCCTTATTTTCATATCAATATTTTTTACTTCCTTCCAAAAAAGTGGGGGGGGGGGGGGGGCAACTCCATTATAATTCATTTTTTTATATGTAAATTTTAAAAAAAAATGGTTGCTGCGAGAAAAAGTGGGGGGGGGGGGGCCCTGGCCCCCCCTGATGCTACGTGCCTGAGATATTCATGTGTACCCCCTGTATATAAAGCCCCCCCCCCCCCCCCCCCCCCAAAGAATAAAATCAAAACGAAACACTTATGTTGACGGTGACACTTTACGATTCTGACAGGTTGGTGAAAAGTAAAGAGATGTGGAAGACCTTTATAACAAAGTTGACAATGAATTGGCGTCGATAATAAACAAATTTTTCTTACACATGTGATGATGATTACTGCAATGTACTGTTTAAAAGTAGTAAAAAGGTATGAACGTTGTACAGCATTTATTTAAAATAATGGCACATTTATCCATGTGGAGTATTCTGAATCAAGAAACATGAAATTATGTTGCCAAGCTATAAGTTATTTATTTGGCGAAGATCAACGTCGAAAACAATTTATCAAAAGAAAAAGAAAAATGGATGCTAAGGTCAACAAATGATTACATAAATGATTACTTTCTGTACAGATGCTTTAGTCCTGCTAGGACACAAGCACAAGCTAATTTATGTATAGCGCAAAGAACACCGTAGACCTTATTTAGGTATGAAGTACTACTATCCGAGTCCACCAGCCTCTCCTCTTCAGATATTCTTTACATGGAAATGCTGTTGTTACAGTCGGTTCAAGCATATCTTTTACAACATACACCATAGCATAGCATAGCATTGAAATCTCATAGCATAGCATTGTAATCTCATATCATAGCATTGGAATCTCATACCATAGCATACAATCTCATATAATCGCATTCGCCATATCATACCATAGCATACCATAGCATAGCATACAACATTCTTTTAACTCGGTTTTAAATATTTTTATTTGAAAAAATAAATGTTTACATAATAGATTTGTGGTAAACTTCGGCTTCTTATTATTTTATTTCGAAATGTGTGGAACTCTTCTGTGTATGGAGGCGTTTTTGTTCAAATCTCATATCATACCATAGCATAGCATACCATATCATTAGGCCCTTCATTTCAATTTTTCATAGCATAGCATACAGATCTCATAGCATAGCATACAAATCTCATAGCATATCATTAAAATTGCATACCATAGCATAGCATAAATTGGTAAAAGATATGCATGAAATGACTGTAGGTCTAAAGGAAATTCAGGATGAAAGTAGTAAAGTACTTGTGCATTTTCCGAGCAGGGGCCATCTTAAGGGCAAGGTCGAGGAGCATTAGGAAGACCAAGGAGCCTTAAACTACTTAAAAGCTTATCCATCAGAACGTGATTAAATGTGAATACTGTGTTAAAAGATTATTGGAAGAGAACACGTGGATTTTGAAAATATCTTAATATTTCCTTTATAAGCTACGTGAAGCCTTATAACAGTCTTAATAGGTATCCTATTTTGAGATGGCTAAAAACTGTATAGACTCTAAAAAGATGTAATGGTGAAGTAGTTACCCTTGGAGAGAGATATTGAAATGAAGATCAATTGTTATTTTTAGTTACATGATGTAAACCTTTTTGTAACGCAAACATTTAAATTAATTCATTTCAAGACTGACGTATCGGGCTCGATGTACGCAACTCATCTAATCCCTACAGTGTTATATTGACTTACCAAATCGGCTCGTTTAATTAGGGAATTTGTTGGCATGCATTGTATTAAAATATACCCTCATACGTACCTTACAAACCATACTATATCAACTACAAGTGTTGCGTTGCCTGTAGAGTTATGTTCGCCAACATACCAGCGGGATACATGTGCGTGACCAGTAGTACATACGATTAAAAAATTCCAGTAAAGATCGCCACTGAATTCGTCGTATGCAGACCGACCAAGTAGAAAAATTGTTTGAACACAAACGTTTTCGTTTTCAGTCAAAGTGGCTGACTGTATCGATGTTTGAAAAATAGAATTGTTTAATGAAATTCTGATCTCATCTCCGGCGACTAGACGATCGACAAGATCTCGTTTACTTCCGTTTATTTCTGTCCCATCAGCGCCAGTTTTAACGATAGCTCTCCATTCTCCACTGCATCCTATAATAAAACCAAAGTACTGAAGCACTGATGGAATTTTATCGATTATTATTTACTTTAAAATCAACGATGTTATTTGGCTTGGTTTTTAATCTGTACTTGAGTTACACACATTTTTCCGACAAGAATTTCGCGAAAACTCCTTATAAATCATTGTGTGTTATATTTAAAGATAAAATTGATTCCATCAAACTATGTATCAGTAATCGATATATTTCGAAAATTGTATGGATCAAAGCAATAATGAACTTTAGTCTCGTTTAATCCGATGCATGGCGAGATACTTTCTGCCAATGTTTACGTGATAGCTTGATGACACGACCTCTAAAAATAGAATGGCTCTCTGCTTGTCGGGGATTTACGTAGACAGACAATGGTTGAACGACACTATATTGAACTCTGGCGTAGAAATACATACAAATGCAAAAAAATATCTATATTGTTGGTACTGACTACTTTTGGGGTATTTAGAAATAAGTTTCCTTAAAGAACAAAGCTCTCTTTTTCATATATTACATCGAATTTATCGATTATTTTCAGGAATGCGCTTTTTTGTAGCCAGCTTTCTGGCCAAAATAAGAAATAAAGTTGAGTACTAGCAACATTGCCTAATGTCCATTATGACAAGATCTGAGTTGTTTTACCCCTTCCGAAAAATCTATTTAAAGGCCACTGCAGTTGATTTTTTCATTATCTCATTTTACTGCTATCACATGCACAGAAAATTTAACTTGTTGAAAATACAAAGTGAACCCAACACACACTTAAATCATTATTTTAACCCCCCTAAACACTAGGGATAGGACGATCCACCTATGCACGGGTGCATCACGGTATTTATTAATCGGCTAAATACAGTGTCGTCCCAGCCCTACTAAACACATTCGTGTATCAACATTAAAACAGTGCAACTCTGTTATTTATATATATGCGTAAATGTTTTACGATCATTATGGTACAAAATGATGTTCCGCTTTGCGGTGCTCGTGTATCTTATTAATATATTCACTAAACTTACCCTGATTACAGGCCGGCCCTCTCCATCCACCTGCACAACTGCACGTGAACGACCCCTCACTGTTAGTGCACTGCCCTCCATTTTCACATGGGTTGGTATCACATTCATTTATATCTGAGAAAGGTAGCAAAGTATTAAAAATCATGAAAGCGTGTTTTTCTTACGAAATTAAATAAAACAACAGATGTTTATATAAATATCCACTTGATGAAGTAATTTGTAAGAATCTTATCATTACGTTTAATGTTTTAATTTTTTAATTCAATTGCAAATTAAATGCGCTTCATTGATTTATGACAAAAAACGAAGGGCGTAGATATTGGCAAGAGATCCAAATTACTGCAAGTGATAAAGAGGGGAGCAGACGGCGATTCTCTCCTTTTATTCAAGGAATAAATCCCGGCGTTCGCTGCACTCAAAATAATTGTAATACTGTAAAATGCCTCCCATATAAACAAAGAACAACACTAGGTCAGTCCCACTAAGACAAGTGCAAATACCACGAGAAGTGTCAAGGAATCCAGTAGAATTGGAATAAGGACCTCAGTAACATTCACCCACACCCCAGGGAAGCAAACATCTAGAAGTAACGTCCACATTTTAGCCGTTGAAACTAGATTTTCCTAGTTCTTTTCCTACCCTGGGAAAGCTGCCTTGACATAAGCAGATAGCTTGGAGGTTATCCCAAATATCGAGGCCTGCACTTGGAACGATATAGGCTCGTATGGGCAGCTTTTATTAAAACAGAAAAATCGAGCTCGTAATTAAATCAATTTAACCTTGCTAACGAAAGGCAGAGTGGAACTTAAGCAAGTTGCTATAATTTTGTATAAAATGAAAGAGGAGAGCTATTTATTTTGAAGTGCTCTTAATTTCCATTGAAACACTCTAAACAGTTTATTTGCCGATAAAAACCTAAATATTTACTATATATTTTATGCAATTAGTTTATTCTTTGTATCTGAAATTGACGCAATTACTTACAGTTAGTGTCAAACTTTTATATGGTATTTAAGAACTGTTTGCTTCTGTTGTCTTGACAACATGTATCCATATCAACCGTTTAATGTTCTCTTGATTTGACCAAAGAATATAAAAATACGTACTTTGAAAAAAATCGATGACTATGCGTGGTCATCGAATATTGGTTTTTACAGAGAATTGATTTTATTAACTGTTAAAAGGCAACTTGTTGGAATGCATGCACGACACTATTTATATATCCAATGAGAAAGGGGTTCTTACCTTGATTACAGACGTCACCCTCCCATCCGGGTTTACAACTACAGATGAATGACCCGCAAGTATTGTTACATAGTGCTCCATTCTCACAAGCACTGGTCAGGCACTCGTCAACATCTAAGAATTGCATGAACCATAAACTGATTTTTAATGCTAGTAATCTAACCATAAACTGATTTTTAATGCTAGTAATCTAAGACCTATATGGCGTCTTGTATGTAACTGCTGATTATAGTAATCTTTGGTAATTACTTGTTTGGGTATTGTGAATTAATTTTACTTATAATTCTGCGAGTTATTATTTAACTATATAGTTTTACTTTATACATAACTTACACGAGGAGAGTAATCAAATTTAAGGAAAACCAAATGATAAACAAAATATATCAAATTGTGGGAAAATAAATTTACAAACAAATATTTATTTTAACAAAAATCTCTTATTTAATCTTCAAATCATGTGAGGAGATCAATTCTTCTCTTCCAATCAGTGCTACTTGTAACATATAGGATTTTGGCATTTCTATACCACTAACAGTTTTATATATGCTTTCCGGAATATATTAACGTTTTGGGAGAGGAAATGTGTAAAGCAAACAACTCGTTAGAGTGATAAAATTTGGATTATTAGATACGTGTAACACTCTATTTTGTTTATGTTTCAATCTAAGTGAAATCTTGTAACGTGGAAAAGTTATAGTTTGTGCATTGCTCTGCTAGCGTGAAGCAATTTAGAACCAAACCCGGGTTTTTTTTGTATACTTGGATTTTTGTGTTCTCTCCATTTGTTAACCCAGTGCTCCTTAAAAGTAATGTCTTTTAAATTTATACAATTTTAGGTTTTGTTTTAAAGGTTTATGAATCAAGGTTTTCTTATTTGTCGATTCCAGTTTATAATTCTACTAGAACTTTACACAATTCATTTTAGATATAAGCCTTCATCAATTTTATCAAAATTATATAATTGTATCAACAAATCACCCGAATGTGAAAAGAAGATTTGTATCACTTGTACTATATATTTAGATTACCTTGATCACACACAGGTCCCTCCCATCCATCAGTACAACTACAAGTGAATGATCCCTCACTGTTAGTGCACTGTCCTCCGTTCTGACAAGGATTGTTGTCACATTCATTGATATCTGTAAAAATGTATAAATCCACTGTCAATAAACTGTTTACAATGTTAATTTTTAACACCTGTAGTTTCTGTTTTTAAAATAACTTATCAATCCTTTAAAGAAAAAAGATTGCTTTTTCAACAAATTAGGCTGACTTCGTACATGTACTGTCTGACATTTGATACTTTGTTCGTGTATAATATACACATAAACAGAGAAAAAAATGGTATGTTTTACCTTGATCGCAGGTGTAACCCTTCCATCCATTTTTACAAATGCAGATATACGATCCATATGTGTTCCTACATTGGGCCTCGTTCTTGCAAACATCATTCGAACATGCATCAACACCTAAATTGTTCATATAGTTGAAAAAATGAAATGAATTATAGCTGGTACATTGTAATTAGTCCTGTTCTAAGCAGCATAATCTTCTCTTAGGTTTGGATATTTTCATGACAACTATCATTGGTTCCCTTTAACTAATGATCTAAAGGTTATTCTGTTCCAATATTTAAAAAAAAGAAACTTTTAAAAAAAGACGTCTTAATGTAAGTATGTCAAACAGATCAATTTGTAAGTCATACAAACATTTGAAAGGATTATTTAAAAAGTTTAACATGTTTGTTTGTTGTTTTCATATGTTTACACAGTAAGAATCTATATGATATGAACAAGCACATATATATTGAAACTGACCATGTTCTTGACATATTTTTTCAAGATACAAGCATTTTTCCTCATTGTTTCATCGCTGTCATTATTGTAAAAAAAAATATATTATGATAGTGGGACATGCATGCAATGTTTACATATAATTGGTCTTTTAGCTTTAACATAAGCCGCTAACTTCTTATCAGTTTTACGATGTAGATTTCTTGCCTGTATGAACGTACATATTTTGGTCGCAATGAACATATCAATTGTTACGCACGTTTACAAAAGCACATGAGTGTTCACATCAACTATTCATGTTGATGCGAGTTTTACAGACAGAACATGTACATTGAGCAAGGAATTTTATTTCAACCCGATGTAGAACATACATATTTCTTTTAACACTGCATAGATGTCTCCGAGTATGCTATTAAAATTGCATGCCTTAGCGAAGCAAAAAATGAACTTGTTGTTAAATATGCATTGTATTAACTTGATCATTGCATCCTTGTAGACGTTCATTATTCCTTTCTCTTATCATTGCCAATAGGTTTGCACTGTTGTAAATATGTTTTGATAATCTCCATTGAGAGGAAATAAAGAACGAAAGGAACACTGCATAGATGTATCCGAGTATGCTATTTAAACGTTCAAAACTTAGCGATGCAAAACAAATATATATAAAATAATCATTACACTACTGTATGCCATCTCTTGAAACTTACTTTCTTCACAATAGGTGCCTGTTAAGCCGCTTGGGCATTCACACCAATAATACCAATCCTCATTATGGCAGGTTCCCTGTCCACACGGGAATTCGAGGCATTCGTTTACATCTACAATAAGCAACTTGTCAGTTAAAATGAATAATGAATTGATTTTTCAACTTTTAATTTAAATAAAATCAAGATTTGGATATGTGCCATTCAGGCAACACATTAATGCATGTTTCGGGTAACATAGCTACGACTGTGATGCATTCTGTTCATATTTCTACATACAACCCAGTCTAATTTTAAAAAGCCCATACAATAGCTACATATGGACCAAGGCAAATGTAACATTTCAGTATGAAGGAGAACACTAACCTATATCACAGTTGTCCCCCTCCCACCCGGCCGGACATTTACAGATATATCCCTCAGGTGTGTTTCCGCATATTGCATCATTGACACATGGGTTGTCTTTTACACAGATACCACCTTAGAAATTAAAAAAAGCAGATAAGTAAATATTTCATGATGTAAACAAGGCATGGTTATAACAACTTAATGATAATGATGATGAATGGTATTTCATTATCATCTATTGTTTTATTTTTCATTCTCAGTAAACGTCATTCTTAAAGTTTACATTTTTTTCTCCTGCAAAATGCAACGGATTGTAAATTGACTGTAAATTCACGCATGTTATTTTTAGTATGACTCTTTTCTTTAGGATGAGCAGAAATAAATTATGCAAGCCTAACAATTAAATATGCCCATGTTATATTTGACTTCATACGGTTGTGATTTGAGTACGAATAATAAGGATTGATGTTTTTAGTTCTAAATTTCGTAACCATTTCTTATATTACTTTTGAAACTGCACATTATGGCTTTATTATACATGAATAAATTTGAAAAAAAATCATGTTCATGCCTACCTTCTTCGTTTTCATTAACTTCTCCTTTAGTGCATGTTGCGATCGTTGATGACAAAGACAAAAACAACTACAGTGGACATAAAAAAATATGAAAGAATATATTTAAAAATTCTTTTTTTTTCGTGAATAAAATTTTTTAAAGGTTTTTTGTGTTGCTTTAACAGATTTTTTTATTTGGTGTTAGAATAAAAACAAATCATTAAAAAAAGAAAATCTACGGGAACTGAGGACAATGGTCAAAAGTTCAACTTTCAGTTATTTGTGGTAGCGATAACAAGCATTTCCTACTCTAAGGGCAAACACTTTGTAAGTTATGGGAGTTTTTAGACACAGGGTCATTTAGTACCAAATCTTTAAATGACTAATAACATAAAGTTTAAATTGTTTGATAACCCGCATAACCAAAAAAGTCACACTGAGGTAATAAAAAAATATATCAACATAAAGAAAACAAGAGGTTTTCAACTGAAAGGTGAAAAGACCTAATGATAAACGTTTTTGTGGCATACTAACTCATTTCGAAATTATATAGTATAGTGTTCAAATACCGAGCAAGTCGTTATGACAAAAGAGCAAGCATACATCCGATACGGATTTTGTAAAATAATAGGCTATTATCTATACTAAAAATTTAAGACATTTTGCAAATAAACTACAAAGTGCCTGTACCCGAATATTTGCTTGCACATTTGGTAACCACAGTTTCAAGGGTACGTTATTTCGTGGCCAATGATCCTATCAATACAAAATGTTAGTTGAAATTGAACTTCAATGAACATTTAATTTCGTGGATCAACTAAACAAAGAAATCCACGAAAATTGGTATTCAAATAATATTGATGAAACCACAGTATTCGATTTGCCTGCATGGGGAAACACAGTATTCGATTTGCCTGCATGGGCAAATTTCTTATAGAACCAGCGACATCCATAACTACTCGTATTTCAAATCTTTTAATATAACTGATGCCGCATAATAGCTTTGAATTGATCTTTTCGTCAATACATATTCTTAAATTTAGTGAAACTATAAAATTCGAGCATTCCTATTAAAAATCATAATATTCTTACCGCCATCCAGAAAAACTTCTCTTTAATAATCAACATGTTGCGAAATACAATATTTGCGTTGCAATGATGGCTCCTTTATAGGAACAAGGTGGATCTCAACATCACGTGATTCGATTTGTTTTCTCCAATCAAGTAAAACGTTAAAAGATTTCTGATAATTATGTATTTTAAGTTAGTTCAAATTCTGCACTTGGTTACATCATTATCTTTTTTCGACATCATATGGCCGTGTACAGTGCCAGTCTTATTCAGTTCGAGAAAGCAATTTTAATTAAATATAATTCCTCGTAAAAAAGTAAATTAACTATCGATTTTTTTAAAAAATTTTACTGGTTATTGAATAAAGGTGATCTATTGTTAGGAAAGCAATCACAGAGTTAGTATTTGAGATCGAGTGCAGTGCTTATTCAATCAACCATGCGTCTTCATTATCTAGTACATCTGCTCTCTCTTTTTTTTTTTTTTACAAATGGCATATTTGGTATATATGTATAAATGGTGTACGTTAATTATATAAATATACAATGATTGGATATTTTCTAAAACGTGGTTACTTTAGCCAGATATTAACTTTTCTAAAGAACCTACAGAATAGGAACAAAACTAATTCACATCTTATATCAACAAGAGCATCTAAACATGATAGCCAAACGAGGCTGTTGAGTAAGGTATATTTTGGGCTACAAAAGTGAACAACGGATGCCCTCCAGTGTTGTGACGCTCAAAGTCAGACGTTACATTTTTTTTGTAATCTTTATATCAAAATAACATGGTTAATAAAAATAATCTATTATCTACAGGTAATTCTGAATTGCACATAACCGTCAATATCTGTAGAACATCGCACTCTTTATGCTTTAACAAGTATGTGAATGTTTAGAGAATAGGAGCAACATTCATATCTTCTGTTTTAAGATTATTATAAGGACAACATTCTTTACATTTGTTCATAAAAGGAGAGATAAACTATGGAATGCAAAAGAGAGTCTAGTATTCAATTAGATCAACATTTAAAGTTCAGAGAAAAGAAAAAAAAATATTTTTGCGGAACAGTTGTACAAAACGCCAAATGTGTATCTTATTTAACACGCCAGGCAAGTTTTTTAAGAGGAATCTATAGTTAATAATTTTAAAAGGCGCCTTTTCAGAAAAAAAATTACATGTAGCACTGCGTTTTTGGGAGTCCTCTGATTCAAAGGAAATGACATTTTGAAGCTACGTTTTGATTTTCCATTCATTGTAACATTGAATCATTGTGTTTCTATCGTTGTAATCGTCGTTTGAATAGCACACTGAGTCGAGCAAACGAAATTTATAGCGCGCTATATATACATATCAATTCATTTGCCAACCTTTTGGTTTTACATTAATGTATTTTGCAATTGTGCTTAGACTAATGTATTTGCTCATTATTAATGTTATCCGAAATTAAGCAAACATTCTTAAAAACTTTAAAAATCCATTATCTATCTTTTTTCTTGGGGGGGGGGGGGGGGGGTAGCTTCCACTTATGAATTTACATTCTCGATATAAACTGAACATATAAGATTTTGTTTATCTTTTGAAACTGAAAACCGACATACCCACGAAAATACACCTCAACGGCTAATCCGCAATCCACGGACGAAATTAAATGATTCCACAATATAATAAATATCAATTTTTCAATTGCCATCATACATATTGTATGCCATTATCGTAATTATGATTAAGTTTGTACTATTTGGTCAATGGATATTGCTCTATTTCTCAAGAAATAACTATATAGATACCTTTATGGCTGTAATTTGAATATTGATGTCACAGTTTAGTTCTAACCAGTTTGAAATGATCACATGCGTTTGAAATTGTTTCTCAAAATTTCAAAAATATACGTTAAAGTTGTAAAAGGCAAAACAAAATCAAACATTAAAAAGTATGAGTCAGAAATGGAAGAAATAGGTAAATAAAAATATGTACGAATAAATTTGTTCCAGCTTTTTATCTGGAATATGCGTTTTATCTAGATAAAAACACAGTATGATTATAATTTAACTGACGGTTTTTTAAAGCCATAATCAGATTTACCTTTGTAGCTCTAAAGAATATTTTAAACACGTTTAACAGTAAACTGATGTATTTTTACATCAAAATACAGAATATATTGTCATCTTCCTAACTGTATTTGGTTGTTGCCGTGTCAATGCACGAAACATGTTGCACGAAACATGTTTGTGCATTACTGTATTTTGCTACATATGGGACGTATCCGCTATGTAAATATAGTCTTCTACGTAATATGTCTATAGTTAGATATGTTTTTCCACAAGTGCTTGAGGACAGGATCTACCCCCCCCCCCCCTTTCACCCCCAAGTAAACAACACTGTGCCGGATAATTACGCAAGTGCAAGGTGGCATTTTTGACCCCGCTTAACATGCAGTTTAAAAAAACCCAATTGTCTAGAGAGTATATAATCACTTTATTTTTTAGTGTATTTCACCCGACAGGTGAGGTATTTTCCTTTAAAAATTAATATACCCTAGGAAAATCATAATCTCATTGGAGAATTGATTCTCTTACAGGAAATATTGACAATCCTATAGGATTTTTAAAAAGTCCTACAGGAATTATAATTCATATAGGAGAATGGTATTTCCTATAGGAATTTGATTCAGACATGTAGTTTTCCTATAGGATATTAAGTTTTCCTATCGGATTTGATCATATCTTATCGGAATTGAAATTCCTATAGGAAGTTCAAGTATCTGATAGAAAATTTCAAATAACCTATGGGATAAATTATTTTTCTATAGTAATTTATTTTTTAAAGGTTAATATCTCACCTGACATGTGAGATACAATGATAACAAAGGTGGTTGTTAACTCTTCAAGAATTGGTCTGTCATATGGCATATTTAAATGTTAAAAATTAGACCTTCTACAAATATAATACAAAAAGGTTGCTAACTTCATCTGCCAGCCGAGAGACACTGCCGATGAATATCTGTTGAAATGTGCTATCAAACTAAATTTACATATTGTACCAGTAAAAACGGTGATCTCATGTCGTAGCCCGATAATTCCCTTCACTGACTTTACGCATGCCATGCCCGTGTTAATACATTCATTGGGCAAATTAGGACAGTTTTCTCCGACAAGTTGTAAGTTTTGAACCGATCCATCTAGAATCAACGCAAGTGAGGGTTAATCCCAAGGAATATAAGTCCGCTCATAAACAGAGAAGGTCCGAGTGTACACGAGAACAATGAAAAGGTAAAAAAATTACGATATTGCATGGCAAACTCGAAAAAAGTACAATTCATTAGATGTATGAATTCTAATCAAGCCGGGAAGGACTTAAACCTTTTTTTTTGTCTTGGGTACTGCTAAAACTAAAAGAATGCACTCATACTGAGTGTATTACAATGAAAGACATAATAGAGAAAATAAAAAAAAAATAATACTAAGAGTTATCTTCCTTGCGATAAAGCCTTCCTTTCGTTGATTCTCTAGAAAACTAGAAATATGTAGTAAATGGATGATTTAGATACTTGGGTTGGGGGTGGAAGGGTGAGGGGTCGATCCTGTCCTCAAGCACCTGTTGACTTTTCAAGCGACACGGATATTTAAAAATCTTTTCCACGTAAGGGAATACTCCCTTCTTTTTGCAACACTCTCTTTGAATATATTGAAAGAACACGCCGTGGTACAGTTTTAAATTTCCATGCCACGTTGTAACTTGCATGAATGTGTAAACACATTAAATCGATTTGTAAGCAAGCGCACATTATAAGTATTTAAAAGCAGACTAAAGTTTTGAAACATGAGTATTTCAATACAATTGCAAGTCATTTGCACAAAGGTGCTAGATTTTGTAATTTGCCAAATTTGTTTGGTTGACGGTATCAAACACCAAATGAATTATTGGTTTTCTTTTAAATGCATGTTCATAAATTTCATACTGAAACCATATGTTTTAACTTTAAGGTCCTTTGTTACAACGCATTTTGAAAAATTACGCACTATAAAAATTCGGGAGGTTTGAATTATCCAATATCACATAAACTTCATTGCTTAGCAACTGCATTTCCTTTTTTGAGTATGCAGCAAATTTACCTCTTATCTAGTATACTAGTATTGGGCTATGCCCAAACGAATATGATTTATGTATATATATATGAATAATGGAGATCAATGTTTAATATATGTCAACTGGCTTATTGCAAATATGATGTGAACAAAGGATACCTGAATTCTGTTTATCAAAAACAATATGATCTCTGAGAAGATCAATGCGACAAAATTTACCCACATCCTAATGCTTGTTTTTAAGTTTATGATAATTTAATGTTCGTTAATGTTAATATTCTTTTATTGAAGTGATTTATTTGATTAGAATACGAAAAGAGGGTTACTGTTGAAACACATAGATTCTTTAACATACTAATGGAGAAATTATTGTTCGGCCAGCTCGTTTTTTTATAACACTTCATGTACTTATACAGAGCATATTTCTTTTTCCGATCTTAAATGTTTACCCAAAGTTACTGAATATCATATGTTTTGGAAGAAAAAATGAGGCACAGGGGACCTTCTTTTTGTAATCAATTAAATGATGCACTGGTATTTGACCTGTAACTTTGGTTAACCCCCACCCCCACCCCACCCCCCTTCTAAATACGTTAAATTAGATTCACGAATTTAAACAAATCATCATACTAACAACAAATTAAAAATTCAGTTCCGGAATTTGTGATGTTTTTCAAAGTGCGTTAAGAGTGTCGATACTAAAAAATGTTGATGTACATTCATAACGCACTTTGAAAATTTTTTTCAAAGTGCGTTGATTTGTAAAAAATTTAATGCACTTTGAAAAAAAATTTCAAAGTGCGTTGATTTTGTAAAAAATTTAACGCACTTTGAAAAAAAAAATGTCAAAGTGCATAATTTTTTCAAAGTGCGTTACCACAGTCCTTGCTATAAATCACAAGAATATTACATTATAAAATAGATTTGTGGTTTTATTACAGACGAATACATTTATTTAAAAGTTAGGTCTAATTACCTTAAAGGTAAAGATAAAGTGAAATTTTTGTTATTTTTTATTACTCATTAAAAATTATGGTACCACATGACCCTTTTCCTGATAACCCCATTAACTTACAAAGTTATTGTCTATTGTGTATCAAAAGCTTGTTATCGCCTCTTTTCTCTTATCCAGAAGATATTGATCATGGGGGCATTGAGCTTTTACCAATGTTTTCACTTCACTTAAAGGCTTCTTAAATTAAGTCACACCGAAAGGATCCGACATGATCCAACATGATTCTGTATTACCTTCCGCAGTAGTTAAATTGGTCTCAGTTGCCTCTCCATAATCTGTTGCACTTTCCTTGTTACCGATCAGACCTAATTTAAAATGAAAAAACATACTAATTTGAAATTTAAATATTTTGTTAAATTTTATGACTCGGCCTTGAAGTCAATTGTATGTCCAATTTTTTAAGGTATTATACTTTGTTTGATAAGGAAAAAAATATATATATTCCTGTTTCCTGTCACCTGACCAAACAAATTTAGGTAGTTAGGTAGGAAAAAAAAATATTTTCAAAAAATATTTTATTTTAAAAAACATGGAGAATGTTCGTTATAATGATAAAGAAGGATATTCACAGTGTATGGTATGTTAATGATAACTTAAAATTTCCAAAGATCTTTGTACTATTGATGCATATGAAATGTATAGGAAACAAGATGCAAGCAAAGAAAAAAAAATAGATTATTTTTTTAATTAAAAATATAAAACCAATATTATTTGCAAAATTTAATCTACATGTGTATGAATGTATTTATCCTTTTTCTGGATAAATATTTCTGTATTGTATTAGCTTAATGTCAATATTAATTAAATCAGTCACTGTACTTCCGTGTTCTTGGGGTATTAGTCCAACCCTTTGACCCACTTACTTCTGAACATTATGTAGTGGATCTGTTTAATTCTCAAGATGAAATAGAAAGCAGTTTTTATGATAATTTTAACATTTATTAACTAATAACAGGTTATTAACTAACTGTAATATCGGGATTTAAAGTAATAAACATCGTTTTTGTAATTTCAACTATACAGTATGTTGCTTCATCACCCTACCCTTATTTATAACCCCTGAAGATAAGATAGTCGCAAGTTAATAACCACAAGGTTATTTATGCAGTAAAAATGTATGTAGATTTGTTTTCTATCATTCTTTTGCCAAAGGGTTAATTTACACAATTGTAAACTCAGAAGGCACTTTCAATTCTCTTTATGAGGAAATTCTGGCGAAGTTACCGATCACCACCATGATCACAAAAAAACTTTAAGGGTCGGAGGGTGAAAGATAGGGTCGTTCGGGAGACAGGAAACAGGAATAATTTTTAATTTTTTTTTGGGGGGGGGGGGGGCTAAGTTAATTAAATGATATTGACTTGTTTGAAATAGATTTTAAAAAATTACCTTCATTTTTCAAAGCTTTTGTAGTTTTCCATCTTCATACAGTTTCACTTTCAAGACAGGAAGTTGTAATTTTCCAGACATTAGCTCTTCAATGCATTTGTTCCAGGTCTCATTTAGAAGTGTATCTTGCTTCTCTGATGTTGTCAGATAGAAATGTTGCAACATAGGCTCACCACAAAAGTCTGGACGAGATGGACCATCATCGAATATGATGTGTTTTCCATCAAATGACCACCAGTGATTTTCACCAGGGAGAAGGAAGTTGGCAATCCTTTTGAAGTGCTTCTGGAAAAGTGTTTGCCTGTTTTTCAACAATTCAATGGAGAACCTGGTGTCGCCAAATGCAGGAAGCAGTTTTGCTTGGTGGCTGATACATGTAATGGATTCCTGGATTTTGGTATAGTCAACTTGGTTTTCATTCTTTTGATGATTTATAAACCTCAGCATTGCATTGTCAATAACTTTCCAACATTGCCTGTTAGAAGTTTGCAAAGAAATATTGCGGAGATCCCCAAATGACCATTCCTCTTGCTCAGGAGTGATGGATCTTAGGCAAAATATTTTGTTTGTTTGTGGTGCATGAACAGTGAGAGAATGAAAATAGCTTCCATAGAATCTCCGAGAAGTCATTTTTTTGGGTATACCTATTAATGATTTGCAAAGATAGCTGAATTTGAATGTTTGGTTGTAAAGCCGTAATATTTGTTTTGGTGATCTCTGATTGTAATGCATGTAGCATACACCAGTGATTTCAACGAGGGATGTGTACAGCTCCAATATGTCAAGAGAAATCTTTTTTTCATTGTACAGGGACATGGCAAATTTAGCTAATTTAATTGCAAAAAGTCTTGCATCTGAACCACGGATCTGATTTTTGTCTCCAATTGTAGCTGTTGAAATTTGTTCCCATTCTTTTTTTACAGACTTGTCTTCAAAGTGTGTAGGCAGCTCAGTGATAATGTGTTGGACAACATTGGAGAGATCGTGTAAAGGTTCACAAGCAGGGATTTCGTACAAAGACAAATGGTCAAGGATATCTTTCTCTGAACAATACAGTGTTGGAGGACGCTGAATTCCATGAAGTATGGACTGAAGTTTTTCTACTAATTGTGGTCTATTCAAATGATAAAGGTAGACTTTCCTAGCTTCCAACTCATGTAAGTCTTCTTTCTTCAGGCTAGAGAATGAGAATGGTGATGGATTGGTGACGCTAAATCTTCTCCAGAGACAGCCTCCCTTGAAAACTTCACATCGATCTAGTAGTGATGGAGGATGAAACCCTAAGGCATATTCAAGGTTGCTGTGCTCTTTGGATGGAATGCCCCACCGACAACTGAAGTTTCCTCCTCGCTGCTGCCCTGCCTCAAATTGACGTGCAGGTCCATCCCCACTAAACACTCGCATGACGTCAATTATAGGAACTCAACCAATTTCCACAGGTTCAACCAGCTGCTTAAGATCTTCTATTCTGGACAATGTATAAGACAATTGATCTTCCTCTGTACTTTTGGAATATAAAGATGTGGCTTTTCCGCTGTTGCATGGACGTCAATAGGAGGACGGTCTGGGAATTTCTGGCAGTATTCTTGGTTGGTTAGATATAGATTTAGATTGTACAGAGTGGACACTTTGAAGGAAATATATGTGTGATTTAAAATATCAGAGTGGTCATGCCATAGCTTAAGGTGTCGCGTTCTCACTAATCTTTTTAGATCTTCTTTTGTTATGTTTAATTTGAAGCAAATGCAACTTTTATTCCATCTTCTGTCAGTTTGTTGTATTCATCATCTGTCCTAATTTTTATTAACTCACTCTGATCCTGAATCATATTGTTCCTAATTAGCTTCAGGGGTATTTTTCTCCCATACACTGTGATATTTTTATCTCCAAGCTCTCCTGATGGGCTGATCGTGTTTGTGTTAAATATTTTAGGAATTATTTTCTCTCCTATGTATAACTCATGAGTTTGGATTTTTTCTTTCACTTCACTTTGTAGTTTCCGAACTGGACGAGGTGTGGGATTTGAAACTTTTGGGCTAAATTTCATCTTGGCTCTCCTGACCCTCTGAAAATAGTCCCGACCACTGACCCGCATCTGTTTGTTAAGCTTGCTGGTATCTATCCCATTTATTTCAGCTAAAACTTTCAATACTTGACCTGAATTTTGGGAGATATTTCCATTTCTGTTTCTAAGATTAAATTTCAGGGCAATACTTCTCCAGACTATAGCCGAGTCAGGTTTGACATTTTGCAGGAATTCAATAAATTCATCTTGTGGAAAGCTGTTTCTTTTAGAGACTGTGACTCGCATGACATGCAGTTTGCCAATTGGTGTGGTTTTTTTATTTGTCTTTTTCAGATAATATACAATATTCTTTCAGATAAAAATGATTTAAGAACTGCCTTTTTCCCCATTTTTGTTTGCATTCTTCCAATAACTATTTTTTTGTTAGATAGTTTTGTAGACATGGAAGCTGGCATACAAATGTTGTGTAAGGAACGTGCATTTTTTGATATTTAAACATAACTCTGCTGTAGAACTCATTCCGCTCTGATGCTGTTTTGAAATAATTGAATTTTCCTAAATGCACAGCTAAATGTGGGGACGAGTTATTGTTTTTTTTTCCAGAAGAGGAATTCCACAAATCAATACTCTGGGGGTCTTTGCTATTTCTAGCAATTATAACTTTGGCAAAATTGCAATAATTCATTACTGTTTACCTCAAAGTTACAGTCTCCTCCATGGCAATGTTTGCATTTGTAAGATCTCGTATCAAAGAGAAATATATATTTTTATATACCTCAAGGTTACAGTCTCCTCCATGGCAATGTTTGCATTTGTAAGATCTCGAATCAAAGAGAAATATATATTTTTATATAAATATATACATTTATATATTGATTTGTTTTGTGTTTGCTTTTATAGTTTGTTAAAATAATAACAAATTTAATATTTTGATATTTTTTAACTTAAAATTAATTTTGCTGCATGATTAATTATCAATGTTATAAGCATGGTATTTATAACAAGATAATTTTTATGACAGAAATGAAGTAATTTCTCGTTAAAAACTTGATAGAAGAAGAAAATTTAATCATTTTTATCAATATGTTTGTTAATTGGATTGATTTCTAGACTTGTCATAATGTTGAATGCAGTATTTTTCAGGACTATTATGGAACTTTTTCATATTGTAATTTTTTTTTTTTAAATAAATAAAAAAAAATACAATCAAGGGTTTGTTGTTTGTATCGAGAAAATAATACCTTAAATAATTACCCTAGATAAATTCGATTTATTTATTTTTTTAAAAAGGTGGGGGGGGGGGGGGGCGGGGGGGGGGAGTCCCTGGCCCCGTCTGTGCAGTATATTCAATAGCGTGATGATATTTCTCGTGGCCAATGTCATTTCTGAAACAACGTTTTAAGTACATGTGAAATGATTAAATGTTCACTGAATGTATATGTGGTTTATTCATTATGTTATACAGTTGAAGATAACAGTTCGAAAACCGGCGCGAAAATAACTTTAGGAATGTTTTAACATACTAGAGTGATCTGCCCTCGAATCTTGGGTAACTGCGCGTTTTAATTTAAACTTTTGGAGTGGTAAATTTATGAACACCATAAAAACACCTGTAGTGCACCTTGATAAGGTGAAATGATTTTTTAGTATATGTTAGAGGTATATTCGTAGTATGTGAAAAACGCTGGGAGCTACACGTAGTGTTTGTTGAAGCAGTGATAGAGGTATTTTTTGTGGGGACCCCCCCCCCCCATAATAGCGACACGGGCACATTCCTATCAGAGTTTAAATGATTAAAGCAAAGATGAAAAAAGGCTCCAAGCACTTTTTGAGTTTCATAAGGTTAACTTGTTAAAGTACTATTTTAAAAAGTTTAAGAATTGCATTGTAAGCTTTTGCACTCGGCGTCTTTTTGACATGGGGTGTTGATAATTTATAATTAGACAGATCACGTGATAGGGTGTTCCGGTCGCGAGTAAATGTGTCATTATGAAATAAGGAACACCTGATGTAATTGTAGATATAATAATTTTTAGATTTGTGCATATACAACTGAATAAACTTTGACTCAATTTAACACTCAGTTTTTCACGATTTATTTCACCATATTTTCAAATTCCTGCCTTAACGTTGCTGAGTGGTTTATTGTGAATATGACTATTGATATTGTCTATCGAAAAAAAAATGGTTTCGGTCGATTTAGAGTATTCTGAGCTTCGGTGCTTTTATTCTGCATACATTTCTTACGATTTTTTTTTATTTGACAGGATTGGTGGTATCGGATTCTGTGTTAAATCCTTTTCAGTTAAATGCCTTTTAAATGCCTAAACATTGTTTTAAGTTTCTGTTTAATTTGATAGCATTGGTGGTTTTGAATTTTGTTTTAAATCGTTTGCAGTTTAATGCCTTTTAAAGGCCTAAACATTGTTTTGTTTGATCAACATCTAACAACGTCTTTTAAAAGAATGAATCGATTAATATAAATGCCCAAACCGTGGCACATCATAAAATCATCAATGCAGACGCCGTACGATCTTGTAGTTGATTTGTAAAAAATGAGCTTTATGTCCCCCCCCCCCCCCTCTCCCAAAGAAACAAATTATTTTAATCTATATTGAATACGTATTTTTTAAGGGTTTTCAAATCATGTTTAAGGTTTAATAATGAAATTTGTCAACTCATATATATACCAAAACATGAATTATCTTCATATCTATAATATGTAACATCAAATTATTTAAAAAAAGGAAATATGTGATGTTAAAGTTTCAGGAAGTCGTCTGCAATCTACTTTAGAAGGGTCTTAAGGCATAGATGTACACATTACCTTTTCCAATGTCTGTTTGGCAATCCTCACCATATACCCGAACTTTACAGGCAAAACACTTTAAAAAATGTTGCACTTATTTTTTTTTTCAAAGCGCGTAACATTTGGGATCAAGTCAACGCACTTTGAATTTTCATTTTTTTTTTTGGGGGGGGGGGGGGTGAGCGTTGCGATAGTTAATTCTAACGCACTCAAAAAAAATATTTGCAAGGTATAGCTAATGTCGCTAACACCCTCACATATGATAGCTAAATGTTTTACCTAATTTTACTCGATAATACGTTGAAAAAAAAATCATATTTTTAGCCTTCCTTGTTAACAATTTCGTAATGAAAAGGCTTGTTGATAAAATCATTTAATATGATATGATATAACACGTGAAGAAAAATACTTCAGAAGGTAACTGAGATATGTATATCAAAATATCACATGAACGGGACCAATTTTGTATCAACCGTCTTTTTGAATAATTTATCTTTTTTCTTTTTGATAATTTACTCTCTAAAAGACAAAAATGATTAATTCAGGACACAATATGTGACCTACATACGGCGTTAATACGCTTATGAAAAAATATTTTGACAAAGTCTATCAAATACAGTACTAGTATGCATATATTTTTGTGATCGGCTACGGCCATATAAGGCATCCGGCAAATTTAACTATTTGCGCACGCATTGCGCCTTGCAGTACTGTATTACTATGCAATGACAACCTTATTTAAATCTTTAATTAGACGTAGATTAACATAAAAAACACATGATTTTCATTAAACATATTTGTTAGATTGTAATGGTTCAGAAATCAAAACAGTGTGATAAACTGCTTTTAGTAAAAACACATGAATAAAAGATACGGCATAACTTAAAATACTTCAAAAGAATCTGCATAAGTGATCGGCAATAATGACGAAACGACTAAAAACGAAAAGTTAAAAATTAAAATTAACGTAAAATTAGACATTACAAAAGGTTGGGCAAGAAAAAATGTATAAATGAATATATCATATTCCTCATTCACAACCATTTTCCGTCCACTCTGGATTCCACTTCGATCAATGTTACTAAAACAGGTTACGGTATTGTTGCCAAAAACCAATGACAATTAATTGCAGATGATGTAGCCCGAATCAACGCAAATAATCATAATTTGAACTTAGAGTTGTAGCTGAAGAAGGAATATGTCTGCATAAAAAATATAAGCATTCTGATTTGGAATTATATTTTACGCAAGCCGTTGTCAACCCTTCTGAACTTACACATTGGATGAAAGAATGGCAAAATGAAGTTAGCATTGTTGATAATTTAAAACACTCAAATCAACAACTGATTATAAATCAACTAGACACACAATGGGGTCTTTATCATATGAAATTAGAATTTTATGTCACATGTAGGAAAAATTAGAAATCAAACCCGATGGGATTCTTTACACAACAAGCAAAAAAGATCAACAGCTTTCAATCAGATTGTTGTGTCTCAAATTAGAAGAAAAAGGATTTTGAAATCACTCCATAATTCAGGAATATCAGGTGATTTAGGCAGAGAAAAAACATACAAATGTATTAAGAGAAACTTGTATGGGCCTGAAATGTCCAACGATGTAAAGTTTGGTATAAATCATGAAATCTTTGTGCATGTACAAAACCGGAACTAGTGTTTGGAAGATTTCCACTACAGTAATCTCTTCTTCAAACAACAAAACCTATAGATATAATTACAATATATATTTCGGATGGTTAACTTTAAATTAATAAGGGGAATTACTATTTTGTAATTGTTGTTGATTATTTTTTTTTCTCAAAATTCTCAAAATGGAAAGAAGTTAACGCTATTTGAGATCATACTGCATTAAAATTTTACAGTTGCTGATAAATTAGCCACTGAATTCATTGCACAGTGTTCTGTTCCAAACCAGATACATACAGATCAAGGGAGAGAATTTTAGAGTGGGGTATTTTCTGAACTTTGTAGACTCCTGGGTATTCAGTCTGATGTATTTGTAGGTAGAGCGTTTTAATAGAACTATAATTACAATGCTATCTGCTTTTGTTATTGAAAAGAAAGATGACTGGAATGATCATTTGCCTTGAAGGTGGCAGGGGACAGTTTTTTTTTTTATACAATTCATTGTAACCAACGGATGCATGTCTTCGGAACTCTGTAACTAGAATTTCCTTAGGTCCCATTCAGCACAAATACCTTTTATTCACCCTTTATAAGGCCAATCTCCAATTTCTGAAGAAAATCACTATTCAAAACCTGTAAAATTCTCTACATACTGGTTTTTATGAGATTTTGATGTTTTCCTAATTTTTCATGATTTTGCAGCTTTTTAGACCTCCTTCAGCTAATTCCCTGCAGAGGGTTGACCTTCCGCATCGCGTGCATGTTGCACTATCACATGTCAGAAACTTACCGGTGTATAGTTTACAATGTCCCATCCACCTACTTTTCGTCATATTTTACCTCCCGTCTGTAACTTGCAATTTCATTGTGTGTAAAGTCAACACAACAGTCAAAGCCGCACGTTTCGCATTTTACTTCTGATTCTCATGTACCTAACATATGGGGCTTACATATTGCATATCAATTTCAACAAAAGACACCCCTCTAACTAATGATAATCATTAAAAATCATTTCATGAATTTTAGCAACACCCATAAGCCTTCAAGTACAGCAACTCTCAATTTTACAAAAATATTGACGGGTACTTTATCCGAAAATGTCCCTGGCTTCCTTGCCTTATGATGGCTTATACAGCTTCCACTCGTATCATTACAAAATGTAGACCAAGATTACTTATTGGTAGATAAATTTCTTGTCCTTTACATATTATAGTCACCGTGGTAATACATCCTTAAAACCCCCAAAACTGAATCCTTCAATGTACGTCAAATGGATTGATATTTAAATGAAAAGTGCTTTTGAATTTGCTTATGACAATTTGTGCACTGCAGCTCAGAGACAAAACAATATTATCAAATGGGTTAAAACTAAAGGAATATGAACATATAGTGATTGGGTTTAGAGCTGGTATTTGCCAATGGTTTCAAATAAAAATGGGTCAAAAATGGATTGAGCAATATCTGTAAAGGAATTTCATGTCGGATAAGAAAGTCTAAGCGAAACATCGTCTCTGCAAATTCTGATGTTTCTCTGGTGCAATATATACAGAATTATCATGTGAAAACAAGAACTGGTAGATGATTTAACAAAGATAGATTTACACTCCTTATATTCTTAAGGTAAGTTAATAAAATTAAGTCATCATTATAACAATATCTGTTCATATTAATGTAGAATAAATTTCTAAGTTTATTGACTATTTTTTTTTCAGAGAAAAGGGTTTGAATATATAAACAACTGGTCTGTTGAGTGCTTTATTCTATACCCTGTAATTACCTGCAAATTTTGAATAAAATACCATATTGTATTTAGTATATTGGTCGACATATTTTCAGACCAATTCTCCTTGACCACTTTGTTGGCAACTAAGAACTTGTCGAATTGGACTGTGACATCCGATCTATCGGGAAGAAGGAAGGAATGGATTGTGAAGTTAAGTAGTGTGAGGGAAAGTTTCACAATAGCTAAAAAAAAGAGGATAGCACTGAAGAGAATTTTACGAGGAATATTTCTCTCTGTATCAGAATGCTCATTTTTTCCAGTTCTAGAAAAGGAAAAAGACACCGTCTTTTGAACGTTCTACATCATAGTACCGTTAATCATATTCCTGTTAATGTGACAGACGCTAAGTACCCACCACCTGGGGACCGGTTGATGCCCCTTGCTCCTATGATCTCGGGAAAAGACATGTACCGAAAAAAAAGTCTACAACCTGACTTACCAGCAGGAGAAATGGTGAAGTGCACTTCAGTTGTACAAGAGACAAAAGTAGTGCCACAAGAAAGGGGTGAGGCAATCATCACAGGAAGACTACTGTGGAATCATTAGATTTCGTGGTGGCTCAATTTACGTGGAATTCGTGGCTACCTCTCATCAACGAATTAACATCCTCCACGAATTAATAAACTAGAGTTATAAAGTCATATTTCCTCTGTATGTTTGAGAGAATACACGAAATTACGTCCCAACGAAGTTGTAAAATTTAAGCAATCCACGAAAATTGGCCCCCGCGAAAATTAATGATTCCACAGTATTGGGAAATTGTTGCAGAAAAACTGTAGAGGAATATAGACTTTACATTTTAAAAGATGGGTGTGTGATAATGATAATTATGTAGTTAATAAGATATGGCTATTATTATTTCTGTTTGTTTTGTAAGATTTAAAAATAACTTGTTAAGTGATAACATTGCTGAATTGAATATTTTGTTTGTATTGAAACATAATAGGTTCCCGCTATGATAGAATATAATTCATATAAATGATTGTAACGTTTATTCTTAAGCAGGGGAGAGTTAAGCAAGAGGTTTAGTTCGCTATCTGCTTACTTCTGTTTTTACTTTAAATAGATAAGTCCTGACTTGCAGATTGTGCATGTAGTTAGTCTTCACACGTGTTTGATCATAATAGGATATGTACAGCTTTTATTTATACTTTCGATCGGTTGGCAATAAACACCGGACATTCTCTTATTATCTATTTAATGTTTTATTATGTCAAGGTTTCCTATTTAAAGCACTCAAACTTTTAGCTTCTGTGGGACTTGTGTAGCATGAATTTGCTGTATGTTTATCACTTCTCTAACATGGTTTAGTATATATTTAACAGGATGCATCCGTTAGGAAAATACTTTGATTATTTAGTCGTTGTCATTAGCTCCTGTTAAGACACCTCACTACACCTAGACTTACACTTTTAAGACACTACGTCACAATATGGCAATTTACATGATTTGTTAAATTGTTTATATCGTTCGATTGGGTAGTTCAGTGGTTAAAGTAGTGGGCTTCTTAACTGCAGATCATGAGTACGAATCCGCCTAGAGCTTTTGTTCATGTTTACTGAATACATTTTTCGAAAATGTAATGTTTTATCCAAAATTGCACATTTTTGCCACTTTGACTTAAATACCTCTTATCCATAATGATATCTATCACAATCAAGTAATTTTCTGCTAATTTGAGAAAATATTTCAAAGTGTAGTGAGCCACCTTAAATTATTTTCGGTCAGTAAACTTAGAGTTAGTTTTAGGTTTTATCAAGAGGCATATGTGTTTCACCCTAGGCCTCTCCCCGGCTCTCGTACACTAAGATGGACGGGAGGATTGGAGCTTGATAGTGGATTTTGATGGTGGGTTTTGGTACAGACTTTTACATACATTTTGTATACTCAGCAGGAATTAACAATTGTTACCATTATTTGGTTTTTGTTGCTATTTTCTATAAAATCGTAAATATTGATTTGTGTAGAATCTGGTGTTTTTTTTTATTGCAGTGTATTTTAGAGATGTCAAAGTGAAATATATACATGAGTATTAATAAAGTTAAAAGTAAGACCAACTTCAATCTCAAATTACAAAGGGCCTGGAAAATCTATTAAAACAACAAAGGCAACGGTATTCATATTTCAGGGTGTGATTTTGACCTGAGCCGTCCTATTACGTACATGTAGAAAATAATAGCTTCGTAATCTTACTTGATCTGAGAGATTCGTACAAATCAGGCCTATTATACTTTTCTTTTCGGTGCAAAAAATAATCCTCAGTTTCATTTTTGCACAAATACACAACATTCAACTATTTATGCAATGTTAACACAATTGGTATAGACGATCACTCAATATCTACATTGTCATGGATAGAGTGGTAGAGTGGATCTATTGAAATAAAATTATAATCCACCGGTACATATGAAAAAAAATCAAATCAATATGTAAACTTGCAATATATTTATTAAGTTTCACTGTATCTCAAACAGCTTGTCAATATTGATTACATAGGATATGGTAGATACATGTAAATGTAATCAGTTGCGTCTACAGCTTCTTCGTTGCGATGGAATAAATGCAAATAATAAAGAAACCAGTTTAGAATAGTACATTTTAATTTGTTATTAAAACCAATTGATGTACAGATTAGGACACGATTTAAATACATGACAAGTTATGATAATAAAAAATTATTATAAATATAATTAATACAGCAAACAGTTCGTATCAAAATTTGGTTGGTGCATCTGCGTTGATATTGCACATCTCAACGTCGCATATATATGACGTAATTTTTGTTTTAATAAAAATGCCTTGCGGCCCTTTTGCATGGATGTGGTCAATTATACATGCACACATCCAACAACGAAAATATATCCTCTTCGCAACAAGTTGCAAAGGAAATAAACTAACTTTTTCTTTGTAAATCCCGATTAAAAATAGAAAAGAAGGTATTGTGTATGCAGGCAATAAACATACGTAATAAAATGCCAACCGGCTTCTATCACGTTTGTACCTGAAATTTTGTCAAAATGCATTAAAGAAAAACTACAAGTAATCTAAAAACTGGTATGTGATTTACAAAACAAAAATTGCTTTTTCATTAAGGGTTGTCAATCAAAAGTCGAAATTCGTTTGCTACTCTCGCTCTGTTCAAGCAAAGTGAATGACCGCCTCTTTTAAACTGGTTATCCTAATTGTAAAAATAACATAAGTACAAAATATTATATTCAATATTTCCAAAAAATCAACAATCCAGTGTGTAGCATTAAAATTGCGAGAGAGAGAAAAAGAAAGACAGAGAGAGATCTTGCATTAATATGTGATCAGTTTGAATCAGTTTTTGAGCTAAGTCAGGTTGTGATAGTCAATTATTCGGACTTATTTTAATTATTGGGTACATTAACATTTTTAGATAGTAAATTGCTACAAAAACTGTTTTAAGGCGTCGAGCTAATGCTCGGCAGCCTTCTAGCGATCGTCTGGATTGGCAATCGTCCAAAAATTCATGCTCTGCACCGCCTTTTAAATGCTCATAAGAAATAAGTTCCTTAAAGTATTAAACGATTTACAAGATATTTTTTTTCCATTTATTCAACTAAATTGTGTACAAAAAAACCCAACTTTGCCTCTCTGGTGATTGACAAGTCATTGCATAAAAATAAATTTGCTTAATCAAGAAATGGCGGATGAATACAATCAGGCCTATGTGCTTTATCGCTTACATTTTAATTGGAGACCGTGCCCGATAGAAATAACATTTTAGATGTAAATTTATGTTATCGGGCACGGTCTCAAAAATAAATGTAAGCGATAAACGTATCTAGTAATTTCGTTCCAAAGAATAAACTCGATAATGCAGTTGGTTTGGTCGAGCATTTTAGATAGCACGTGTTGTGGATTTGTTTGTAAACAACCATACCATAGGAAATCTTGATTCAAACGGGAATTGAAAAAAAAAATGTATGTTTTTATTATTATAATTAGAGACACATTGTTAATGTATTCAAATTATGAACCTGTGAAAGTTGTTCAAAGACTGTTTGAAGCAGAAAGAAAATAAAAATTTTTGAACTTTGAAATTTCTTCGATTTTTGCAATTATGATGAGTTATTGTATCATTCATTCTATATAAAAGAAAATGTCAGCTCGACGCCTCTGTGGCCGTTCCGGCCTTTGAATTTCTATTTCGACAACTGTTTTGAAAATGTTAGAAATTCCGCGCAGCCTTAATCCTAACTGAGGCACGTTGTTTTAAAGATTTAATTATGACAAATTAAACAAGAGGCCCAGAGGCCACATCGCTCACCTGAGCAACAATTGCCTTCATTCTGATCAAATTAGCATTACAGTATCAAAATATCTTGACAACTGAGTACAGTAGATCTTGCTAAAAAAAAATTGAAAATCTGCCAATTTTTATCCACCTCTTATTTTTTGGTAAATACCAAGCCCCTTTTGTTGTTGTACCTGTAAGAAGATTTTTCTCTATTCCTATATACCCCCCCCCCCCCCCCCATTTCATGGCCCCACTTTTCTCTAGGGAATCATGGTTTCATCAAACTTAAATCTGCATAACCTGTGCTTTCACACTAAGTACTGCGTTTTGAACCGAAAACTTTCCCAGAATACTTTTAAAGATTTTCTCTTTATATTCCTATGTAAAAATTCAAACCGCCATCACGGTCCCGCCCTACCACTAGGGGCTGTGATTTTGCAAACTTGAATTTACACTACCGGAGGATGCCTCTATACAATTTTAAACCTTTTCTGGCCAAATAGTCTTTAAAAAGAAGAATTTTAAAGATTTTCTCTATATACTCCTAAGTAAAAATTCATCCCCCATTGTGGCCTCACCATACCACTGGACTATTATTTAAATAAACTTGAATCTATATTATCTGGGGATGCTTCCACTCAAATTTGGGCTTTCCTGGCCTAATAGTTTTGAGAAGAAGACTTATAAAGATTTTCTCTATCTATAAAAATGTATCCCCCATTTTGACCCTGCCCTACCCCCAGGGACAATGATTTGAACAAACTTGAATCTACACTTCCTAAGGATGGTTACATGCCAATTTGAGCTTTCTTGGCCAAATAGTTTTGAGAAGAAGATTTTTAAAAGATTTCCTCTATATATTCCTATATAAAACCTGATCCCCCAATTGTGGCCCCACCCTACCCCGGGGACCATGATTTGAACAAACTTGCATCTACACTATCTGAGGATGCTTCCACTCAAATTTGAGCTTTCCTGGTCTAATAGTTTTTGAGAAGAAGATTTTTAAAGATTTTCTCTATATATTCCTATGTAAAACATGACCCCCTATTGTGGCCCCACTCTACCCCCGGGGACCATGATTTGATCAAACTTGAATCTACACTACCTTATGATGCCTCCACACAAGTTTAAGCTTTCAGGCCGAATAGTTTTTGAGAAGAAGATTTTTAAAAAATACCAACAAGTTTTCAATAATTCTCAATTATCTCCCCTTTAAATAGGGCGTGGCACTTCATTTGAACAAACTTGAATTCCCTTCACGTAGTGGTGCTTTGTGCCAAATTTAGTTGAAATCTGTTTAGTGGTTCTTGAGAAGAAGATGAACATGTGAAAAGTTTACAACAACGACAACAACGACGACGACAGACAACGGAGAAATTGTGATCAGAAAAGCTCACATGAGCCTTTGGCTCAGGTGAGCTTAAAAAGGTTAAGTTTACAATACAATAAGTTGTTAAAGTTTGTTTCTGGAAGAACAGACTTTGAAAATTTTCTGAATAAATTTTGACAATTTTTTTTACTGTTTTAATCTTTAGTTTTTAAGATCTGTGTATATACAAACATAGAATTGTGAGCAAATCTCTGTATCTTGCTTATAATTCGAAGCTTAACACTCAAATATGGTTAGTAAATAGAAATTGTAAACAATTAAACACAAGAAACATGCACTATAACAAATAAAGAACACAATTTATTTTTTCGAAATGAATCATATATAAACATGTACATATACCTACATATTTCCGACAGCGATATCAAACTCTATTTAAACTGAATAAACTTGAGAAAATGCCAAGCATCTCAACAAAACCTATTGCATTAATCTACCATTACGCAAAAGATAATGCCGAATTACCGATAGAATGAATTGTATTTCAGTACTTTTTTGATACATCAGATTTTGCTTAATTTGCGCAGGTAAACGGTTAACTGTTTGATTTACCGAAGTCTCTGTTTGATTTGATACGTAAAAATCAGGAAATAAAGACGATAGTTCCCAGGTTACAAAGCATAAATAATGAAAACGAAACGAAAATCAGAACAAGCTAACACCAATTAACGTCATGTGTGAAAACTGTCAACGCATTGAAATATTTAGCCTCAATTTACTTCACAAAATCGGCACCAATATATTTTGCATGTTTCAAAAATTTCCCTTCATTCGCTAACTGTTGCACAACAAGCAAATTCATCATAGTCAGATCGACCCTTTTTCGTATAATGTCATGGCTGCTTTAAACAAAGAACCTCGTTTTAGAACTATGGAATACGAGTCTTGGTAAAATGGGTACGCAAACCCGGGCCGTGGCAAAACAAAAGCCGGGGCAGATCGGCAATCGTCAATGCCAAATACGCATTATTTTGCAGCAATATTTACAGCAAATACAAATATACTTGTCCATCAAATATCCTGAAATTTTAATGAAATTGGCAGATTAGTAACTGCCAATCTTTTGTTTTGCCCAGGCCAAGTCTTGTCTACCCATTTTACCGGATGCCGAATCCGAAGCTATTAAACTGATTGAAACACGCCTTTCCTTTATTATTATTTTCGTAATAACTCAGATTTGAAACAGAATTAGACCTTAATTTTTGCAATTTACATTTTCCTTCCAATAAGGATAATTTATGCTAAACTACGTTGAATTGGAATCAGTAGTTCTTGAGAAGAAGATTTTTAAAAATGCACCCCCTTTTTCTACAGTTTCAAGGTTTTCTCCGCTTTGAATACAGATCGGACTTTTATTTCTGCAATTTATATTCGCCCTCCCACAAGGATGCTTTGTGCCAAATTTGATTGAAATTGGATAAGCGGTTTTAGAGAAGAAGTTCAAAATGTAAAAAGTTTACAGACGGACAGACAGACGGACACACGGACGGACGACGGACAAAAAGTGATCAGAATAGCTCACTTGAGCTTTCAGCTCAGGTGAGCTAAAAAGTACGACATATTTACTCTTCTATTGATGTCTCCGATACAGGCCCAAGGAAGGTTTGTAGCTACCGTCCACTTAGAGTGATCCATCGTAGTATTAAATGTCAGACCATTTTTTCGGAAAAAAAATGTATCTAATATTTTTTACCTGCAGTAGAAATATTGTTTTTTAAATTATAACGACCGATTAACATGCTTTTGATTATAGTACAATATTTACATTCTACTGTGTTTTTCCATTAAATTCCGTGATGTTTAAATGCCTCTAAATGCAACACCTATTCACTGCGTATGAATTTACGAGTAAATTACATAAGTAGTTCTCAAAAAGTGATTTCTATGTTATCAGTTAAAACATGTATTTCATGAATGTTGTCAAAACACCATGTCTTATAATTATTCAACAAAAAAGTTGACTTTATTGTTAAAAGCAACATTTCAAGAGTTATTAATCATGGATTATTTTTTCATGCTCGTCGATCTTATCTCAACAGTCTATGTGAAAACCAGATTAAACCGGTTTTACAAAACAGCTGTTCTTGCTGTTACTTATTCACTCCCTCCGTGATCTGCAATTTATATCGATTTATTTAACCAAACAATTGATTTCTTCAGTAAGGGAATGTAAATATAAGCATTAAATGATTTATTTTTGACGTCGTGGTGTCAATAACTGCCGTCAGGTGAGCAGACATATTATCATAACGCGCTAACGCGCGTTATTCAATTTGTCTGCACACCTGACGGCAATTATGACACCACGACGTCAAAAATAAGTCATTCAATAATATACTAACTTCTTATTTTAGTAGTAATAAGAGTAAATATACCTGGTTTATTGTAACATCTAATCTTCATTCAATGACATGTGAACTATGTAACTTTTTTCATGAACATGCTGAAATTTGTTTATGCATTTAGGGACTATTGGGTCGATGCCGATATCAATTCATCAGGTCATTTTCAATCCAATAACGCCTGACGGTCTTCAATGTGATATCTTATATAAACATAAGAATTATCTAACACAATAACAATATTTATCTACTTATACCATACATATAATTTCAGTGTTATAAAAAACACACCAAACTATTAATCGCTTAAGCACTTTGAATTATGTATCTTTTGTTATATCTGCAGTTATCTAAGACTTCACTCAGTTTGGTTTTTGTAACTGTTTACTTCGTCTCAGAAGTATTAAGAGTAAAGGTAGCTGCCTTCGTTTTAGTCATTCATTCGACTGAATTAAAAAAAAAACAACAACAAAAAAAACAAAAAAATCATGTCAGTCTGTAGGTTACGACTTTCTAGTATCAACATCAAAGGATAAGCTAAACTTTAAACACTTTGTCAATTGAAAGATTAAATACACCCTTTCCTTCGTCGTGTTTGGCAGATTTGGTCGCCATGTCTGAACATATAGTTTTGTATTACTTATCCCAGGACTAATTAAGTGTTCGTAGATATCTGAAGACAAGAAAAAAATCTCTGATAAAATAGAAACAATTGGCATTTTATATCGACTATCACATATTTTGTTTTGATGTACCCCTTTACACAATACAAAATTGTAACTTATTTTCGCAACTATCTGTATCTAATAATCAAACAATTTATATAGCGCTTTATCTTAAGGTATTTGTTTACCGAAATTTGATGTCTTTAATTCCAAAAGGTTGATTTACAGTTCCTGTAATGAGCAAAATCTGTTCTAAAGACACTTAAAACCAGTTCTATGAAGTATATATTTTTGGACATGCCATATTTTCTTTGATGGAATTAGGGGCAAACAAAAATAGATTTGTGAAAAAAAACCTAAAAAATCAGCAAACATTTCATTTTTCTCCTTTCTTGAAAAATATTTCTGGCAGCGTTATACATGCACAATTAAAGTTAGGATTTGATCTGTTCGTAAATATAATTTTGCATATTTTTCTTTTCTTTGGCAGGTGCACACAGATAAACATTTTATTTCTTAAAGTGTTTTTTTTTATAATCAACAATATTTTTAAAAAGTGAGAAAATCTTAATCTAGTTTAAAATTTTGAAGAATCATAATCAATTTCTCAAAACTTATTCAATGGTCACTAGGTTAAAAAATAGGTCAATTTTATAATTTTAGAAATTCAAATAGATAAACATTTACAATCTGAGCCCTCTTTAAAATACATTAGACGGTTTTTCGTAAGAATCATTTAAATTTACCCTTTGTCGTTTTGAGTAAACTTCATCTTTTAAACTTAAGAGAGATTTACAACGTACAGCAATCTAAATAGTAAAAGCAGGACTAGAATAATGTCATGTACACATGCATGTGTAATAAGAGTAATAAAGTCTTAGTCTCTGTCTTATAATGCAACAACATATACTGTTCGTGTATACACACTCCTAAATTAATAATTTTCCAAAAAGATGAGTCTGAAGGTCCCTATCAAAAAAGCTGAAAAAACTATAAGTTGTCGAAGTTTCACTTAAACCTTATTACATGTACGAAGTGTTGATCCGTATTTTTTTTTTTATAGGATTCACGGTGCAATCAGTTTGTTAAACGACTCCAATCAAACTGACCTGGCTGGTTCATATAGTCTATTGCACTCTATTTATGGAAGTCAATGCAACTCTGACAGTATGGTCTTAATATGTTCATCCTTGCATGACGCGCAGAAGTGTTCTTTCTGAACCCATGACATGCATGTTATTAATGTTATTTTAGACTGCGACTGCATTATCGTAGTCCAGTCGCAAATGACTTGAATGTATCCATAATAAATACTTAATGCGTCTTATCTGTAAGATTTATGTCTTCGAGCCTACATTCCGTTACCTTAAAAAAAATGCTCCAAGAGTTCAAACATTTGGGATACTGTAAATGTCATTTCCTCTAGACGACAAGCTAGCTTCTTCAACTATGTATCGATTGGATCCTTGAAGAACAATTTACTTTAAGTGTTTACTATACACTTTTCATTTAAGTTTCATTTCTATGGTTTATTTTATTAATATTACATGTTTCAATATCTGCTAGCGCTATTGTTTATTAGATATTATTAAGATTGCCATTATTAAATGTAGCATGCTTTTTTTGCTTGGTATCTGATGACTTGTTCAATATTTTGCGAAGTAAATCTTTTTCCAATCAGCCTGTGTGAAAAAAATGCTTGCGAAATGCTTGAAATTTTTTTTAGCACCCCCCCCCCCCCACCACCACAACCACAACCACAACCAACTCAACCACCACCATCATCAGACCCAACCTAACACCACAACCATCAGACCCAACCTAACACCACCACCATCAGACCCAACCTAACATCACATCCATCAGACCCAACCTAACACCATATCCATCAGACCCAACCTAACACCATCATCATCAGACCCGACCTAATACCAGAGTAAACTCCAACTAAACCCGGGGTTTACCTTTTTGAAAACTTGTATCCAGTCGGGGTTTACATTGGATTCATTCGGGGTTAACGTAAGGGTTTATTTGCAGTCTGCTCTTTGTGTCCTCTTTAAGGTAATTATCCATACGTCACAAAACAACGTCTGACGTTATTCACGCGTTATTACCTCTTGTCCGATCTAATTGGGGCCTAGCGTTAAATGGTGTATTTTTAAACAAAGGAATCAAGCTGGCCTAGAAATGGATTCAAAACAAATTTATTAAAATCCTGACAACTGCAATCAATTAGTTTATTAATCAGCGAAATGAAAACTTGACTAGGTTGTGTCGATTGCATACTCGTTTTGAAAATAAAGATCGCTTACTTTTATCCTGCATAAACAGCAATGCCTTGTAATGTTGAATTTAATCCGAATCTTAAAACAATTATCCCTGAAAGTGCATAATCATCCGAAATGATTCTATTCTAATGCATAAGGGAGGGACATAAATACACAAAGGAAAACAATGACCTACTTATTATTGTCACAGCCGTATTTTGATGTTAATACAAATCGTTGTTGTTGATAGCTGAACGGTTTACACGAAACGCTATAGCTTTGCCCGAAACGCTAAACGATTTACACGAAACGCCTAACGGTTTACACGAAACGATTCTCGCACGAAACGATTTGCTCGCTTTTCTCACACATTAGACACGCTTTTATTTTGATCGATTCGGGTCCTCTCGGATTTTTACCCTGACTCTGTTAGAAGATTTAATTTTAAGAAAACACGAAATAATAGAAATACTGATATTAGAAACATAAGTATTGAATTGATTAATTAGATTAATTTGGTACTTATATTTAAAGCAAAAAAGTTGTTTATTAACAGAATTAGTCAAAAATATTACTTGTATGAATATATTTATTGCTCAAAAGAAATATCCATGATTCTTATTAGTGCCGTAAATAATAAAAATTCCAGAGAAAAGGGTTACCGTAACACAATATTCAATACCAAAAATAAATCCGTATGAATAGAAACGGAAATCGGTTTTTCAGTATTCGGTGGGATTTGTTTTTTTTTTCTTCTCACATTTATATTTTTATTGGTTTCAGAGAATACGATGTAAAAATACTAACAGTAAATAAACCTGTGATTATTTACATTGATAATTTTGAAAGTTATGTTAAAATTAGTCACTTAAGTTAGAAAAATGCTATAAAACAACCGATTATTTTTTTTTCTTATGTCGAATCATTCGCGGAAATAAATGTATACATAACCGGCGCCCCGCATAACGGCGTACAATATATCTATCATAATCTATTTGAATTAAGTACCATGCATATATATTCCCATAATAAGTAATTGCATGTGTACATTTTAGGCAAATTTCAGTGTGTTAATTACTTGTTGTTTTCCGTTATCAGTGTTTAATTTATCATTGAAATTGTGTGCATCATCAAATACTGATTCCGACTACCTTGAAGTCATTAAATTTCTGTTGGCTATTGACAAAAAAACCCCCAAAACGCGGGACCATGCAATGAAAACGAATACACAGAGTTTGATTGACAGGTTCAGGCGGGTCCGAGGTTATGTGTGCTGGTTGTACACAGCCGAATAGTTTCAGTAACTAGTCTTCTTTTAATACGCGTACTTTTCTTTTGTTTGTTAAAAATTAATTCAGTTTTGTAAAAAGATAAGTATATCATTTCTGCTATAATTTTTAGGAGAAAAGGAGTTTTGCAAATCACAGACAGTTTAAAGTAAGGTTTAACACGAGCGCTATTTTGGAACAATTAAATTGTCAGAGAGTTCCGAATGAAATCTGATGAACGTTTCACACGGTTCTCGCACGCTTTGCCTGAAACGATTTACTCGATTTACCCGAAACGCTGCATGCTTTGCCCGAAACGCTAAACGGTTTACACGAAACGCTTCACGATTCACACGAAACGCTCAACGGTTTACACGAAACGCTAAACGGTTTACACGAAACGTTTCTCGCATGAGAGACGCACGCTTTTTTTGGTGTAGTAGTACGTTTCATATATATATATATTTATCATATCGTCAACTTTCATGTACATAATCATATTAAATGTGCAAGTAATTAGCACAAGGTGTCATTCATACGCTTACTTTGTCGTTTAGACAAATCAACTGCATAAAACGCTTTTAAACCAAGCTTTTTATTGCATCTGTTGTAGGCAGACAAATCGCCAATGTTATTATTAATAGCACAACTTCAAAAGTAAACAAAAAAACCAAACAGCGTCAAAGTAAAAGCTTCCGCTTTTCCAATTAGTTACACGAAGAGCCACGTTTTGCCGAAATTGTTGGCATTTTGTTTCTTTCTTTTTGTTTCTATCTTTTTTTAATTTCGAAAGAGTTGTCTATTTTTTAGTTTTCTTATTAATAATGTGTTTTAAAAACAGAACTTTGCATTTTGGACACATACAATGCGCATGGAAGTCCATGGACTACTTTGCTGTGCGTTGAAGAAATGGGATTGAATATATAACGCTTGTTGCAAAATTGAAGGCAGCAACTGTTGATCTTTTTTCTTTACTTAACTAATATGGTTAAGCTTAACTGAAAGTATTAAAGTTAAATGCATTAATGGAAACAAATACAACTCACTCTATTGTATTTTGCCAAGTTAGTCATCAATTGTAGGTAAGAACTATTTCTAGTTCACAGTTTAACAGCCATAAATCAAGCATTAAATTTATTCAGGTCAAATCTTAAAATGCATTCTTCCCAAATTCCCAATTCATGAATATAAAGTTCGATAGTTTCAAATACTGAATCGGCACATCATTTTTTAAATTATATTTACCTTTTCCAAAGTTATCCGACTTTGCAAACACCATTAATGGTACATTTCCCTCGGTCTTGAAACGCTTCTCATAGGTTGTTGAATTTCCAGAATTGAATGTAAACCCTTTACTGTCATATATATACGGATTTGTTGTTTGAAAAACAGATTCTACAGAACAGACTCATACATTTGAAACACAATATATATCTAGATAGATTGAATCGTGTATGATTCGTGAATGTCAACCATATTTTTTTTTTAATCTTAAAGAGAATAGATGTTTGGAGGGAAGTATACTTATAATGGATTTCATTTATTTTGCAAGTGTAACACATAGTATTATCTGTCCAAATTTCAGCTGGGGAGGCTTGTACTCATATCCTTTTGATACCAGGGCCGGAAATTCTGATACACTAGAAACCATCCAAAACCCATTACTGCTG
Source organism: Magallana angulata (assembly GCF_025612915.1). NCBI lineage: Eukaryota > Metazoa > Mollusca > Bivalvia > Ostreida > Ostreidae > Magallana > Magallana angulata. The sequence goes on from NC_069112.1 coordinate 37,947,216, forward strand.
CCAAAGGCTAATGCCCTGTAACAATATTATCATTAAATTATTTCCTTTTTTTTTTAAACAGTGCATTATAATTAATATAGACTATTTCGTTGTAAAGTTGGTAAAATATATACATACCTTTGGAATGTGCGTATGAATTCATACTATGTCCATCCGGCGGTTGATCATTGTACATAGCATATTTATTTACAGCCAATGACCTCATTAAACAAAACAAAGAAAACAACGTAAACTTATAACTTGCATATGCCACTAAAAACTAAAGGATATCGCAAGGTTATGTCACATGTATGACTGAATGAGCTATAAAGGTTTCACCAGCCATCTTGGCAATACAGGTTGAATATGTTTAAAGAAATTGTAAACCGTTACATGTTAAGCTTAACACTTGTTTAAGTCCCGACTCTTGATCATTGGACTGATCAAGAATACATGTATATTGATTTGGGGTAAGATAATAACTATTTTTACAAGGTAGATAATTGCAAAACCCCAAAAATTGGGTATATGTCTTTAAACATATTCATTCACAAAAATACTTTACTAGAAATAACAATATTTACAATGTTTAAGTATTAACTGAAGATTATAAATCATAAAAAATGGGACCCCTAGACTAATACTGATGTCCCAGGAGGGGTATAAAGTTAAAAAATATAGATTATCTTCTTATGAAGTAAACAATTTGAAGTCCTGACCGTTCCGAACAGAAAACCTTACTATTGTTAAAAAAAATCAAATTTCTTATTTCTGTTCATCTAGATGCAAACTTTGATCATTTCTCTCTCGCTAGTTTATTCTTTTGAAATTTTCAGGCATCCTGATTTGCCGTGCGATGTAGCCGTTATATAATATGGAGCTTAAGAGTTGAATCTATAAACGTTTTTGTGTATATTTACAGCCCATTACAATACTAGGGCTAATGAAGTCATTTAGTCATGTATTTGGCGAGGGCCGGACAAACAAGGAATATAGCTTTTTTTAAAGCTTGCATGACGAAACAAAATTATATATAATGTGTACAATGTACAATTCGGTCTTAAAAAAATCAGATTGATAACGACCCATTTTTTTTAAAAAACCGGGAGCTCCAGACTTGCAGCTATAAAAACCTTTTAAAATACATTTTAAAATTTGCCGCTGCTCATAAATTCTTTAAAGAAACGTGCAGATTCAATCAGTATTAGGTGGTTTGACAAACGATTTTAACGCCCATTTATATTATTTTCAAAACAACTTAATCATTATACAGTAAAATGTTAACAGTTTTACATGCTGTATGACATAAATATAGCAATATACAAGACCTCTACGTCATTTCTAATTTGAAAAATTATGAGAATACAGATACGAGTTGCTACGAGATCTTATCTTCAACAGAAATAATTTGGATGTTGCATTTACCTGTATCTGTATAACCATAAGTATGTAAATCTAAAAAAAAATGTATAGGTCATATATTTACATTTTGTTGCAAATATAGTATAAAGTCCTTTCAGGGAACATTTATGTGCTGCAAAACAAATGGTTGACAGAATATTCTATTAAGCGTCATATTACTTACCCTGTTATAGATTTGTTGCAGTGTATGATACAAAGGGTTTTGGTGTGGACTAGTTATGTCAATATCTTTATAATCAAACTAAAGTGTCGTATTATCCATATACAACATTTCTCTCCCAGTTATGGTCATTTCTAAGTTCATGCGAGTTGATATATTGGGTACTTTGTAGACGACAAACCTTTCAAAAATGGAAAAAAATATACAATGAAAAAAGAATATATATATATATATATATATATATATATATATATATATATATATATATATATATATATATATACACACGAGAGTTGTCCAAAAAGCTCGTTGACACATGTATTTTCATTCTAAATAACGACGCTTTATTTAGGAAAGAATTAAAATATTTCAATATAGACTATAATAATGCATGTGTATAAAAATCAGAGCAATGTCCATTCTTATAATGTAGTTATCACAACAAAAAACATAGCCTGTACAGGCCGCACGGTCCAGTCTGACGGTTACACGATGTTTTCATAACGTCGTACGTAGCGCCATGGTTTCTGTTACTTTTCAACGTAGTCACCTTTGCACTGCAAACACTTCTCACACCTTCTTAGCCATGAATCGAACACATCCGAATACTATTTACTGTCGATTTTAGATACAATGGTTCGAGTTGCATATTTAAGTTCATCAGAATCCTCAAATCGTACTCCTCTTAACTGTGATTTGATGAAAGGAAAAATTGCAAGATCCGGACTTAATGGCGGGTGTTCAAGAAGATCGAATCCTAAGATCGATTTCCAGATACGTGGAAGCTGCCGTATGTGCAGGTGCATTATCTTGGTGTAGGATGTTATTTCCAAGGTCCACAGCCATTGCAGGGCGATTTTTCTTAATTGCCTTAACTAAGTCGCAGCGTAACACCTTTAATAAATAAAACCAATGTTTCGTTTGGTACACTGTATGTGGCTTTAGAATATGTGAATTTATTCATATATAGTAATTAAATAGATAAAAATTAAGATTAGAATGTCTGGGTATTAAATTTATGAATTAGGATGTGCTAAATGTAGCGAAATTACAATTTAAATGTGATGAAATGGGTAGTTCTCTACTTTGGAGTAGTATGCAGCATTCACCGTCTGATCGGAGGATACAGTGTGGACCAAAATCATTCCGTGCCGATCAGCAACGAATATATACATTTGTTTACCCACAGATTTCGCAACCTTTGCCTTTTTTGGTGCTGTAGAACCCTGGTGTTTCCAAATACTGGATTCTGTTTTTGTTTCTGGATCAAAATGATGCAGCCAAGTCTCGTCCACTGTTATGATTCTTTCAAGCCACTTCTCTCCTCCATTTTTGAAATTCGGTATGAACGCCTTCCTTGTCTGCATTCGTCTTTTTTTGTGCTCATCGGATAAAAGTCTGGGCACCCATTTTGCGCAAACACGACTCATGTAGAAGTCTTCAATGAGGATATTAACAAGAGGCCTATGGGGTCACATCGGCCACCTGAGCAACAATGTTTTTATATGGGTGTTCAATGGATATTGTGCCAAATGCCCCTCGGTAGAAAAACGAAAAAAATATTACCATAAAATAAACTGTATCCAAATGTTACACTTATTTTCCTACACTTACTCTTTGATATGGTTACCTTATGAAATATTATTTTTACCAAAAATAAGATCCGATGCAAGATATATAACTAAATTTCTGGTAGGGGTACACTCAAAACTTCCAATTAGTTCTACCCCTTCACTTTATAAAACGATCAAATTATATATGAGAATATGCATATATGTACATATTCATCTTCAACTACATTGTACTAGCTAGTTATTGATTTTATTTAAAAAATACCTATGTGTGAAATAGGAAAATTGTACCTCAAGACGTTCAAATTAAAAACATTCAAAAATTTAATTGGTCTTCAACATTATAAACGATTGTTGTTTACCAGGCGTGAACTCGTGCTAGGTTTTATAACCTTACTCACTTGATCGATGAATAATCAATGCATATGCGTCAGAACTGGGTGGAGGAGGAGGGGTCCCCCCCACTTTTGTTTTTGCAAAGTTAGACATAGCCATACTCAAAATCTTTCTTGTTTTTCCTTGTCAAGATTTCATATAAGGTCTAGGGCCCCCCTCCCCGCCCTCTCAATGAGCCTCAGACTGCAATGCATTGACAGGCATATCGCTCTATTTTACCAAGGCCCACCCTTTTATTTTCATCTTTATTCAAAATTAACGTTAAAAAATGGCTACAAATCAAGATGATTTTCCGCTGTAATTTTTTCTTAAGAATAGCAATAATTCATTTATCCCCGTAACAGTAATGTTTTTAAACTGTTTTAAAGAGGTCGTTTTGATTTAATTGTGGCTGTAACACCAACAAAGTTGGTGTTGATTCATCGTATTAGGAGGGGGCCCCAAAAAGTAGTTAGAACATATCATCCTTTATTTTTTTCAGTACAAGTATTTAACGTTTAGTGAGACATGTCTAGTGATAAGTCAAAATTTCAGCGTCAATCATAGAATTACAAGCAAGATACAAAACTCACAATTCTGCTTGGTTTGATTAATTTTTTTGTTCACAAGAGTTAATTACATTCCACTCTAGATTTTTAAACTTGTTATTTCCTATTCAGAATGAACAAAAGTTTGAGCAAAGCTCTGTATCTTGCTTATAATTCGAAACTTGACACAGCTGAATATGGTTAGTAAATAGAAAATTGTAAACAATTTAAACAGAAGAAACATCTAAAATATATGTACCTATATATTTCTAGCGGAAAAAACAATCTCCGTTTAGACTAAAAATGCAGAGCATCTTAACAAAACACGTTGCATTATAATCAACCATAACGTAGAGATCGTACCGAATTACCAATAGAATGTATAGTATTTATAATATAATATGTTGTTAGTGCATCAGATTTAGTTCTTTTTGCACAGGTAAACAATTATCTGTCTGGTTTTTCGAAGTCTATATCTGATTCGATATGTAAAAATTCCAAAATACAGGCGATATTTCCCCTCAAGTTAAAAAGTATAAACGAAATTCAAAACAACGTAAATGAACTAAATCCACGGTCATGAGTGAAAGTGTCAACGCATTGAAAGATTTAACCTCAATTCACTTCACGAAATCGGCACAAATATATTTAGCATGTTTCAAGTATCCCTTCGCACGTAAACTGTTGCACAACAAGCAAAATCATCTGTGTCAGTTTGAATCGTTTGTCATGCGTCTTTATTCAAACATGGCTGCCTTATACATAGTCTCGCTTATCCCAGACTCTCGGTCTCGAGACTTGATCTCGCACGAGGCAGGTCTCGAGAGCGAGAGTCTGGGGTAAGCGAGACTACCTTATACCATGATTTTTCGTTTTCGATATGGAATACCGAACCCGAAGTTATAAACTGATTGACAGCGATTATCTCTTTATTTTTATTTTCGTAAATTACTTATATTTGAAACAGAATTTCCCGATAAGTTTTGCAATTTATATTTTCCTTTCCATAAGGATTATTTATGCAAAATGACGTTGAATCTGACTCAGTGGTTCTTGAGAAAAATATTTTTTTTAAAATGCACCCCTCTTTTTCTACAGTTTCGAGGTTTACCCCGTTTTAAATAAAGATCGGGCTTTCATTTTTGCAATTTATGATTGCCTTTTCTATAGGGATGCTTTGTGCCAAATCTGGTTGAAATTGGACAAGTGGTTTTAGAGAAGAAGTTTAAAATTTGAAAAGTTTACAGACGGACGACGGACAAAAGGTGATCAGAAAAGCTCACTTGAGCTTCAGCTCAGGTGAGCTAAAAACAGAAGATTTGCTAACATCACTTATTGACGCGACTTCTCTTAACATCAGACGTCTGTCATTCTCTTTGAAATGTCCTCTGCTCAATTAAAACGGCTTTAAATGGCGTATGAAAATGACGTACACAATTCTGACAACGTCACAGTTGAATATGTTGATGTCTTGACCTGTTTTAAAAATGTTGTTAATATTCATATCTTAAAACTCAAACTCAAGGTTTGGATAATTTTGACACTGGGCCGTTCGTGCTTTTCGCGACACTTTAATATAGTAAAATTTCAGTTTAATTTTAATGAAAACATTCAAAACCACTTTAAATTGATTTGGAATTTTATGACAAACATTTTGGTATTCAATATGCATATATAAACCGGTTTAAAATGACAAAAACGCGATTGTCCACGAACTTTCTGGACAGCCCTCGTATATATTAAATTTCTATTAATATTAATTAATTTCTAATTATTGATTAATTTTCATAATAATTGTAAAGGTACAAATGCTGACCTGTGACCTATGACTCGTATTAGTTTTGGATGCCTCCAAAACGTAGCGGAGGATGCAACTAAATGGACTCGAGACAGGACACACGAGGCTCTAAAAGTTTGTAAAATCTAGTCACGTTACTAAAGGCACTTGACAAAATATGCAGTATAAATTTTGAAGTAAACATTACTTTAAAGCTGAATTTTGCTTTGTATTTTTAGGGGTTTCTAAGAGTAAATACAGAGCAAATCGCTACATGTAATATGACATGACCGTTTGTTTGGGTTTTTTTTTGTACTTAAGGTTGCAACATTTTGAATGGTTCTTGTAGAAAAAATATACGCTAAAATGTATTGGATTTCAGAAATATGTAAACCGATATTTTGCACAAAATAGTTACTAGAAGTGCGCCAAAACTCACGAATGTGAGGCAACGTTTTACAACCAAATATGTAAACCGATATTTTGCACAAAATAGTTACTAGAAGTGCGCCAAAACTCACGAATGTGAGGCAACGTTTTACTCAGAATACTGAACCTTGCGACGAAGCGACATTGACAATGCTAGGGTTGACGGACAGCGACAAGAAAAAACAGGACTGGGACTTAGGACAGTCAAAACAGACCAATTGGGTCCTTCACCTATCAAATTATTTTGTTGTTGAGTTTGGGGGGGGGGGGGGTGTTGGTTGCTGACTTCTTATGTTTTTTCGGTAATAATGTTTTGGGGGTACGGGCACAGGACGGGCATATAGCATCGTTTTTTTTTCAAAGTATGGGGGGGGGGGCAGTCTTATGATAAGCAAAAAAAGGCTCATGTCTAATTCCTTAAAGTTTTAGTTACATTACATATAGATAACATTTTTCTTTCGTGTGTACACTTACAAAGTGCTAGTTAGCTCTGTATGACATAGAGTTACCTGGGCTTATAGATCATTTTTGCATTAAAAGTTGCCATTGTAGCGCCATTAATCGTCCTAAGAGGAATGCATCTTAAGCTTCAAAATTATAATTTTGCCAACTTGTGGTTTGGAGTTTGAAAACTGAATCGGAAGGGTTTTTACTTTTTTTGAAACCAAATTAAAGTCTAACGCACAGCCTGATTAGTTGGCACTACACCTAGTTTTCAATGCTATTGACATCTTGCGTGACATTGAATTGTAACAAAATATAAAATGTGTCTTCTTACATTGCAAGCTTTTTATGCCAAACAAGCATGTTAAATGTATGTCTAACATGGTACAAAGTTTGACTGGCACAATGCGAAATCTGTAACTGTGATTAATTCTATGCAGAAACAATAACTGGTGAAGTAAAACCATTTCAAAGCAGAAGAGGGTTCGGCCTTTAGACATCCAACAAATTGCTGAAATGACTGCAGGGGGTTTAAAAACATTTGCATTTCATCACAAGAGAGTTACATGCACACCTTTTTAGACAACAATTGTAAATCATTTTTATTCATTCATTGAATATTATCCATTATGTGTAAAGTTGCATATATATTGGGTAGAAGGCAAGGCAAGGTGGGCGAAAATGAACTTACGACATAAATAGAAACGAGTGAGTTGGGGTGAATTCAGACTATTTCATATTGTGGAATTCGAAAATGACAACAAGGAAGGGTTGCTCTTTGTCTCTCTCAATACTCCAGCTATACTATACTCAAAAATGGAGAAGATTGAGTTTTTGGCTCACCTCAACCTTCAAGAAACTTTTCATACATTCGAATTTTTTCAATCCTTTTTTTAAAAAGGAGATAATTTCTAAACAGTTAAAATCTAATAAAAAAACCAGTGCACTAGAAATGCCAGTTTTCATAAGAGCTTGTTTATTTATTGAAGATTGTAAATTGTCAAAATCATAACTCCGGACCAATAATATTGGGACCCCAGGAGAAGTACATATTTTAAAAGAGAAATATGTAGGGAAATGTTTTAAAATCATCTCAAGAACAACAATGCTTCAATTTATGAGAATACTATCCAAGCATCATCAAATAATGTAGAATCAAACACTCTTAAAAAAGTTTTACTTAGTAATCATTTTTTACTTAAAATCATATTAATAAGTAATAGGTAATTACTTAACATTTACTTACAAATTTAAAACAATTACTGAACTTCATGTCAATTACTAAATAAAAATATTTTACTTACATTTACTTAATGTGTAGAAATGTTTTACTAAGTAATTCCTTTTTACTGATTATTGTTATGAAAAAAGGGACAATCATTTACTAAAAACAAAACATGATTTACTAAGTAATTCCTTTACTGATATTTGTTATGATAAGGAACTGTCATATACTTAACATGATTTACTAAGTAATTCCTTTACTGATATTTGTTATGATAAAGAACTATCATATACTTAAAGCAAAAAAAAGACTTACTAGTATATAAGTATATTTTGAATTATATAATTTTAAGATAGTCTCAATAAAAATTTCTATTATTACGAAAATAAGATCAACTTTAATCGCATGATGTTTCATTACATAAAAGGCAAAATGACCCCCCCCCCCCTCCAGACCCCACGTATTACGTGAACACCCACCTGTCTGTTCTTTTGTTATGCTATATTCTTTTTTCCTACGTTCAAATATCAGTTAACTTATATTGGAGTGTCTAAACCGCTTGATGTTGAATCATGAAGATTGAAGAATTTTTCCGTATGCTGTTCAGTGTTTGTTTCTACTTTTACTTTTGTTTCAATGTTAAGCTACGCGCACGCTGATTGGTCGATCAATAGCTAGCCGCCAATTTTCACATTCGATGCTGCCATGTTGTCTGCCATCACCGAGATGGTAAAATGAATGAAAATAAGGGAATAAGGCTGTGCACAAGGTAAAAGAATGATTGCCAATGGAGTGTTTACTTTTGGAATATCCACGGCTAAACAGAGGACGAATATAAATGAAAGAATCGAGTCTCAACACCCAAGGCCACTGCATGCACCATGGTCCATCTCGTGCATGATCATGAGCACGTTTTTGAAAAAGTAAGTGAAGTAATGAAAATATATTCGTTGAATGGCAGTTTAAACAGTTATTGGAATATAAAACGAAAGACTGTGATCTTTTATAATGAGTTTACACTGGCGTCGGAAGCAAATTGAAAGTGGGGGGGGGGGGGGGGGCTAGACTAATCCTCAGAAAATTGAGGAAAAAAAACTAATTCCCAAATCATGGAAATCCTAATCCGTGCGCGGGGAGTGGGGGGTATACCTATACTTACCAAATTTTTTTTACCCTAAACATGAAATTCCTAATCCGTGGAGGGAGGGGGGCTAGTATGCCTATGACTCCAACTTCTCAATCTTTCAAGGATTTAGGAACAATTATCATTGCTGCAAGAAAAAGTGGGGGGGGGGGGGGGGGGGGCTGAACCCGGCCTCTATGATGCTATGTCCCTAATGATTAGGTCTAACTTTGCAAAAAAAGTAGGGGGCTAAGCCCCCCCCCCCCCCCCAGCCCCCCACCGGTTCCGACGCCTCTGGTTTAACAGTTTAAGGCCGTCCCTATGACAATGCCGGGTGTCGAATCAAGCTCGTTATTGACATCGTTGTGATGCATGAACAAATAATTTATTTAAACAACGCCAAATTTAGTGAATTATCATTACATAGTGTATAAGTACATTTTTTATGACTTACATTTTTATTACTTAAATAAAAGAATTCATGTTCTACTCACATAGTCAGAGTTAGTAGTGCAAATTTGTAGCTATATTGATTAAAAGATCACTAGATGGAGTAGATATATGATAGACTAACTTGTTTTTCTTAGAAACTGCTTTAAATTTGAAAAAAATTGTGCTTATATGAAATCCATTTATCTTCACAATAGGTGTCTGCCCTGGTGACTGGGTTACACAGACCTAAAGAAAACCTTGCATGAACAACTAACTCACTGATTTTATGATCAAATGATGCAAACAAAAAAGAGTGAAGACAGAATTTGTGTAAGACTACGTAGACAAGCATATACACAACAGTGCTGAAGTCTGACCATTCCATTGTGGACATTATTGTGATATTCGGCTATTTGTGTGATATTGTTTATGTACATGTGTGAAATTATATCGGAGAGCACATACAGGAGACTGTCATAAAAAAGACATCAAGAATGCCTTAAAGATTGCCGTGATTAATTGTAATATGACCAGTGACCTTGCAGGGCTTAATTGTGAACTATATGGTTTGAACTTTGCTCATTGTTAACTTTTGTCCAAGTGCATCTGTGCATGCATGTTGTGATCAAACTGCATTCAAGTTTATCAATCTGCAGCAAAAATCATCACCGACTGGTTGAGTACTATTTGTCAAATTTCATTATGGTTTGTTCATCAATTTTGTGTTTATTTTTGAAATTTATAAAATGTGCAAATTTAAAGTTGATAATTTTAACTTGTGTCCTTTATCTCTAATTTTGCTGCAACTGTTTAAGTCTGTGGTTTCATCAATATTCGTTGAATACCAATTTTCGTGGATTTCGTTGTTAAGTTGATCCACGAAATTAAATGTTCATTGAAGTGCAATTTCAACTAACATTTTGTATTGATAGGATCATTGGCAACGAAATTACGTATCCTTGAAACTGTGGTTTTCAGAAAATCCACGAAAATTGATACCCATGAAAATTAATGAAACCACAGTAGTACATGTATGAGTAACTCATTATTAAATGATTATAAGTGTTTATTAATTGTTTTTATGTTGTAATATCTTAAAGTTGCTATGTTTATCTGTAGCTTGTCGCAAATTTGCAGCAAACTCTCTGCAAAATTGACGTTGCATTAAAATGTTGTACAAAAACAATGTTATATAATATTTGGAGAATAATATGTCCACAACAAGTAAAAAACAAATGGGTAAACCATATTGGTATGAAATATGTAAATTATTTAGATATAAAGATAAGTATTGCTATTACTTAATTATAGAATATTTTAAAATAAATGGATTTGATTACTTGAAATGAGAATTATATTGAGTAAATCAATAACAAGTATTTATATACATTTTAGTAATTGCAAAAATAAGTAAATAGTGAGTAATACATTTGTCTCCTACAAGTAATTAAATTACCTATAACAAACCATATTAGATAAACTAATGAAAATAAATGAATTTAATTACTTGAAATGAGAATTATATTGAGTAAATAAAAAACATATTTATATACATTTTAGTAATTGCAAAAAAGTAAATAGTAATTAAATTACTTATAAAAAAATGATTTTGATTACTTAAAATAAGTATTAAATTGAGTAAATAAATAACCAATCTGCATATACATTTAAGTAATTGCAGAAATGATGAGTAAAATAAATCATTAGTAATTGTATTAGTGGTATTTACTAATTACGATTCCAATTACTAAACGAGATTGCCTTTTACTTGCTATTCTGACTAATTGTATTACTTAGTATTTATAGTTTTTTCTAAATTCAAATACTTATTTTAAAAATGTATAGTAAAACTTTTTTTAGAGTGAACTTGTCAAAATCCTGACACCCGGACCAATACTGTGGCCCCAATAGGGGTTTAAAGTTTAACATAGATATATAAAGGAAAATTGATAATAAAAATCTTTTTTTCAAGAACGACAATAATACAATTTGTAGTATTTTTTTATGCAAGCATCTTTAAATGATATAGATTATAAATTTTACATTGAAATATTTAGGATACATGTTTAAAAAACTGATATAAAATATTCAAGGAACTGTTCCTAAGGTGATCGATGTTTCCCATTGGCCTCTTGTTTTCAGTTGTACTGAGGGTTCAGCTTTATCCTTTGGAAACTTAGGTTTTAGTGGTCTTTCTGGGGGTGTTATCCCCAGTTTACTGTGTATAACAAGGGGTTCGTTTCATAAAGAAGCCTAAAATGTGGGCCTTACTTTAGTCTAGTCCGAGGACTTACACCGAAACTTAGTCGGGCGTATTTTATATTTTATAAAGCGGCGTAACCAGAGGCGTAAACTTTAGACTATAGCTTTAGCTTAAATCCTTGACAACGCATCACTGCACATGCATGACATTGTTTCTATTACTCTGTTATGTATAGGTGTATGTAGCATGTGAAAATATGATAAACTTTAGATGAACTAGTACTAGTGATATCTTTTATTTAAAGATATTTAAGATTTGATAAATTCTTGTTTCACACAAAGGTTAAAATTTTTAGATAATATTCCTTTTCCTTCAACAATTTACCGGACAAAAAAACCCACATAATATCAGAATTAAATTATACAAATAAATAAAACATTAAACGGAAACAAAAAAAAATCGTGAAGTGTATACGATTTTCTGGAATACCAGCGCAAGGAGTATTATTCAGTGTCAAAACAAATGAAAATCTTGATTGAATTATTCGTGTAATACACTTATAATGTTTAATTTAAAGCGTGCTAATTCGGCATTGTATCGGTTGAAGAACATGACTTGTGTAATGTGCTCAATAGAATTATCAATATATCATTTTAAGTAATTAGGTAGTCCAAAATATATGTGTTATTTTATTACTTTTACCATATTGGAAATTTTATGGGTAGGTGTAAATTTACAAGTTGTCTCATTGATGTTAACATCTAATTTTCTGACCTTTGTCGCTCTTCGTCATTGCTCATTTCAATTGAAAAGAAATTTTAGGGGTTATAAAACAAATTTAATGCAATTTTTGTTTTCAATCATTTCGCGATGTTTTGTATTTTAGCGCTATATAATGTATTTTATACATATACATGTATTATGATAAGTAACACTTTCTGTATTCAGTATTAAGATATAATAATTTTTAAGTATCAAATCAGTTCGAATTGCAGATTTTTCTAAACTCTAATGTGTCATCATCCTTGTAGTTAAAAACCATGTATCAATAACATAATTATCTTCCCTTTAAAAAGAGAATCACAAATTGATTTTAAGATTGTGCATTAGTACCAGTGAGTTTTTTCGGATTCGATTTTCAGTATTGTTTGCATTCAATATTAAAACATTTACAGGTACATACATCGTAGGTTATAAAAAAAAACTCTTCATATATAAATTACAAAAAATACTAGCTATTTTCTAGCGAAGAAATTTTAATGAAAGATTTTTAAAAGGTCAAGTTTTTACTAAATGTAATGTAAACTTGTTCATGGTAAATGTTGTAGAAAAACAAAAAATAGTTTAGAAAAAATATAATGTAAGTTTATAAAATGCAACACATAAAATTAGATTAGGGTCCTTTTTATAAATAATGATCTATCTCTCTCTCTCTCTCTCTCTCTCTCTCTCTCTCTCTCTCTCTCTCTCACACACATTCGGGAGAAACCCCCGTGTTCACATTAATTCCGCAGAAACTCCCGTGGCAGTCAAATTCTAGAATTAAAAGTATAAATCCTTATTTCTCAGGATCTGAATGTGACAATACATGTAACTTTAATCGCATTAGTGATGAAATACAATCGTCGTTTCATAATATATATGCTTACTTATGTTTAAGTCCGAACTTACGCCTACCTATGAGTGGACGTAAAATTGTAAATTTGCTTAACTGTATTCAGACGTAAATATGCGCTCTTTAATGAAACGCAAATATTCGAACTTGTCCCGTATTTACACCGGCGCAGCGCTATGTCTGGACTTACGACCCTTTATGAGACGAGCCCCAGAGGAGTTACAGCGTTGGCCAGAATAAGGTTTGCTTCTTCGTACATGTATGTGACACACACTCTTGGTTGGGTGCAAAGAGCCCAAGATGTGGTGTCATTAGGTACACGAGTGGTAGATTGTCTTTCCCTGGGTCCGCCGGTGTAATTTTTTTTCCTGAAAGGTTTGCATTTCAGTTGTTTGACGTCACATTGGAATATGAAATGGCGCTCTGTAAATCTAATTCATTCATATACTAGAAATCGCTGTATATTTTAAACGAATAATCAATATCACATGAAGCTGGCATGGGCCCACAGAAACTTATTTATGCAATTCTCAATAAACAAATGAAAAGACTGCAAATAATTAGTAAGAACATACGTGTAGTACATGTGAAAAAGATATTCCTATACTTGTAATTTACGCAAAATACAAGGTTTGTGTGCAGTAATACAACTAATGGGTTTGCAGAAATAGCTTAAGTTTGCTTGTTATTAGCATTTGATAGCACTAAAAATGGCGTAATAGCATTGAAATCTCATAGCATAGCATTGAAATCTCATAGCATAGCATTCGAATCTCATACCATAGCATACAATCTCATAGAATCGCATTCGTCATATCATATCATAGCATACCATAGCATAGCATACAACATTATTTTAACTCAGTTTTAAATGGGTTTTTTTTGAAAAAATAAATGTTCACATAATAGATTTTCGGTAAACTTTGGCTTCTTATTATTTTATTTCGAAAAGTGTGGAACTCTCCTGTGTATGGAGACGTTTTTGTTCAAATCTCATAGCATACCATAGCATAGCATATCATACGATATCATTAAGCCCTTCATTTCAATTTCTCATAGCATAGTATACAAATCTCATAGCATATAATTAAAATCGCATACCATAGCATAGCATAAAATTGTAAAAGATATGCATGAAATGACTGTACTACTACTACCCGTTTTATGTTTTATGTAAAAACACGCATTGAAAATGTGCTAGGGAGGTCCAAGGAACAGCCGCATTGATCTCTTAAAAATAAGCATTTGAGGCAATACACGTCGTTTTGGCTGGAACTAGCACGTGAAATTGACATGGTTTTAAAAAATTTTACAGTTTAAAATTTTACTTTCATGATCAGTGCGAGACAATGTCCGCGGCATCTCTTTGACCTCTGCAATAACTGTAGTAGAATGTTTTACACTACCTCTCCAGAAAAAAAAATGAAAGTATTAACATAACGAGGCCGGGTCTAATTTTTTCTGCCCTAGATTTTTGAATGAAATTTTTTACATGAATTTCTACTGATGTAATTATTATTTTTAGATAAAAAAAATAAGACATTTACCACACCGTTTGTTCAAGGGGTCATCTCAAAGTTTGTTAATTTTTAACATAGAACCCTATGGGATTTTGCTTGAAATGTGTCAATTTTGCACATTTTTTACAATTTTCTTAAACTTCTGCCCTAGGGATTTCTTTTTCTGTTCTACATATTAAAGTTATTGCTAAAGGCATCAAATGGTCAAATAAAAAAAAAACCTTTTACCTCCTGGTTTGTTCCAGGGGTCTTATCAAAGTTGTTTTTTGTATGCCCAATTTCCCAGATTTGTCAGATTATGGCTATTTTATATTTGACAAAGGCGGAAATGGTGATCTTTATTGTATTATTAAAACATTCAGACATATCTAAGTAATAAATAAATATATAACATCACATATTAAGGGTCATTTATATAAAATACATGGTTAATGTCTTGAAATAAATGAATTAAGCGATATTTAGGCGGATTAAGAAAAGGTGACAGAGGGCTAGCTTGCTGAACCCTCTTTACGATTTCGACCCGAGCCCAAATATAGCTTATACTTCGAGACAGTTATGTTTATTCCACAATATAATATCAATTTTACGCAACAAACGAGCTATTTTCAACAAATTTCGCTGAATATCTGCAGTTGAAACTATCACGCCATGGCGTCAACGAAGCAAAAAGATGACGTCACAATACAAATGAAACGCTGCGCGAAAGCGTGCGTACTCGTTCTGTGCTCGGCCTCGTTAAATGCAAGTGTATTGAATTATTGCTTTGATTTGATTATATTTAGAGCTGTTACTATACTATTTTTGTTTTTTTTTTAATTTGTACTTAGTGTTAAAAGACACCCATCGTGAATTAATTAAATATGTGTTTAAGGTGCTTATGCAAAATAACCAAATACTTTAGGGTACAAAGGGTACATATAGGGTACAGATTGCCTAACCAGTCAACAGTTTGTCCATTCCCATTTTTGCATGTACATTTTACGTGATCGTCTCTCACTGTTAAGAGAACCAAAAATATCCATAAAACAGCAATATCGTGAAATTCCATGGTGTTTTATGGCAATGCAGTTTTCCTTTACAGAGCTTGCTTCTGTAACAGGCGAGAGCATGTTTGATAATCGCCGGTCGAATTGCATTAAGTAATTCACTAGCTCTACATTCAAAAGGACATGTAATCGATAAAATGTTATTTTAAATTTTTAAAGTTACAGATATTAACGGACAAATAATACAGTGAGGTAAAACACAGAATCTGGGTATAGCTTGTTTTTAATCAATGCAAGCACAATGACTCCTTATCGATTTGTGACGTAATCTTTACAGAAGCAGCCAGGGAAGTTTCATTGCTGTAAATGCATTGGACGGGAACATAGTTCTGTAATATTTTGTATGACAAATAAAAAAAAAATCAGCTGCTGCAATAATTGATTTACTCTACACTGCCGTTTGGAGGATTGAAATAGCGGAAATAAAATCGATTTTGTCATACCTTTGACAACGAACAATATCAACAGACGATCGATAAGTGGTCGGAAACAGGTTTCCAGGCTCTCTATAATTATAACTTTGCGCTCGATTCAAACGTTTATGTTGCAAGATTATTAAGGATTCCAGGAGCTAAAAAAGGCTGAAAAACGATATTATGACCGGGGATATTTCTAAATCTAAATAACATATTAACAATGTTAAAAATTATATTTCTTTGCATTCACGTGACATCATATATACTTCGTTCAAACGTGATGGCCGTATTCTAACATTGCAAATAATCTTGCTTGGGTTTAAAGTTTATACTTCGTTTATTAGAGATATTGTTAAATATTTTACTTAATCATCAGAAAATGGCACATTTTCACGAATTAAAAGCAATTTACATAAAGTTGGAGTAAATATGTAGGTTTCCATAGCATGACTCGCATATTATATTTTCGACAAATTTTCTAAAATGTATTGATTTGACACCTGTACCAATCTGTGTTATACATGGAGAAAAATAACTATATATACATTATTAGATTGCAATTTTCATATCGCATCCTATATTAGCCCGCCATAGGTCGCTGAATATGTGAGAGTCGTCAGGCTCGAGGGCTCATATACTTTGGCTTGAGGAATGGATTTCTTTTGATCAAATAATGTTCTAGAGCCAGTCGAAGAGTTATACAGTAAGCAAGATACAGGGATCAGAATTCCTTGTCATGAAAAAAAGGCTCGTGCCCTGCTTCTGTTTACATTGGTTCAATTTAGAGGTAAAAAAATCTTCCTCATCCTGATCTGTTTCTACTGATTAACACATTTAATTTAGGTCTAAAACTTAATTTGTTTCTTCAACATTCAAAATGTAAACGAAATCTTTGTTTTCATAAGAATTGTAAGCTCTGTAAATCGCTTTTAACTCAACGAATGACAGTTTAATTTTGGTTGTCTATTCATAACGCCTTACGGAGTCATTGTAAACATTAAAGTCTGAAAAATAATTGTTGACCAAAATTGTAACCATGCCCCCCCCCCCCTCCTTTAAATGGTATGGTATGCTTTATGTTTTGCTATGAGATTTGAACAAAAACGCCTCCGTAAACAGACAAGTTTTAACATTTCGCAGTAGATTAATAAAAATCAAAACAATCACGACAAGTGCAATGCTAACATGCTTAAAATATAATCATTAAGAACGAGAACAATTACGTTGTATACAATGGTATGGTATGCTGTGATATAAAATGACGAATGAAAATCTTGTATGTAATGGTATGAGATTACAATGCAATGGTATTTTATTTTAATGTTATGTTATGAAAGGACTATGTGCGGTTTGCTCAAATATCTGCCCCCGATTTTAACCAATTTTTAAATAGTATCGTATAAAAATAAAATCTTCACAAATCATTGTAAAGAGGATGCCTATAACTTTAATCTTGATTTTAATTCATCATTGCTCATTTGCTGTTTATCTATGACGTCACCTAAATGACCTAATTCCCGCAAATTTGCAATCAAATGAAAATATTCTCATTTTTGCTCTATATTTTGCATTCGGAAGTATAGAGCGCAGGTCTGCTTAAGTGCGATTTTAACATTTATTTTTCGTCAGATAGATATACACATTGTACTATAAAATTGTACTTGAGCAAGCCTGCGCTCGATGTTTCCGAGTCGAAAAACCATCGGAAAACACCCATATTTTGCTACAAAACATCAATTTATCAAAATAATGCAATCTTCATGACGTCATTTCTACATTATGACGTCACTGTGGTGATAACCTTTTACACCTTTATTTCCAATATGGTTTTAAAATATCTTTCACCTAATTTTTAAAGCTCTTTCTAAAACTTTGATTTTGGGGGCAAAAAATGCTTAAAACCGCACATAGTCCTTTAAATGGTATGCTATGCTATTGTGTATGCAGTGAAGAATATTCTTAAACTGACTGTATGAAAAAAACTAAAAGCGCATTTTAACTATTTTTTTATTACTGAAAATCCCTATGACATGCGTCCCTACAAAACAGATATACATACAATAAAACAAATTTCTTGATTTGCGCATCATTAGTAAGATTCGAGAGAAAATAAATTGGACTATAATAAATGGTATTTAAAAAATAGAAAGACTAATTGTAATTTACGTGGAAGAATCCCAAGGTAGGAATGAATCAAGTTTGTTCAAATCATGATCATTTTGTTGCATGCATATGTTGTATATATATATATATATATATATATATATATATATATATATATATATATATATATATATATATATATATATATATATATTTCATCAATAGTTTGTTGTATACATATGTTTTATACAGTTTATATGTGAGCGGGGGAGGGGGGTCCAAATACGTACTGTATTTTATTTTGCACCCAATGTTATGCTTGTGTTTTTGCTACATACATACTTATTTGTAAAAAAAAAAAAATTGTCAATATTCAAAATACACGTACTTCAATCCTACAGCAAGGAATTTGTACATATATGACCTAGATAAAATATCCAAAATACTTTCACCTTTTTCGAATTTTTTTTTTTTGAAATGTAAACAAAAAAGGGCCCATGGGGAATTCGAACTAATTGACTTACAGATTCGTAGTTCACGCTCCAACACATTGCATTACGCTGTTTAGTATCAAATTTCGGAAAGAAAAGATATGTAAATTATGGTAGATTTTATTATTTTTTTCAATCAGATATACATCACAGGATTGAAGTGTCCCATATCATTTTTAAAAACGCGGAGACATACTACTATGTCACGCTAGTGTTTTTTGCTACATACGTATTTGTAAAAAAAAAGTGTCAATACTCAAAATACACGTACTTCAATCCTAGTGCAAGGATTCTGTACATATATGGCCTAGACATAGCAAGAAATAGAAGAGGTTGTTAAAGCAAAATATAACTCATTACATAAGAGTGAATTATCAACTATCGTGATGCATGATTTCATCTAAAAATATATTAAATATGTATTCTATCGTAAAGCACAAGCGCTATCCTTTATTATGAATGGCACGGATCTGTGTTGTTGTTATTAATAATGCTTAAGGAGATATAATAATAATTTTTCAAAGTAAGTTTACGCTTATTTAAAAACATGTTCATAAATTTCAGATTTTTCCAAAAAAATATTCAGAACTTTATAAATATATCTTGAATGAAAATAATAATTGAAATAGTCTTTTTACATTTAAAAAAAAAAACTAAATAGACTGTTTACTAGAAAAAAGTAAACACGCATAATTTTTTTTTCACTGTATATATAAAATACCAAAAATTCGAGACAATTTGTTTATTGAATCAAAAAAATCAATTATTAACTGTACACTAATCAAAAGACTCAAACGTTAACAACGACTGAATTTGAAAATTTTACTATGGTGTACGCACACTAAATCGACATACCTCAATAAAAGCACATAGGTACTATTTGAGATGAAAACATATAATTATAATTCTTCTGTATCAAATGGTTTTTTGTGTATCTTGAGGGATTTTGCGTGATTCATTCAAATTTCAATGCTAGAAATCAAATTACAAGCGACGTACTGAGGAAAAAAGTCAGTGATACGTACACAATTCAAGTCTTATATTTGTTTACAAATAATAACTAAAAAATAAGTAAAACTTTCTATGCATGTGTTTGAATTTCACTCCATGAGAGTGTGTTGTATTAAATATGTTTTGAAAAAATTGTAGGCAACGAATGCGTGTATACATGTTGAGATTAAATTAAATTATCGTTGAATAACAGGAAATGAAATAATAATAATATGCACAAACGCATTTCAGTGACTAACAGTAAGGTTTCTGGTTTCGTGTTCAGTGTTCTTATCAACGTTTCACTTTGATTATTAGATTGTTTTTCCTCATATTTATTACAACTGCAGTGTTATAAATGTATTAAGATTAAAATACACATTTCATTCTTTTCGATATGGCAGTTATTTCAGTTAAACGATCAATACACAACTTCCTAATTTCTAACCCAGAATTATCTGTTAAAATCAGGTCGTATGTAATCTTCACCCCATTTGCGCTTAATGTAGTCTTTTCCAGCTTTGCAAACGCGCCAAAGGGCATAAAGAGACATGGCGTTTTTAGCAGCGGTTGGTGCCGTTTCTTCAAAATAGTTAGAGACGGGTATAACATGATTTGGATTTAGCATTAGAGCATCGGCTACATTATCACTTATTCCTCTGATGCAGTGATAGTTGTAAGCATTCTCCATATCGTCATTGTGAACCCCAACTTCATCAATGGCTGTCACTATAGCAAACTGCACAACATCTAAAACGAGACAAAATACAATCAATCAAAACACAAAGTTTTAAAAGATCGTTTCGTCAACAATTATTTTAAAGAAATCAAGACATACTGAGATGTTTAAGCAGAACTTTGTCATTGTTTGTGTGTTTAATAGTATGTTGATGTTTAAACTGTGATTCATTGTTGACAAAGTTATATTCTTTATACTAGTATTCAATTATGTGATAGTATACAGATATATTTCATATTGTATCGTGTGATTCATGTACGATGCAATTATATGATTACATCTACGATTATATCAAATTATATAGTATCATTGAAAACAGTATAGTTTCAATTAATGTTAGGCAGATAATTTTATATATTTGGCTTATACATTAACATACACATGTACAATTGCGTGCCAGAAGCATGTCAATTCCCCCTATTTATTTCATAGAATACAAGACTTATTCTTCAAAGGTTTTCCGGGGTTTTTTTTTCATATCTTAAAGAAATTTATATTGATTAAATTATATTAAATTCAAAATTTTTGACATTCATTAAAATAGTTTTTAGACGTCTAATATGTGCAACTTGATCTTTCAAACGCAACACGAATGTATTTCTTCTGCCCTCTACGTGCAAGAAAGATTATAACTAAATGCATAAAAAAAATTATGTCAGCATGCACGATATCTAAATCAACATGCAAGATAATTATGTTTACATGCAAGTTACACATCCTTTAAGAGAAATTAATTTTTCAACGGGTAAAAGGTCTGAAATCATAGATGCAAGATGCAACATTTTTTTCACAACATGCGACTTATTTGTGTTGACATGCCAACTAATTATGTAGACGTGCAACATATGTTGTCGACATGCGACTTATTTATGTCAACATGCGAGTCAATTATGTTTATTTCACACAGAGAATTTCTCTGTATGTGAATATGATTAAGTTGGGGAATAGCTTGGTAGGATGCCACTCGGCTTTCTACTGGTTGCTAATGGAAAAGAGAAACAATTCCGTAAAATTTAAACAAGTTCTTTATTCTTTAAACGTCGGATGGAAAGTGTATTAAAACAAAAACATATTTCGAAACACCCTGTAGTAAAATACAGCAATGCGAGAAAGCGAGATCGTGTTTACGCTTATAATCTAAGGATCGATAAATCCGCATAAGTCTGAAAATGCATAACGCTTATAAAATGCAAGAAAACTAGACAAAATATAACCTGTTGTCATTAAATAATTAAAGAGGAAACAACTTACAAATATTACTTAGCTGACGAATTTCTACCGATTCTTAGATTCACCTTCTCGCACTGAATTGTTCGCTACAGGTTTGCAATAATTACGCGGCGAATTCAAACTTTATAAAAACAGCATTTAACAGCATATAAATTCAATAATAAAAATCACACAGTTAAACGAAATGAAGCAAAATTATGTATCATGGCATAATAAACAATGACGCGAAATATCTTTTATAGAAATGAAAACTAAAATTCTAGAATGACAAATTCATAGTTCCGCCGAATAATAAGAAATATATAGTTAATCATTGTTCTTAAGTATTTTAAACAAAACAAACTAAAATTTATCAAAATTAGCAACAGAAAAAAATATAAAAAAAATACTGTAATGAAAACCTAAATTACTGAAAATACAACATTTGATTCAAGCTTACCTAATGGAAAAGAGAAACAATTCCGTAAAATTAAAATTAACTTCTTCATTCTTTAAACGTCGGATAGAAAGTGAATTAAGTAAATTCACCAACCATCCGGTTTAGTTTGGAATTGCTCTCATTGACCAATCAGGATACTTGATTTAAATGCTAGCGGGCTAATTTCACAGAATTTCTTCTACGAGCTGACACTGATTACTAAAGGCCAAAAAGGTGATAAAGTCAATTAGATGAATTTCGATGTACGTATGTTAACAAAAAGAAGATTAAGTAAAGCCGAAATGAGTAAATAAGTTTTCTGACGTAATGAAAATAGAATAATCTTCGCGTGTCGCTAAAGTGTCGCTCTGATAGCATAAAGAATTTATCTGCAAAGGTTTGCCTGAACGAGGTATTTGTCAGTTTATTTAACAAAATAACTTATTATGAAATAAAAACTTCATGTACCTGAGAGGAAATATGACAAATGGCGTACATGTATTAAACATCATTAAGCAATAAACTCAACTAGAGGATAACTAAAAGACATTCTAGCACTAATAAGTTTTAAATTCTCTGAATTTTAAAACTTTAATGAAACATTTATATGCAATATATTTATGTTGACATGCGAGTTAATTACAGCATGTCGACATACAACTTACTTATGTCAACATGCAAGATATTGATGTCATCATGCATGTTGTTATAAATAGATGTATCGTACATGCAAAACCTAATTATCTCGCATGTTGACATACAAAATCTTGCATGTTAACATCATTAACTTGCATTATTACATAAAAAAGTTGCAAGTCAACATTATTATATCCCATGTTAACATAAATTTCTTGCATGTTAACATAAACAAGCATTCTGCATAAGCAATACACGCCCCTTTTCGGTTTGTATTATTTTATGAAAGCGTCGAAGCATTCAACTATTTCAGAACTATTATAAACGAGATGCTTTGCTTTAATCTCAGATTAAATAAAAAAGAAACTCAAACTATGTATCAATTAAATAAAGAGTTGGTAAAATAATACTCTTTATTTCATCTCTTGCAATTTCGTTAAGTCCATTAAGTATTTTCTAGTAGAAATTTGTGAAAACAATACACTGTTATGCACACTATTATTTCTTACCAACTTCTGTACCCGAAATCAAACCAAACAGTTAAACAGCCCAACCCAATAACGAACCCGATTGTAATAATACCAAAAAACATGCCGATTAAATTTACAAGACAGTGATTGACACTATTTTACAATGTATATCTTGTACAAGTTATAAAAGGAATGGTACAAGTAACACACGGTATTAATTATTGACTACTTACTGGCCTCGTTTATCCAATACACACCGAACCCGATAGCGAACCTGAACATTTAACAAGAGGCCAATAGGCCTTTACGGCCACCTGAATAGCATATAACCCATACAAAAACTTGTCGTGGAGCGTCATATATGCATTTAATTAGGTTTCATTCTGAAGTGAATAAAAATATAAATTTGTAATGACGACCACTTCCCTGGCTGGAATCTTTCATAAATAACTATGAAACCTATAATTTTGGCGAACAACTTAAAGATCTGGTCTACAAAATCATGAATTCAGTTTTCATTTCAGATGTATAGGAGTAGAGAAGATAGTTTTTAAACATTATATCCATTAACACCTAAACATCCATTGTGGCCCTGCTCTAGAGTCAAAACCCATACTCCAGGGGATTTGAAATTTAAAATTTTAGTAGAGGGCTTCCTTGTAAACATACTCATGAAGTCAGTTTTTCATACATTTGTGTGAGAATAGAGAATAATATGTTTAAACATTATATGCGTTAACACTATATCCCCCCATGTCCTTCCTGAATCCCTGACCCAGGGGTCATGACTTTCACAATATTGGTACAGGACTTCATGGACATCATAATCAGGGACATAGTTTTTAACAAATAGAAGTAGAGAAGAATATTTTCCAAGATTTAATATATTTTTACTATAGGCCATATTAGCCCCACCCTAGACGCAGAACCCCTGACCCAGGGATCATTTTTTTTAAACAATTTTGATAGAGGGCTTTATGGACATTATAACCATGCAACCAGTTTTTTTCCTCACGTATGTCGGAGTAGAGATTGAATTTTTTTTTTTTTTTTTACATATTTGGCCCCACCAGTGGCGCCTCGGGGTTGTAGAGCCATGCATTCTCTTACCATAGAGATGCTTCACACCAAAAATGGTAACAGTTAGTCGTGTAGTTTTTAAAAAGAAATTAAGAGTCATTCTCTGTAAGTACCAAAATTTGTAGGAAAACAATGGTTATCAATTTTCATAAAACTTTGCAAAAATATAACCTAGTGCTAGCTCAATTTATTGGTGTATGTAAAATTTTAAGGTTTCGATGTTTTTGTGGAGAGCTGTAAATTTAAGTCTTGTCTAGCCGGCTATATTTCCTTTAAAACTCATTGGGATGTATATTTTAAACGCAAAGTAGAAAAAATCCTTTTGACTTCCCTAATATGAAGTTCTTCGTATAACCTATATACATTCCCAAAATAAGAGTTGTGTTATCTTAATTAATAAAAATATTTGCATGTAAAAATCTTGAATTTCAAGGGAAAACAACTAAATTTCATTAAGAGTTATTGCCCTTGCAGTCACTCTTTTGTATCGAAAAATAGAAAACATCATGTAAACAGCTAGCAGAAGATTACAACAATGATATGTCATTTTATTTTCCCGGAAAATTCTTTTTGTTCTAATGATTTAATTGATTTAAACACGGCTGATATCAACAATAGAAATATTATTCTCACTGAATGTGGTCTATTACCAAAACTTTTTCATAATGTTTATATTTTTTCAACCTATTTCACTTTCTTGTTAAAACGAAATTCCGATGTGCATAAAAGAAAAACTTGCCAAGTCATAAACTCTCACGAATCGCATCCATCATCATCAACCACCAAAAAGCAAAAGTGTAGCAGGTCATTTACTTTCAGTGACATCCTTAAAATACACGGAGGATATGGACCCGTTCTACCAATTGGAACCCGTAAGTATTACATACCGGTATATATAATACTCAATTGCACAATTATCTATTATGGAAACGAATATGCATTTATACTAACTCTCTTATATGATATGAGATTTATAAAAAATTTAAAGTATGATGATGACAAAGATCATAAAGTTTTTGATTATTTTTTTTTTATTAAACATTCAGTCACAGTGTAAAAATATACTGCATAATAAGTAAAATCTATTTAATATAACTAGGCCTATTACATGTAGTGGCTATTACCATGGTTAAATTGAGAAATAATTGTTTTAGCTATATGCACCAGCTGCTTAGTAAAGCTAAGTGCCCCAAGTATTGAAGAAGATGAAGATGTGACGACAAGGGATATAACAAGGTTTGATGTAAGATAATCCCTAGAAGTATTTTATGTTTTTTTTTGGATATTATAAAACATTTTAAATAAGATTACCTTTACCTTGAAATGAAATTTAATGATACATATATTGATGTGTTTATGAAGAAAAACGCAATTTATTTATTACATACTTAAAACTATATCATATTCTGTTCGGCATTTGCATGGATTTTTTGTTTGTTAAATGTAGATATTTTAGTCTTCCTTAGGCATTCTTAATTTAAGCATGTGACTTGGTTTGTTTTCTTATTGATATTTGTTGCATATAATGACCTCTTTCAGACTCAGAGACAACATGTTATAAATGAAGAGCCACTTCCTGATGACTTGTCATCTGCAACTGCTGAAATGGATGTTGTGGTTTCAAATCAGGAGACAGTTAGGAAGCTTAAGGTGATTTGAATAGTTATGTTCATATGTAACCAAATACAGATGAAGAACATAGTGTTTACTGATTCATCGTTGGCATTTTTTACTTATGAATCTTAAAAAAATGTATAGAATATGAAATTGAATTGAATATTAAAATAAATTGGTATTAAATGCATATTACCAGTAAATATAATATTGAATAAAATGTATAATTGGAAACAGCAAATCAAGCTATATTACAAAGCTGAGTATGTAAGTCAGGTGAAAACTTTTTGGAAGGAATAAAAAAGTTTTAGTTGGAGGGAGAGATGTTGAGATGTGAATATTCACTTTAATGCACTTTTTTCCAGGCAGATGATCTGAATTCTTTCATTAAAACTACCCCTGAAGGTCAAAATGACTTAATGCAATTTCAGGTAAGTTTCATACAATTTAAGTACTATTAAATGTTTTATGTTTTTATCATTTTACAGAGAGAGAGAGAGAGAGAGAGAGAGAGAGAGAGAGAGAGAGAGAGAGAGAGAGAGAGAAGAGAGAGAGAGAAGAAGAGAGAAAGATGGATTTGGAATTTGACTCTTACATTTTTTACAGGCAAATAAGAATTGCACTGATAGAGAAAGTGAATTTTTCCAATCGCAAGTAAGTTTTAGATTTTTTCATAGCATGGTAGCACATTAAAATATTTATTTGTAGCAGATTATAAGTATCTGCAATGATAGATTTAAGATAACAACTCAGTAAACTTAATAATCAGATCAAGTTATCTTACTTTCAAATCCATGATATACATATTGGATCTATTTATTATGAACTTATATTATTATTCTCCATCATTAAGTTGAAGGGTGGGGTATATTTGGAGTTGTCATCATAATAATTAAAACCAGATCCCTTTTGCTAAATTGTTGTATCATTTTAAATATGATATAAAGATAAGCACTTAATATCATCACAATGACTTAACAAACATTAATCAATTACAAGGTATTTTTCAACTATTCATATGTCACTGAGGGAGTTGAAACTCAGCTAATGCCAGTGGTATGGTTTTGCTTAATTATTTTCTTATTTATATTACTTAAATTATCATTTATTTTTAGACCACTTCAACAGAGGAAACAGAAATGAGAGATTGAACACCCTTTTGAAAGATATTGATTTGGAACCATTCAGTTTTCCATATTTACTCTGGCAAACCTACACAGCAAAGACAAAACATATATACTTCAAAGGAATGCAGGTACATTTATATCATTTTGAAAAATTGTAATGATCAGTAATATAAATTAACAACTGAATATTGCCAAATCATTGAAAAATTATCAAAATAGGTGAATCATAAATATGATAATTATGCACCAGCCAGTCTGGAATTTAGTAATCCAAATATGCATAGCTCAAATCCATTGTATTTTCTATCATACTATTACATTTAGTGCTGTTGAACAGTCTTAATTTTGAACTATAATGGTATAAACTTTGTTTAAATAATAAGCTTAACAGATATACATGTAAAAATAAATATATTAATAAATTAAAATTGATTTTTCCCTGAAACTCTGTATTCAAAATTGAAGACTAAAACATATCGTATTCAGCAATGTGTAATTTATCTCTCTAGAACATGTTGGCAAGAGTTGCAGAAATTATGTTTGACAATGAAAAGGAGACGGTGGTGAAGGAATTCTATAGAGAAATAGGCAATTCAGATCCAGTTGATGTCTCATTAGCTGTGTGTGATGATACTACAGATGCTCTTATTGAGTCCTACAAGAAAACTGATTCTTGGCAGATAAAACGACAGATTTTGTCAGTACTCTGTGTGTCCAGAACTTACCAGGAAATGAAGATTTTGATTCCTGATGTCATCGAGTACAGGTATGACTAGTGGGTATTGTTTTGTTTTGTTTTTTTTTTTTTTTTTTTTTGTTTTTACAAAAAAACACATGTCTCCCCTTCTCCCCAAGGATTGTAATATGGGGGCAAATTTAACAATTGAAAAAGTATGATGTCAGCTATATGTTACCCAGACCCAGACAACATTTTATTATCTTTTTCTTAATTTGACCTTGAGTAAAACATGGTCAAGGTCATATATAAATAAATAGTACACCTAAGTGTATTATTATTGTTCTTTGTTTAAAGTGTGAAGTCCTTCTGTCAAAGTATATTCAGGAGTTGAACAATGAAGTTTTTTTCTAATATGACCTTCAAATAAAAATTCTAGGTCAAGGTCAAACATTTTGGTAAAGTTCAACTAGGTTATATGCCATCTATCTATGATTCAAGTTTGGAAATAAGTAAATATAAAAAAAAAACTTTATAAAAGTTATGTCAGCCCTCAGTAATGGAAATATTCAATGAACAACCCTTTTAAAATTATTTTTAGATACTATATTGCCAAAAAACATGCTAACTTTGAGGGGTGCTGCCTTCCACCACCAGAAAAGGATGATGTTCGTCAGCGAATGGATCCAGGTAAATTGGATAATTTCTTAGAATTCATTACATCTTCTCACATAATGAAAGACCTACCATTTGGGCAGAAGAAAATTCGGACATCAAAAGGAAAGATAATAGAAACACCAAACATTATCAGGTGCATGGCACCACAAGCAATCATTGATCAATATCAACAATTTTACAGAGAGCAAGAAATAGAACCACTTGGTAAATATCGTCTCTTGGCAAATATGCTACAGTCCCTGAAACGTCCTACTAGCTTTCCCATTTTCCCGTGCATTCACCGTGCGTTCACTGTGCGTTCACCTTGCGCTCACCGTTCGTTCAGCGTTATATTTAGACTGATAAAAATACATACATGAAGTATATTTGTTATTTTTTCCTGATTACCGACGAAACACAATTGAAGATCAACTCCCAAGGCTCTCGGAATAAAACATTCATCTTGCATTTACATAGCGTTCACATATCGTTCACTGCACGTTCACCGTTCAATTTGCGCTCGCGTTTGAATTCCGTTTGCGCTCTGCTAGAGCGTTTCAGGGACTGGATATTAGTCAATAAAGATATAGATAAATAAGGTACTACTAAACAGGAAAAAATGTAGTAGACCATGATTTAACAACCATTACACAAATAACAATCGTATTTTTGAATCTTTTATGATATTTTAGGGAGGAGTACAATGCACCGCAACCATCCGTATATCTCTTGAAAGCTTGGACTATTATTTAGCAGAAGGCGGAAGAAGTTTTGAAGATCTTATTGACATTGTCCACAAATTGGAAAATGATGAGGAGTGCGCAAAGCACTTACAGCATGTTTTACTTGCTGCCAAAAGATATCTTAAAACTGATTACAAGGTAAATAAAACATCCCATTTCTTATGTCAAACCACTTTTTTTAAAGGTGGCAGACATACTTTAGTTTTCATTGCACATGGTAAAGTGCATTAATTCTGCTAAAATGGAGTGTATTTACACCATTTGAAATTTGTTTTGATACAGCTAGGTGAACTGCAATGCTCACTGCTTTCAAAGCCTGTATGAAACACTAAAGAATACATTTATATAGTTTTCATTAACATCTATCTCAGAATTTTTTCCCAATTATTTATGTACATGACTGTTTCCAGATGTGGATATGTGGAAAGATCATGGATAAGGTAGATTTCAGTCTATCAGTGTCAGTATTAATCGCAATCAATTTTCCTAAGTAGGGAAAAAAATAACTGGTACAATTCTTACCAGACCCAACCTAACAGAAAGCAGACCATCCGAACCCGAGATCAGCTTTTTGTGTCTGCTTTGGTTCTGGGTTTTATGGCGGACCCGAATTTCAGAAGCAGACCCTGAAATCGCTACTGAAAAAAACCCAAATGTCTTTACTTGTATATTTGGAATATACAAAGGGTGGGGCTTACATAGGGTACGAAAAAAAGACCGACCTGCTCACACTTTAGTTCATAAAGCGGACTCCAAGGACTGACCCTCCAGCAGCTGACCCAGAGCAGACCCAAATTTTTAAACACCAGACCAAAAGCAGACACATAGCGAACCATAAGTCAGCTTTTGGAGTTTGCCTTGGTGTTACATGTACTGTATGCATTACCATTTCTGGAAGATATTTCCCCACGGTCATTTTCTGTCAAGAGTGGCTTAAAGGGAACAGTTAATCATTTTGTTATATTAATTTCAAAACATCCCTCTGGTCAATTTAAAGGAATAACTGAGAGATACATGTAATGTATAATATTACTGACTAATATTAAAATTTAGATTTTTTTTTGGGGGGGGGGTATATCTCATATTCCTGTAGCAGAAACATCAGAAGTTGCTGATCATTGTCGCAGGCATGCTCTTAGTGATGACTCCACTCTATTTTCTTTGCACTGCAGTCACAGCCATAATCATTTTTGTGAGTCCTGTGAATAAGTCAAAGAGGTGCTCAGGGATGTCAAGCAATTGGTAAATCAGTTTGATTTTACAAACAGGGATGACAGAGATGACATGTTCAGATTGATGCATGCTGAATTGGGCATTTCTAGTTGGAAATCACATCTACTAAGAGCAAAAAATCGGGAAGAGGCGAAACAGGAAGTATTCAAGTCTTTATCAAGTTCAAGTGCTTGCATCGTCTTGGACTGGGCCATGAAATTTCTGCCTCGCAAGTATAGAGATGACAGTCAGGATTGGTTTGGGAAGAGAGGTAGATCATGGCATGTAGCAGTAGTATTTACAAAGGATGATGAAATTTTGAAAGGTTCGATCTATCTACACATATTTGATGGACAAATCTCCCAAGATGCCAGTGTAACAACAGCACTCATACTAGATGTGGTAAAGAGTCTTAATCAACAGTACCCAGATATCACCACCATTCATCTTTGGTCAGATAATGCAGGTTGTTACAAAAGCTCTGAAACAATATCAACAATATACAACCATTGTAAAGCAGTTCATTCATTTTATTTTTGTGAGGCACAGGATGGGAAAGGGACATGTGACAGAACAGCTGCTGTAATAAAAGCAAACTTAAGAAAATTTGTCAATGAAGGACATGATTTCGTAACAGCAAGGGATATGAAGTAGGTACTTTATATATAACAGATATGAAAGAGTTCAAAATATTCGAAGAAATTCCGTTCAGAATATTTTTGACAATTCATACCTAATTTAATAGGATAATGTCAAACATATTTTGATATTTTAGGCAATAGAGAAAACTAGTAAGAATGTACAGTACAGAGTGAAGGTTGTTGGAGTGGAAACCACAGAGCGTCAGAAATTTAAACCAATCCCAAGCATATCAACATTCAACAACTTCAAGTTCCTTGTTGGTAGATTGCAAGTTTGGAGACATTATGGCATTGGAGTTGGTAAGATGTTTTGAGTCATTTACATGGATAGATATACATGTATGAGCTGCATCATCCCATTACAGCATTATATCTTTATACACTTCATTTAAAGATAAATCATAATGAGAATTTTTTTTATGATAATAGGTAGTACCATTCCTGGAACAAAGTTGCAAAACATTATGTCATATTCCTTGAAAATATGGGAGTAAGATAATTCTGATGTCCATTTCCATGCCTTTCTCTGCAAACCTAAAACCAAGCTGGGGGAACAAGACATTTTCACATGTACACATGAAGGCTGTGTGAAAACCTTTTGCAGAGCAGAAGAACTTGATCAACATCTGTTAGTTGGAGACTGTCACTTGAAATTGGAAAAAGAGAGAAGCAATGACTTGGTCATCCAGAAATAAGCTAAAATATTACAGGGGGAAAACCAAGGGCATATTACATTGAGCTGTATCAGTAAAGAAAGGACAGGTGACAATATCTTAGAAAATGGTTGGGGGCTAAAAGAAGGAAGCAAGTGTGAAAGATTTAGTAAATATGGTCGAAAAGAGGATCCTGTGTCAGTTTCCGAGGAAATGAGAAGTTTGAGAACTGAAGATGGAGAAAGGGTCTTTGCATATGAAGAGCTCCTGACAGCACAGCAAATTGCAGGGTTTTTTTTCAAGAATGTGCAAGAAGTCCCAATCAGCAATTAGCGAGTCTTTATTTGACAGCATTCACAACATGCTTTGAATTTGATGTATTGACAGGGTATTCTTAGATGCACTGTCAGGTCATTTTATAAGCATTTTAAGTTATACATATTTACACTTTAATTGTTGCAGACTGTGAAATAAGCATTGAATTCTTATTTTGGGATGTCGTCGGTCCTATAACCCACCAAGCCATGCAGACAAATTGAATACTGCGCGTTAGGGCGGTATGATAATTTGTCTGCACGGCTTGGTGTGTTATATGACCGACAATATTCAACACTAAACATTCATGAAAAGCTTATGTTTATATGTTTTTAACTTTTCAACTTCTTTACTTGTCTGCAAATGTGATTAATTCCTTAAATTACCGTATGATACTAAGGGTAAGTTCAAATTGATGGAAGAGCCACTGTAATAACCACAAGGGTTAAATTTGATTTTCGCAATTTGCACTTTAACAGTGTTACACGTTTGTGACATCATAATAAAACTCTTCGTTTAACCTTTCAGTACCCTGTGTGTGTTTCAACACAAAAAAATAGGTGGAATGTAAATATAGAATTATGTTTCTCAATCAAATGTTCAAACATATATACCAGTATCAAACATTTTCAAGATTGTATTGTTAAT
The DNA here is from genome assembly GCF_025612915.1 of Magallana angulata. NCBI lineage: Eukaryota > Metazoa > Mollusca > Bivalvia > Ostreida > Ostreidae > Magallana > Magallana angulata. Next base: position 37,979,947 of record NC_069112.1, read on the forward strand.
GTGATGTAATTCAGGTCCTATTTCTGCATTTATTATAAAGGTCACCATTTGTTACCATAGTAAGCAGATGTCAAAGTAAATTAAATACTCAGTTATTTTCAGTACAAAACAATGAATATCATCAAAATCTGTAACATATTGTTTCCTGTATTCATTACAAAAGACAATGAATTATTTTGAGGATTGTTTTCACCGTGTTTCTTATTGTTTTTATCATATGAACATGAACTATGCTGTCATATTTTTACTATATGGTAGCATATCTGATGAAACATTGAACAGTTATGGCAACTAATTTAACTACTACATGTAATTGTGAAAAGATGAAATTTTTCTTGAAATACTCATTTATTTGTTTGCCATTTTAAGAATTGTTAGTCGAATAAAGCCCACTTTGCATGCCATTTTACCATGTCATAAGTTCAGAGAGGAGCCTGTTCTAGGGGGACCGTTAACGTCACTGTGGAGCTGCTGAGGCAATTTGTAAAGTTAGAGTATTAAATGATATAAGACTAATGATTATGATGTGATGTTGATGTTAAAAAAGTTTTAAAATGACAAGTTTATAATATGAAATAGTTTTGATATTGTGGTGACGACCATTTTGATTTGGGTTTGTTTTTGTTTTGAATTGTTTTGGTTTTTTGGGGTTTTTGTAGGAGGGGTAGGGGTAGAGGGTAGGAGGGAAGGAGTAAATAAGGATTGTCAGAAATTTTAGATTTACTAGGTGTACCTTTGCAGTGTTTTTGTTTCTTTAGTCTTATGTAAAACTTTCGCTATCAATTATACATGTCTGTTGTAGTAAGTGTTAATATTTCATTGAACATACATGACTTCTAAGGGTTGTTGCTATGGCAACTGTGTTTTTTTAACATTAGATAACAAAGTTTAAAGGCACAATATAAGTTAACTTCAAAAAAATGAAAAATTGATAATTTGTCGGTAATTTGATTATTTGTTGGTAAAATATCTTATAAAGTTTTCATAAAGTTTTCATAAATTTCCATGGCAACAATTTTTTAAACCATGTAATTTTATTAAGGAAAACACGCATCTGAAGTTTTATTATTTATTTTATACATAAAGCATTAAATAGAAAGAATATATAAGTTCAATTAATATCTGTCGGTGCATGTTTTGGTAATTGATGTCATAAAATGGCTCAAAACTGAGTTTTTTCATAATTGTTTAAAACACCCAAATGGTAGTTTTTCAACAAACAGTATAAATAGTATATAACCTATTCATGGCTTGCCAATATTGTGTTTTATATTTGTTATACTAAAACTAATTTTTATGTTAGAAGAAAGTGTTTTGTACAATACAAATCGTGGAATTTGGTTTTTTTAAAAATCAAAATATGGTAAAAATAGTGATTTTTGGGTCCTGGACGCCATTTTTGGGGGGTTGTCGTTTCCATGGTAACGATACCTAAAATTAGTAATTAGCAGTCAAATTTGCTGAACGGGTATCAAGTTATCCCTATATAACAAATTTCATCAAAATCGGTGTATGTGGGTTTCAAACACTTTTTTAAGAATGGTTGATGCTTACAGAGAATGACTCTTAAAAATGTAAAATTCTTAACGCATGACGGAATACGCACAACGCACGATGGCAGACGAGAACAGATAGCAGTATGTCACCTGAATTTACTCAGGTGACCTAAAAAAGAAATTTACCCATATAAAAATCATGTACTTGCATGTACACATAATTAGTTTACATGTAGACATATACATCTTGCATGTTACATGTTATATAGTTTTTTTTTCATGTTAACATAAATAATCTTGAATTTAGGGGGCAGGAATATACCGCCATACCTCAGGGCTTGTTTTTATATCATTTGCAATATGCAAGCCGAAAATCTAACATTGGAATTTGAGCTTCAAATCTCAGAAACAAAAAGTTGGATAACATATTTAAATATGGTGCCAACAATGCTAAATATGATGCAAAAATGATAGATAAATTTTAAATTTATGAATTAAGATCTTTACAAAATCAGTCAAAGTGCTACTGGTAAATGCCTCTTAATAAAATGTTGGTTTTCAATAAAATATATAGTTGAACAGTTTTGAGGAAACTTTACCAATATGTTTTCATTGTTTCTTTAATAGAGGACCCATTTTTTTAAGGATCTCTGTCTGTTTGCATCAACTTCTTCTATGGTTTTTTTTAACAAAGTCGTTTACCAAGTATTTTAAGCCCTCGATACACTAAAGAAACCGAAATATCTTTCTTTGTTACATACAGGCAGGTGCCAATTGTATGTTTTTACTAAGATTTTTTAAGAATGCCAAAAAACTTTAAAAAAATTAAGGCCCTACTCTTAGAGCGACCTATAGTGGTCAGTCTATAATTATTTATCCGTCCATTCATCTGTTCATCTAAAATGATTTTTCCGAAAAATATATTCTCTCTTTTGTCTACGCGTCCCAATACTTCACCAAGAGACTGCATTTGGTCAAATGATGCGCAGTAACCATGAAAGTTGTTTTAGATAGATGTCATATTAGACTAGTAACGCGGGGGTGTTAAGGAAGCATATGGGCAATTTAGCGTCGTATTTTGACTGTTATATTCAAAATCGTGAAATTAAATAATTATTTTGAATAAGATCAAAAACTAAGTATTATCCTTTAAAATAGATGTCAGTGCAATAAAATCGGGTAGTACATAACTGCCACATTGGTGCATTATCACGTAACAACAATAAATAGCTTACGTGAATTCCTTAACATAAAATGAGATAGAACAACACTACCCCGCGGTTTCAAAAATAAAATAAACATACCAAGTGAACGCAAAACATCTCAGTTTAATCAAAACCGCTGCTAGAATCCTATGTTTTTCCTTATTAAAAAGTTATTTATCCGGTTCTCGTAAAACCTTCTCAATATTTACATAGTTGGCACGGAAAACGGCAAATTGCATCAAAACAACACACAACATGGGATTCTAGAAGCACTTTTCAATTTAAGCATTGATCAAACTAACGATACGTATAAAATTTCAAGTTCAATATATACGGGGTAGTGTTGTTCTAGTCGGATTTTTATATCGTAAACAACGACAGAGGAAAGTCTGGCCGAAAAAATAAATACAGATTTACATACCTTTTAGCGAATGATTGATAAAACTAACATCTCCCCCAGTATTCTTATGTTCAATTCTTAATAAATCACACCACAATACATTGTTAGAAATCTTAAATTAGTTATATTTCGAATATGTTTACAATGCTTTCCGATCAAATTCACACGACATTCAACTTTTAGTCATGACGTCATCAATGTGTAAATCTACGTAATACAAACTAATTTCTGGAAAAAATTGTCTTCAGTATTTTTTACTTGTTTTTGATCTACGTTACGTTGCTTAGATATTTGAATATGTACATAATAACTAAGATTTGTGATTTCACGGAATTACATGTAACTCAGATTCCATATGCTTCCTTAACACCCCCGCAAAACAATCTTTTTTTTCTATCTCAATATATATGTTGGTAATCATTACATGACATGAACCAGCTATTAAAAATAGTCTATATAGATCATCAAAAACAATTTAATAACTACATATATGACAACCCTAAAGTCATTGTGTCAGTACATAAAATTATACATCTGTATTTTACTTTTTCAGAATTTAAAAAAAAATGCAAAACATTAGAATGCTGTAATGATCATTCTCTAAATCAAATGTAACTAAAGGTACCGTAAGCAAGCTCACAAATGACCCCCCCCCCCACTTAAAAAATATAATACGTTAAGTACTTTTCTATTAAAGAAAAAAATGATGCCATTTATTTCAGCGTCCATGTTTTATAAATAACTGCTCCTTTTTATACCCGCACTTTCTAAAGAAAGTTCAGGTATATTGTTGTTACTCTGTTCCGTCCGTCCGTCCGTCTGTCACGTTTTACTTTCTCAAACTGCTCTTACATCTTATAACCCAGCAATCTGAACTCTTAGAGTTTGATTTGGGGTGACATATTGTTTTGTAAAAAGGTTTCAAACATTCTCTGGTAGTCCTGGGGGTCAAATAATTGGTAAAAAATGACGTTTTTTCCACAAAAAACCTTCTTCCTCGAACTCCTCCTAAATTTTCAACAGTAGAAAATCATCTCTTGGAATATGTTTAAGGGTATCCTATAGATGCGCAATAAGGTTTCGGAATTTTCAATTTTGTCCTGGGGGGCAATTAATTGCTAAAAAATGACGTTTTTTTTTTACAAAAAAAACTGGTTTCAAAAATGTCATTTTCTTTTTGCAGTAGCCAAATGATCTTCTAGAATATGATTGGGGGTGTCATATTGAGGCGTGATCAGGTTCCAGAATTTTATTTTTTATTAAGGGGATCAGTGGGCAACAAAAATGTCGTTTTTTTGCAAAAAAAAGTATGGTCCCAAGAACTCCTCTTACAACTTTTGGGGTAGCTACGTCATCTCTTGGGATATAATTGGGGCTGTCCTATAGATGTGCAATAAGATTTTAAAAATCTAAATTGTATCCAGGGAGTCAAATAGTAGCAGAAAATTGACGTTTATCACTTAAAAAAACCCCATAGATCCCAGAACTCCTCTTATGATTTAATGGATAGACACATCATATCTTGGGATATGATAGGGACTGATCTATAGATGTACAGTAAGGTTTTAAAAATTTTAATTTTATCCAGGGAGTCAAAAAGTAGCACAAAATTGACGTTTATCAGTTAAAAAAAAACATAGATCCTAGAACTCCTTTTATGATCTAATGGATAGACACATCATATCTTGGGATATGATAGGAACTGTTCCATAGATCAATGTAGATGTGCATTACGGTTTTGAAAAATTAATTTTAACCCTGGGCCCATTACCTACATATCTTTTGATGCCCTTTAAGGATCAAGAATATATATGGTTAAGGGGTGGGGATCTCAACCGTTTTCAAGATATTATTGTACTTCCTGTTCGAGGGGGGTCATGACCACCCCCGGGGCCCATGACCTACATACCGTTTGATGCCCCTTGACACAAGGGACAAGAATATATATGGTTTAAGGGTGGGGATCTCAACTGTTTTGAAGATATTACGGGACTTGCTGTTTGAGGGGGTCAGGACCACCCACAGGGCCCATGACCTACATAACATTTGATGCCCCTTGACATCAGAAACATGAATATATTTGGTTTAGGGGTCATGATTATAACAGTTTCTGAGATATATGGTAATTTCAAATTCCTTGGGGGTGGGGATGACCCCAGGGGTCAGATTTAATAAACCCTATATATTGCCAGTAACAGTCAACATATGATTATGAAAACACTATATTAATATCTTTGTCCGTTTTCAAGTTACCATTTTAAATAGAGTCTACAATTCCTCCTACAAGGTTCAATGTTAGACCCCACACCCTTTTGACACCCATTAGGGTCATGACTTACATGGCATAATGATCTGATGCGCCAGGACCTAAGGAGGAATAATATCTTTGGATTAAGGTGGGGATCTCAATTGTTTTTATGATATTTGATAATTTAAGGAAGAGCGCTTGGGATCATGATCGATCTACATACCATCTGAATGCCTTGAACAAAGAAACAATACTATAATATGTACATGATATATGATTCAATTTAAGAACCCAGATATAGAACAATCATTTATGTTTTGTAATACTTTCTATGTATATATACATGTATTAGTTTGTGTTTTGTTCCATACTATTCATGTTCATGACTGTAGTATGGATTAGTCTTACTTTAAATTACATTAAAAAATTGTCAAATATATGACTTGGAACCCCCACCCCCAAACACGCTCAAATATACCCCCCCCCCTTAATTATCAAATGTTCTATTAAATCAAAATATAATTTGGATGTCTAAAAACTTCTATAAACAGGTGAAAAAAGTTATTCTAAAAAAAAATACATTACATCTTGCATAATTGACAAATGATCTATTGAGATATGATCAGAGGTCATATTTCTACCTTGGGATCAATAACTAGTATTATTTGACAAGTTAAAATTAATAACAATCAATGATTCAAATTATAAATGTTTATACTCCACAATCACCCCCCCCCCCCAATCTAACCTGGTTGATAAGATTCAGTCTTCTTAATACATTCTTACATGTTTGCAGTAGCAAATTTTAAATCATTTCTTGATTGCTTTTTCTCTCCTGATGCACATTAACATTTTGAAATTGCTTAATTCTGTTTTTAAGATTTATAAACAAAATGTTATATGCATGTGTATTCGCCTATTTGGGGCAATTGTAAAGTCTCCTAAACAAAGCAGTGACATCATTAGGCTAGGAATTACCCACATGGATCAAACACTATTGTAACATATGAATAAGATATAATACTTTATTGGGAGTTGATTTTAATTAACTCTCCTATGCACTTACTCGGGCAAAGCGAGTTAAAGACAACACCTGGGGGTCATTAATGTACTTTACACCATTTGATGCATCATAATGACATTAAAAGATATTTTGTATTTTCCTGTTTCGTGGGGTCGGAACAGCTAGTCTCATAAGGTCATGACCTACATTGTATTTGATGCATTATAATACATTAAGAAAAAATACTCCTTCCTTCCTATTATAACTCATATAAAAATGATAATTAAGTGTCTAGTACACTTACTTACATTTTATACACAAATTTAATAAGAAATTGTTTATACAGGGTCAAGATGGGGTCAACTCAATAGTGCAAGTCTGACAAATGAAAAAATAACCTTTGCAACTAAAATGACAGAAACTTTACAAATGCGATAGGATAGGTAACGATGATAAGCTTATTTAAATATTAAAAGATGATGATACAGTATGCTGTCAAAGGGAGGTCACATTTAGAAAGTGAAAGTAGGACTTATGTATGCTGGCATCTCATTATATTGTGCTACTTCTACTACATGTATTATGCTTACCTATATTGGTCAGCATCATAATAATAATCCAATTAAAACACAATAATGAATTCCTTTAGCTGATCTTAACTAATCCTTTTCTGCATATGGAAAACACAGTCATGTATGTATACACGCGAACCCATCTAATCGAAGAGCTGGGTAAAACTAATACCCGCTAATGATACCTGCAGACCTGTGTTGTCTATGTAACTTCAGACAAAGATCAGTTATTTGTAACATGCATGTATTTTTATGACCTATTCTTGAAATCCATTTGCACCATTTTATTAGGTAAATAACAGCTTTAAGGTGGTGCAAGACACCTGCATATTGTGATGTATTCTTTCTATTGAGATAAACAATAAAGTATCTTAAATATTAATTAAATATTTACCCCCCAAATAATGTTACCTAACATTTAAGCGCAGTGGGTTAGAGCGTTTACATGTCTGTAAGAGCATTGGGGTCCAAGGTGTATTTTTGGTAATTTTACAATTGATATAAATGAATTTTCATTGGGGGGGGGGGGGGATCTGGACCCCTCACTCCCACCCCTTCTCTAAATTTGTGCACACGGTGATGTACATATGTATGCACACAGACCTACAACCGCCACGGGGAGGGGGCATAATTTAATTTCTAATTTTGTTTGTAATAATTATAAAGACCGTTATACTTTCTATGACATGAAATGTTAAGATTATTGATTAACTGAAAATTCACTGCAAAAAGTTCAACCCCAAATTGCACATAAAGGGCTGCTCATGTGTTTTATCATATGGGAAGGGATCTCATCCTTCAGTTATGAAAATTATAATTTTTAAATGTATTACCGGAGCTTGCATGTGGCCTTCATTTTTAATTGAACTGGTACAACACAGTGTTATTTAGGGGCAAACACTTGGTGCGGGTATTACTGTCTAGTGAGAGCATCTAGTTTTTAATTGTTAATGCTAATATGACTACACGAACCAATTTCTATTAATAAGTTGCATTTTATTTTAACTTAAGATAACAAATATGAATTAAATCAACTACATCTATAATCCATAGTTCATGCAGCCATTAAATGATTTGAATTTTTAGTATACCAAGTGTTTTACCCCCCCCCCCCCCCAAATATAAAATACCTGGAAGCAGACCATTTCAGAGAGGCATGATGGTGACAGAATTTAAAATATGTCTTTTTTTATGTGGCCTGACACAATCAACACAAGATGAACCTCTGCCATTCAGTCACTTTTCCAGACCAGATTTTTTGTACAATGACCTCGAACTTACTCAAATGATCTTGGGTTAAGGTTCATGATACACGTATCGGGTAACATAAATGGCGTTTTACTACATGAAAGTTTATATGACTTGCTGACATGATTAACATGAAGCGATTAAGATTGCAAAAATCACTTACACCTATATTATACATCTGTGTAACAAGCTCACAAATGATACCAAGAAAATATCCAAACTCAAGTAGTTCTTTATTTTATATTAGAACATAAAATAGCTTTTTCATTCTTATAGTGACATTGGACTTGCAGAAATGATCAAATCTATAGTCAGTACATATGGACAGGTCACTCTCTTTATCTAATACCTTCTAATCATGTTCCATTACAAGATATGGCCAAGGCATGATTTAAGCAATTTTAAACTATGATCTTGGACTTCCAACTCGGCCTTGGCTAAACTCATGGCACACCTCACGTCATAAGCAATTTTTATGTGAAAAAATAAAAACTTCCTCTCTAAGAGTAGTATAAAGCAACATGTATTATGATTTTTTTCCGGTGGCACGAACCATGCAAGTAAAGTAAGATTTTTAAGGACCAGTAAAAATTCAGACACGGGAAATGCTCCAAACACTTCAACTTGACTCACTTCAAGGATATAGTATTAGTGTTTTTAACCTTTTGGGTGCTACTTTTTTACAATTTTAACACCAGAGGAAACCCGAAATCGTATCAAAAAGAGGATACTGGAATACACTGAAAAATTACTTTGCACATTAATGTAATATAAATGTCATAAATAAATATATTTTACCTTCAGCCTTTCGTTGTTTGCGAATGCTACGCATCACTTCTAAGCCCATGGTTGGAGGATGCACGGACATGTCGGATGTTGCTCGTACGACAAATATAATGCAGTGCATCTGGTCTGCAGGGGTAGGATTTTCTCTTAGAATTTCATTTGTCTGCATCATTTTTGCAGCTTTTTTAATCTAAAAATTGTGAAATCTATATCATTACTACATGTATAAAAAATACTTTACGGTGTGCACGTGCAAAACTGCCTTTCCCAATTCAGAGAGAAGTAAAATTAACGATCATATCAACGGCACTTGGATTTGCTAACATTGTTAGTTAAGGACATATCTTACTCATATGCATATTTCAAACCCATCAGAAATATTGGAATTCCTTAAATTTAAATGAATAGCTTTTACACATAAATGCCCTTTTCATGATTTAATAAATACACACGTTAAACATCGTACATTAGGGAGCAAAAATCGTCGTTTAAACAACAATAATATTTCATTGCACCTGCTTAAGTTTAACAATGTGTTAATATTTTCCGCGTTTAACTCAGATGATACCTTACAGCATAAAACATTATCACTTAAAACCAAAAAAAAAAAAAAAATAAAGAGAATAAATCATATGGTTATACTTTTATGTTAAATACTGAAATCTGATTGGTTTAGACGCAGTTCATAATCTGTTTTGTTATACTTTCATGTTAAATACTGAAATCTGATTGGTTAAGACGCAGTTAATAATATTTACTATTACCCTCAGCGTAAGCAACGCACTTGGCAACGGGTAACATTAAAAAATATTACATGCGCGAAAATTATGCGCGTACGGTTCGCTGTAGAATTCACGTTATTCCTATATAAAAGCAGTAAAATTTTCTTAAAATTTTTAAAAAAGACATTCAGTATAACAAAATAAATAGTGCCTGTTTGGGAGGGTAACAGTTGAAATTGACACCCCTCGAAAACCATTGTCAACCTCCGCTTCGTGTCGGTTGACAATGGTTTTCTCGGGGTGTCAATTTCAACTGTTACCCTCCCAAACAGGCACTATTTATATAGTATTACCCTCAGCGTTAGCAACGCACTTAGCAACGGGTAACATTACGAATTGTTACATGCGCGTACGGTTCGCCTTAGAATTCACGTCATTCCTATCTAAAAGCAGTGATGTTTTCTTTAGAATTAAGACATTCAGTATAACAAAATAAATAGTGCCTGTTTGGGAGGACAACAGTTGAAATTGACACCTCTCGGAAACTATTGTCAACCTCCGCTTCGCGTCGGTTGACAATGGTTTTCGAGGGGTCGTCAATTTCAACTGTCACCCACCCAAACAGGCACTATTTATATATTGTTTACCAATCTTATTTTTTAAAAAAAAGGAAGTTGCAATTTTTATTCTTTTGCAGTATTTCATTTGTGTTATTGGTTAATAAAAACGAAATGATATCAGTAGATTTACCTTAGCACCTGGTTTAATCTTTCCATCTATCATCATTTCCAGCTCTTGTTTTCGAACACAAGTGAGCAGGGAAATTCCAGGTGTGTCGAAAAGTCTGACGTGTAACAGAGTATCACCAGAATACAAAGGTTCTACGTGTAGCTGTATGAAGAAAAACACATCAAAGAGAGGTTTTAAAGAATAAGGACAATATTAATATTTTAAAGCTTACCTAATTGTTTGTCATAAATGATAAATAAGTTTATCGCTTAACAAACCTTATGGAAATATCCGTTTGTTAATGTGTTACAATGCATCCACTTCAAATTATTATTTATAAACCATTTTTTTTTAATTACTTTAAATAACAATAAAGCATATTCTAATATTGAATATTTTTTTATTCTAATTAGATACATAAAGGCAATAAAAGATGTTTTAGCAATATTTTTTACACATATTCGATGCATTTAATTCTAAATGGCGTTTGTTTTGAATAATTAAAATTAGATATTGTCCCTCAATAATTGGTAATCTACAAAGCATGATTATGCAACACACAAACGGCGGTGTACAAACACCACAGGACTTGCAAGATGAAACAGGTTAATCGTCGTACATGATTGTTCACTTGAAAAGTTAAAACAAAACAAAAAAACCTACACAAATTGAAATTACAAATTGAAGTAAAACCTAGGACTTTTGATTCAACTTGCACAATATATGCTGGTTAGAATTGACATTATACAATATCAGTCATATTTTGACTGTTCTCGTATGTAACTGCCAATTTATCTTAGGTAATTATAATAAAATGTTCCTAGTGTTTTGGGGTTACTGTTTCTCGTTACATTTGGGGAAGTGAAATTTTAATAAAAAAAACCTTTAGATTTTCTCACTTTTTCCATATGATCATGTTTTCCTTATACGGTATGGTAATTTTCTTTCACGATACGACATGCATCCTACATGTACGATATTAAAGATTACAACTTTCTCATAGATAAAAAAAAACCTTGAAATAATAACTTTGTTCATCTGTTCATACCATAATTATAACCGTTAGCAGAATCTGATAAACATTGTAATCAAGTAGCTCAAATAATATTATTTAAACAGGTTCGCTAATATAAACCACTGTTTTTTTTTCTTATTCATATTTATAAGAATTCTTTGGTGATTAGCGTGTTCGATAAAAAATGTGGAAAACTTGTTATGTATTTTACTATCATATGGTTACACTTAGTCCATTACAGCGGCATGGTCATGATTTGGATCAAAAGTTGTTTTACCGATTATAATGTAAACAATGCTTCAGTAAGGCATTTCTAATGAGCAACCAAAATGTGACTGTCATTCGTTGAGTTATAAGCGACTTACAGACCTTACGAAAAAGCGTGTGTCAACATTTTTAATGTTGAAGTGAAGATTCCAGTTTTATATTTAAAATCAATATGTTAAACTTTAGGAACTCTCTATTTATGCTTATAAACATAAATACGAAAATAGAAAAATCGGCTTGAAAAGATTTTACTGGTATATTGATCCTATGAAAACAAAAAAGAACACGAGCAATGTATCTTGCTTCTAACTCTATGACTGACTCGCAAATTTCATTTGACCAATTATAATGCACCACTAAAACATTGTATTTACTAATTAAAAAAATAAATAGAATTTCACCAAAATCCTAACGATGCAAGTTAAAAATGTATATGTAGTGTTTTGAATATTTATACGATATGTCTTTTTATATGACCTTCTAAGTTTAAGGAAATATATCTTTTTGTGCAACATTTTTTTAAAAAGACGTCTATGCCGAGTAAGTTTTAAATTTATTCAAGATATTTGTTTTCTAAAATGGATCAGCTTGAGATACATTTCGTTTATTTGGAGATTTCCGGAGGAAATAACTGAACAAAAAAGATAGTAAAACGATGTAGGTCAACATACAATATAATGTTGAACATCTTAAATATTTTAATCAAAAGAGAACTTTTTGACAGGGAATGTGACTAGTGTGCCTGCTCTTTTAATTACCAAATAATATAACCATAATCTAATGTTTGCAACTTTTCAAAATTGAAATAATTTGTTCTTATTGTATGGAAGTTATCATTATGTTACATAATGATATGTATTTTTAACACAGATAATGGATAACTCAACAGGCGTTGTAATTGCTTTTCCGTTGATGCGTATAGCCACAGTACCAAAATTGATTGTAAATGAAAGAAGCCGTTTTTAATGAAATGTGATGGCTATTTTAATTTCAAAATGTGCTTCCGTACGATAAAGTTGTCATTCAAAGGACCAAATATTGACCTAAAAACCTAGAAGTGACTGAATGATCAAACTTTTCTATGTTTTCATAAGAATAAGTCGCTTTAGAAAAAAAGTACCTCGGACATTTTTTCTGCATCATTAAAATATATCGTATATTCATTTTAATATTAAGAAAATCGGTTACCAAGTTCGGAGATTTTCCTGCTCCACTAATCAATTACAGATGCATTCAGAATGCCAACAATTTTTCCAAAAGCGAGGTTTGATATATTATATATTTTTTTTTTATTAATTTCATTAAAATAATACACAAATATCGGCAACAGTTTACATTTATTTTTCAAATGAAAGTAAAAAACACCCAGAGAAATTATGTATTATAGCATTGCATCATGATTTTTTGAAAGATACAGCGGTGTGTGCATACCAATTGAGTAACGCACGTTAGCGCGTTATGAAAATTTGTATGCACACATTGCAGCAGTTATGAGACTGTATCTTTAAAAAATCATGATTGAATTCTTATATTTACATTTCTTTAACTTCCTGCCGTGTCTGCAAATGTGATTTATACCTTAAAATTATCCCAAGGGTAAGTTAATTATAATGGAAGAGCCACTGCAACAGCCACAAGCGTAAACTTTGATTTTCGCTTGTGACGTTGCAGTTTACAGCGTTCAACGTTTGTGACATCATAATATAACTCGTCATTTTGACTTTTGAGTTAAATGTTGTAATCAAAAGGCCATTTAGACAGGGAATGCGACTAGTGTGCCGCCTCCTTTACTTACCAAATATTATAACCATAATCAAAAATGTATATATCAAATACCACCTATGTGTATTACAGTGTTATAACCGCCGTACCTTTCAATACACATTGTTAGCAAAACGGATGCGGAATGTGAAAATATATTTTATTATATTATAGCCGTACATAAGGAAACATATATCAAACCAAGCTATGACTGCAGACTAGATCTAGCGTAAATAAACACAGTAAAGTACATTACTTATTGTAAAGCTGAATCAAAAATTAAGGTCTAAGTTTGTAAAAAAAAAAATCACCGAAAGCTGTGTCCGCTCATAAATATACATTTCATTCTACCGTTACAATTTTTTTTAAACTAATAAGTATTAAAAAATAAGACATTTGTTTTGTATTACCTGTGTTGTTACACTTCCTATGGACGACTTTGCAGGGATTGAACTGCAAATGCTCATAATGGTGTTTCCGTTCTCTAAGGCAGTTGCAAATGTATTCACCAAAGAAGACTTTCCACTCCCAGATTCGCCGATTAAGATGATATTAATGTATGGCACACTATTTGTTATATCAGACGTCATACTCCTAAACAATTCTGCATATTCAGCAACGACCTATGTAATTTAATTGAAATCAAAATTCAGATACAAAATCATAAAAAGGAAATGTAAATTTAAGATGTTGAACGAAAATACATTACATTGGAATCTAGTGTTCTCGGGAAACCTCTCCAAGTAATTTTGATAGTATCATTTGGAGTCGATCCTAAAACAAATAGAAATAAAATTCGGTATTCATAAATTTGAAGAAAGATATGATTTTAACTACTTCATACACCTACCCCCCACAAAATACCTAAAGATACTATTAGCCAACATGTACATTTATTAGGTTTTTTAAAAGTATTTAAACAACAAATAAATAAATTAATAAAACCTTTCCATAAACGAAACAAAACAAATGGCAATTCTGTATATATTTTACAACATAGATGCATCTTGCTTTAAATAATGCAGAACATCATATTTTTACAAGGACTAATGAAACAATTTGTGTTAATTAAGTCATGCTTAAGGAGTCTCGGGTGACAATGTTTCAAACATATGATTTACTTTTACTTTTTTACAGTGAAAGGTCAAAAGGTTAACTTCTAAGTAAAGTATGAGCAAAATATAAAGTTAATTGACCGGATAGTTATCTGTGTGCCGTGCTGTGGCAACATACTTAAAAAAAGATTCCGCACTTTGAAAAAAAAATCATTGCGTTAAATTTTGAACAAAATCAACGCACTTTGAATTTATTTTTAAAGTGCGTTAAATTCTTGGCCAAGTTAACCCACTTTGAAAAAAATAGTCAAAGTGCGTTATAAAGGAGCATCACCAATTTTTTGGTATCGACACTCTTAACATGACTTCAACACGCACTTTGAAAAAATATTTTATATCACAAATTCTGGAACTGAATGTATAATTTGTTGAAAATATGATGATTCGTTAACACTCGTTGCCGTATTTAGAACAGAGATGGGGGTAAAGGTTAACCAAAGATACAGGTCAAATACCAGTGCATCATTTCATTGATTACAAGAAGAAAGACCCATACCCCTTATTTTTCCTTCCATAAATATGATATTCAGCAACTTTGGGTAAACAATTAAGATCGAAAAAAGAAATATGCTCTGTGTAAGTACATGCAGTGTTTTTGAAAAAACCGAGCTGGCCGAATAATAATGTCACCATTAGTATGTTAAAAGAAACTATGTGTTTCAACAGTAACCCTCTTTTCGTATTCTAATCAAATGAATCACTTCAATAAAAGAATATTAACATTAACGAACATTGAATTATTATAAACTTACAAATATACATTAGGATGTGGGATAATTTTCTCGCACTGATCTTCTAATAGATCATATTGGTTTTGATAAACAAAACTAATGTATCCTTTTGTACATCATAATTTTAGTATTGTAGTATTGCAACAAGTCGACAAACATTTGCACTAATCTTTTAAAATCTCACATGAAACGCACGCAACTTACATACTTAAATTCCAAAAAAAATTCTTAAATACTCTACAAACTAAACTTTTTTTCTGCAGCTACATCAACTTCTGACCAGACCGGCCATTGTGATAGCTAATGTTAATCTCAATTTCATTGGTTAATATGCCTGATGGTCCGATCAAAATCAGTCTTTCTCGAAGACGTCAAAATGGCTGACCCTGTCAGAAGTTGATCACAGGGCGAAAATCTTTAAGCAAGTCCTTAAAGGTGGCTTAAAGGTGGCGTAAAGGTGGCTTAAAGGATATATAATCTTTAAGCCACCTTTAAGTCACCTTTAAGCTGAACTTATAGGTCCATCATGTTCAAACTTCTTTAAGTCACCATTAAGCCATCTTTAAGCTACCTTTAAGCATCTTTAAGTGGCATTTACGCTCCCTTTAAGTTGTCGTTAAACCATCTTTAAGTTCCCTTTAAGTCAAGTTTGATCAAACCGAACAAAAAAAAAAAATCATATATTAAATGCAAAAGCTCTTTTATAGGGAGGGGAGGGGGGATCCGAGTGATGAAATAATTTCCAAGGAAGGGGGGGCTGTTCGAGGCGGTTTTTGATTGTCGCTCCATTAAACACATATCGCTTTCATAAACAACGGTCCAATGTTCACAGATTGCCATTATAAAATTCTTTATATTTTTTTTCCCAAAATTATTGTAGGGCTGAGCGCAGTCTCTGTATTTAAATTTGCGCATGAAATTATATTTAAATATGTTTGTTTCCTATGATAAATTAATCGGTGAAATAAATCTCTCTCTCTCTCTCTCTCTCTCTCTCTCATTTCATCCGGTTATTAAACAAAATAAAGATAATGAACCAAAACTGGATGATTTAATTTAATAATCGGTAAAAGGTATGTATTTTTTTTCTATTTTAATTATTTCTAGGTCTAATTCTAGATCTGCTAGATACATGTTAAAGATGAAAAGACTTTCAACTGCCTTTGTTATATCGGGCAAGATATTACTGCTTTGTTTGTCTAGACATAGTTTTTGTTCGTTTGTGTATATCTAATTAGAGTCTATTGTTTGTCCAACTTAAGAAAACCCCGGGAACTAACACAGAATATACAAGATATACACAACAGTTGTGTCGTGTGCCCAGGTGCACGTTTGTGTATATCTAATTAGAGTCTATTGTTTGTCCAACTTAAGAAAACCACTGGAACTAACACAGCATATACAAGATATACACAACAGTTGTGTCGTGTGCCCAGGTGCACGTTTGTGTATATCTAATTAGAGTCTATTGTTTGTCCAACTTAAGAAAACCACTGGAACTAACACAGCATATACAAGATATACACAACAGGTGTGTCGTGTGCCCAGGTGCAAGTCAGGGTTTCTAAAGGCGTTGAAATCTTAGTATGTACGTGTATATGATAAGTCTAGTGAATAAAAGTTTATTTACATTTGTAATTCATTTTTAATGTATTATTTCCTAACTCTGGGTTTTAAAAATGTCACGTCTACAAATTAAAGATACATGTATGTAAGAGTGAAATTTAGAGGCTAGTTAATTCCTGTACCGGTGATAATAAATAGGGGTTAATTGTTTAAATATATGTATAAGAGTAAATATGTCACATACCCGGCCTGGTACATCATACAACTGTATGTACAAGTATATGTATAGATCATTTGCAATTGCCACATGCAGTAAATACGTCACCCGTAATTGGTAATCTTGTTTGTTTTAGAATTGATAGTCTAAAAATCATGTATACAATTAAATGTTTAAACATACTGGTACGGCGCCGTGATCATGAAAAC